>NC_056465.1:23854432-24194958 GCF_008729295.1 Plectropomus leopardus
AAAAGCTATGGAAATCTTTCCAGAAAACTGTTATTATCTATTATTATCATAATTTTATCTTTTACATGTAAATATATTTAAATATTTACATTTACTAATTACCATAACTATTATTGTTATTTTTAAGCAATTTTCAATTCATTTCCTTCTATGTTTTTTTGTTGTTTTTTAAATTTTTTCTGCAGATTTTCTGGTAACTTTCTTCTAACTTTTTTATGATTTCTTGGTCATTTGTGGGTAATTGCTCATTGCCTTTTTTTTTTTAAATATTTCAAAACAAAATCAAGCCAATTTGGTTAGGCTTCAAATGGTTAAACCTAGTGTATGAGTATGTGCATGTTTGCAGGTATGGGGCAAAAATATGTGGTTTTGCGTCTCCAAAAAAACTATATCTGTGCAAGCCAGCATACATTCACATTTCACGATGTGTCTGTGTTTGTTTGTATGGAGTGGGTCTTCACTTAGTCTGGCACGTTCCCAGCTCCCCTGGCCAGACCAGCAGCTGGCAGACAGAGATTGCCCACTCATCAAGCCACTTTATCACCAGGCCCACAGAGTTCAAGGGGGCTGTCAAAGACCAAGCTGAGGAGCCTCCTCACTCCTTTAATACCAGCACACTCTTACACCACTGGTGTCGAGTGGCAAAACTTGGCCAGTGAGCCCTTGAAAAGAGTGGTTGTGTGAGTGAAGTACCGCAGATAGTTTGACAAAGGCTTAAATAAAGAACGAGAGCTAATGTATTTGGCAGTGAGGCACACCGCTCTATATTTTCCAGTGCATTTGGGATTCCTCGGCTGGGCAAGGTGCCCCCTTCTAGTCAAAAAATACAGTGTTTGGAATTTTGCTGCTGACAGACACAAACACAGCAAATTCACACTTTCTTGCCAAGAGCAGCCTTCAATCCTCACTAAATTATTAACCAACAGAAAATACTGGCTGTCACCTTGTTTTAGTGGTCGGTGTTTTGAGATGCTCTAGCAGTCTGGTTTTGATTTTAAAGATTTGGATTCATTTTTTTTTCAACTCCTGTGTTTAACAAGTAAATACAGTATAAGTTAATGCCCTTCTCAAGAGCACCGTGACATTACAGATAACTGTCGATGGGCACAGTACAGCACCAACACTACCTGTGACCTCAAGGTTTCACAGTATGGTCATTTAACTCAGCACTAAGCTTTAAAGGGACATTTCACTGTAAGTTTGCATCTCCTACTAGCTCAACTTGCACCAATGGTGTGGGGGTCCAAAAGACTTGTGCATTTTTGTCTTTACATGATTTATATATGATTTCCAGCGTAGTTTGTGGTCTATTAAAAAACCCCAAAATATATTTTATGGACTGTTTCTATTTCAACATTATTTATCATTGTTTGCACTGGATCATTTATTTTTTGTTATCCAAATATAATAATTGTAGTTTCATTTAAATTTGATGACAACCTATAATTAATACTAATCAATCATTTTCAAATTTTCAATTTTGTTTCATCATTTTTGACACTTTGCAGATGTCATTAATGTACAACATAAACAAATTTGGACCCAGCATTGAACCTTGTGGAACCCCACGTATTATTCAGCAAGTCAGAATTTTCATTGTTTATTTGCGAATACTGATATCTATTTTCAAGATTGTTACTGATCAATGATGATGATAATGCTTCCCCTTGAGTTACCAGGTCATGTTTTTTTTGAAAGAGAAATTGCTGTTGAGTCTGTCAGATGTTTTTTTTCTTTTTTTTTTTTTAAGCCAAGTGCCTTGTAGTTCCACTATATTCAAGAGAAGGTAGACACCTTTACAGACAATATCTCTAACACGCAACAACTCCAAAACTATCTAGATTCACAAATAGCACTACAGATAAGAAAGAAAATATTTTTTTTGATTATGGGTTGAACTGTCCCTTAAAGCATGCACTTCTTTGCACCACTACGCAGCAAATATGTAACCCCCAAACTTGTTTCACTCTGGTATTAGTTGTGTCCATCCCTGATCTCCTTTCTCTGTCTCACCCACCCTAACACACTCCCTCCCTCCTTTGTCCTACTTAGCCAGTTACTGCAAAATCACTTATCTTCACCTTGCTTCCTCTGTCTCCTGCTAATACACATTAGCAGCCAGCAGCCATATGTAATAGGGCTGTGCGTGCCCCTGCTGGTGTAATGGCTTCTCTGACACTTCTCCCATTAAATTTGGTCAGGCAGCGCTGCACAGGAACCCTCTGCACACTCTAAAATATTGTTATATAACTACCATAAACAAGCCGGCCAGTGTCAGTGACTTTGGGAATAGCTGGTAGACTATTTTTGGTTCTCTTTGTGGTTTGTTGTCCTTTTTCCTCAGGTTTTCTTCTCTCAGACTTCCCCGCCTTGGGCTATGAACATTTTTACCACCATTACGAAGCTCATCAGAATATAATGTGACTAAGTAGACATGTCTACTATATCTAATGGGCCCGTTTGTTATCTCCTATATATCTACAGTAGCACATACAGTAACCAGATAGCATCAGCTGCTCCTTCCTCTGTGTGTGGTGAAACCTGGGCCAAGTCCCAGATAACGCGATCATCAGCGGCATCCTTAACTGTTACCGTGACAAACGAGAGCTCTGATCCCGCCCGATAAGCGACGTATTCATTTGTTTAATTAAAACAGCTTGTCTCATCGTGGTGAGGGGTCATTTTAGAGAATGTTAGAATTAAAGCAGGTAATTAAGTAAAGCTCCAGATAAGAAACCCCACAGAGGTTGCTGCTTCTGCCAGTAGGGAAGGCAAACTTAATCTATCCCCTCTGCAATCCCACAAGGTCGTTCACTTTATTAAAGTCTGATGCCACTACCACTGCCCACCAGCCCAACATGATGAAATATTTTATGTACTTGTTGGGAAGGAGGGAAAGAAAGAGGAAGAAGAAAGGGAAACAGAGGGTGACTAGAGCCGCCAACAGCACCGGGTAAAAAGTCTATAATAGTACTTCTACACAAAATAAGGCAATTAAAGGCTGCTTGTTATCTTGTCTATGAGAACAGGAGAAGAACTTGTACAGCAACGAGCACCTTGACAAAGATATTTGTTTGGCCAATGGAGTGTGGCGTTAATTATCACAAGCTGATTAAAGGCACCGAGCGGGAATGGATGTCGTTTGTCTTGCCAGCCTTAGACGCTACGGCAGCCAGCCAGGGTCATTATTTTAGGGGCCTTTCTGGAATATTTTTAGAACTGGGGCTGGTTTACCAAATTTTTCTCAGCGCAGGTCTGCTGTTTTTTCAGTTAGTCAGTAGCACAGTGGAATATCACAAGTGACATACAGTATATCATAATATCAAATGTCCAGTCACAGTGAAGAGGATGGAAAACCGATTCTAATAATTTACCATTTTTGTCCCCACTACTTTTACCTACTTTAATTACTAATATTTCAGTGTCTTGCATTCCTGTTTATAGTTTAGTTTAGTTTAAAAGATAAATAGACCTACCAATCACAACGCAACAGAGTGACACCACACAAATGTAAAATGAAGCCTCCATTCTTTAATAAAGAAATACTTCCTCCAAAAGTAATTAGTACAATAGCAAGTATCAAGCGCCAACAAAATTCAAATAAATAAGCCAGTGTGAACAAACTTTTGAACAGTTCTATCAGTTTACTTGTATGTAAAATTAGTCCGGCTAGACACCACTCTTGCACATTACTGCCTCTCAGGTTTAAGACTAAATTGCACCTATAAACAACAATTCAGTTTACTGGTCAAACAGTTTGAACTGACTGGGCAGATAGCCAATCAAATTGGAGTGGCGCCTTGGGCGGCCAATCAGATTTCAGGTGTGGCCGCTCCCTAGACATGTTTCTGTGCTAGCCACCACCATTTCAGCTCAGCCATCTGCATGTTTGATGGTGACGTCCATGGTCAGAGCCATGTGCAGGCAAACCTGTCCCAGGCTGTGAATGTTGTATATTGCCAATTGAAAAATAATTTGTGAATCCACCATGTGATTCCTATCCACTTAAAGATTGTAGTGTAGCGTTTCCACAGTCCTATTGAGAGACAGACACAGAAACAAACACCCCAAACTGAAAAACTGAAACTGAAAGCAGTGTAAAGTAGCATGAAACAGAGATACTCAAGTAAAGAACCTCAGATCTGCTCTTAAGTGCAATACTTAAGAAAATGCACTTAGTTACTTTCCACCACTGTGTGTTTGTTTGTGTGTGAATGAGTGAGTAAGTGAGTGTGTGTGTCTAACGGGGGGTTGTGTAATCTAAAGTAGCTTGTAAGACCAGGAGGGAGAGTTCCCGTAAGTCGTCCATATTTACCAGCTAAATATTATACTATACTGTTAGGCGTCTCTCTTTTGTTCTTTCTCTCTGTTGCGGTTTCTCCGTCTGTCTTTCTTTCTCTCTCCTACTCACACATAAACACGCAACCCTCCCCGCAGACAACCACAACCACACAAACACACACACACACACACACACACACACACACACACACACAACCCTCCTGCACAAGCGCTCTCAAGGCCAGGAAAACATATATGCCCATTTTCCTATTTGATTGGGTGTCAGCGTGGGGAGGAAGGGGGACAGGTGTGATGCATAAAATGACCCTGCGACTCCATCACACGCACGACAGTTTTATGGTGAGGAGGTGTTTCAATCACGCAACTGCCCTGGAAGGCATCAATCAACACACACACACACACACACACACACACACACACACACACACACATTACAAACACACAAGTACATGTTAACACCTTCGCATCATGATGACAGGAAAAGGGCAGCAGAGCAGGTGTCGTATAAGTTCAAACTTTGCTGCAGGGACAAAACACTAAACTTTAACTCAGATGTAGGATTTTATTTTTAGTTTTTACTTGATTAATTATTGGAGAGGGACCTGGGGCTTCAAATATTCACAAAACTACATGAAAACTTGCATTTGCAAAAGACACATACACACAATATAGTAAGAAAGGTGTGTTAAAAATAGACGTTTTGCAGATTTCATTGCACCGTGTAACTTTTCAACATTAGGTAACAATTATTAATAACTAGTATATCATTAGTCTGTCAGTAACCCTGTAATTAGTCGCGTAATAGTTTCTTTCGTCCGTGGAGGGCTTTTCAGTGAACACATTTTGGTAAAACATGTTTTTAAGTTAACAGCATATTACTGAGTGTAGCTGTGAATGCACAGTAGTGTCAGAGAGATCTTTTTCCACAGCGTTTGTGCAGTAGAAGGGCTGCCACAACACATTATATGGGATGTTTGTATCTCTTAATTCAGTCATAAGTGTTGAGAGTTGCTTGCAAAATTAAAAACTGTTACAATGCCTTCCTATAAAAAAGTGGTTGTGTACATGCGGTATGTGCTGTAAAAGTGTAGGAATCATTGCCAGAAAACAACATTACCAATGTCTAGTGCTATTTTATCGTCACTGAAAAACAGTTTTTAGTGCTCCATATTTAAAGTCTAACAGTGTACTACTATGTCAGTGGCTCATGTAGTGAGGCTGCATGTAGACACAGCTAATGTCAGCATGCTCACAGTAACTACGCTAGCATGCTGTTGCTAGCAGATATAATGTTCACTATGTTCATCACCTTTTTTTTTAGCATTTTAGCACGGAAGTATTTGATAATTAGCGCAAAACACAAAGTTGAGGTGGATGACAATGTTATTACTTTAGCAAATAGCCTGTTTTGTCATAAACCAAAATATGGACATGATGGTGCGAGATGAATAGTTTGAGACTTCAGCCAGCGTGGTATCATAACAATGATAGCAGTGCCCAGATCTCCCAGCTCATCTCTTAGCTCAGTTCCAGATTTTCACTGGTTCTTGAGCTGTTGCTCAAGCTGCAGATCGTACTCCCGTGTTTTCATATGCCTGCCACCACGGACACAAAAAGCATAGAAGCGGATCAAGAGAGAGACCTGCTCCTCTCTCTTTTTCTCTTAAACTCAGACCCAACACAGATGATGTGAAACTAGGCAGCTCTGAACAAATATAAACCAAAACTATAACTTTATTGCCTATTTTTCGCCTAAAATGTTTTCAGAAATGTATTTTAGTGCACAGTTTGGCTGTACAATAAGAATATGTGAACAGGAGGAGAGCACAGTAATGTTTAAGATCAAACGGTAAAAGTAAGCAGTGCTGATCAAATATTAATCAAGATTCTGTTACTGCGTTGCCTATTTGTCACCTAAAATGTGCTCAGAAACGTGCTTTAGCTAACTGTTGAACTGTAATTGGAGAATCTTTGTCTCCAGCAGGCCTCTATATTGTTTCCTGTATCAAAACCTCCTAGCTTGCACTACGTCACCCACCAGCGGGACTGTTAATTAGTACAGCCAAGTGCATTCAGGTAGCTGTAGGTTTTCTGTGCAATGTGCAAAAGCCAATGCCACCATACTTTTTCTGTGTTTTCTCTGGTCATTTAACACTAATTTCAAAATTATTTGTGCCTTTCTACTGCATAGACTCCTCAGTTTTATGCAAAGACCATCTTTCCAACAGTGAAATGCTTCTTTAAGGGATCATGATAGCTATTTGAAATCATCCTGAAGGGGACATGAATGTGTGCACCAAATGTCATGCAATCCACATTAGTTGAGACATTTTTGTCTCCACCACAGAGGTGGACCAACCAACCAACCAACCAACCAGCATTATCATCCCTAGAGCCAAAATGTTTAGACAATACTAACCCGCTGTTGGAAACAGTTTATTCTCTGGGCATCTTTTTTTGTTTGTTTTTGTTTTGAAGATATATGAATGTCAGGTCCGGCTTGTCAAAGGTTTCATATTAATCCCACTAATGGTACCATGTCTCTTTGGATTTACCGATTTTAAACAATTCACTTGTAAATAGTTTGGCACAGAAAATCCTTAACAACAACAACATTCAAAGCAATAAGCAACAGAAGAGCAGTGAAGTGAACTTGGACCGGGGCTGTCCAAGAACAAAGTTAAAAGCATCACTGAGTTACTAGTGTTAGGGCAGAAACATGACCCACTTTAGAGAACAGGGGTGGGACCATTAATAGCCGGTATGTCTCAAAGTAAATCAGAATAAGCTTTATTGCCCAAGTATATGTATTCATAGAAGGAATATGACAGCGGTTTTATTTAAATCAGTCTCATCCCAACTCGTCACATGTTGCTGCTTTGTCCGTGGACTTCAGCGTCTACATATTCGAGTTAGGTATCCTTCTGTATCTGATACTTAAATTTGGGGATGCCACTACCATGATGTCACCAAATGCAAATCTGACGCCATCCAGTTGCGTTCCATGCACAACCAAAAGGTGCCTTTTTACGTTGTGCACTTCTGCTGAAAACACTGACCGAGCAATGCTATTTTACGAATTTGGAAAGGGAATGGGCTGAATTAACATAAAGCTAAAATAAGGACGACAAAGCTGAAGAATGGAAGCAAACATCCAACTACTGTGTGCAGATATAAAAACGGATATTTCAGACTTTATGTATTTTCAGCGGCACTAACATTCTCACACCCAGTCTTCTGTGATATACATGGGTGTTTGTGCAGCATTTGCAGTGTGGTCCAGGAGACCTCCAGCCCTTTCTGGTGTCAGGTGTTCACTTTGCTGTATTGTCCTTGAGCAAGACCATGAATCCCCACCAGCCTCATGGGTGCTCTGCTGCAGATGACCCTGCACTTTCTCCAAGCAAGGGAAAACGTCTCCTAAGAGAATTAATGAATTAAATGCTCCAACATGACCATTTAATGTACTGTTTGTATATACCAGCCTGTCTGATATGACCCCAACACTTGCTGTTGTAATAATTTTTGTCTCATGTCTTGGAGCCATGCATGTTGGACTGGGGAAAGTGCAGCGGTTGCAGAAAGTCCCAGTTGTCTCCCACAGTTGCCTGTGTGTCTGCAGCATGTGGGGGACACGCCTATATACAGTACAGCTTTCTTTTTGCAATGAAACAGAGGTGCAGGGAGAAGCAGTTTGTGTGTATAAGTGTGAGAGAGAAAAAGATGGAGACAGAAAGAGGGTGTCGGCATCATACATGAGTGTGTGTGTGTGTGTGTGTCTGTGTGTTTGTGTGTTGTGAGGGGTTAAATGAAAGTCAGTGTGCACACATGGGGCATCATAAGCAGACAATGAAAAATGAGAGTGGAGAAGCAGTACAGCTAGTTTCCCTGTGGGAGCAGCTACAAGCAGGCGTACGTACCTTTGGTGATAATCGCTTTGTGTGTGTGTGTGTGTGTGTGTGTGTGTGTGTGTGTGTGTGTGTGTGTGTGAGTGGGGGAAAAAAAGTCAATCTTTCACTCTGTGTGTGTGTGTGTGTGTGTGTGTGTGTGAGAGCGAGATAGAGAAATTGTGTGCGTGAGGGACTGTATTCACATTAACCCTTTCCGTTTCGCAGAGGCACCCATTTGATTAAAGCAAGAACCAATTTCTGGGGAATCTCATCTTCAAAGAGTATCAATTCAGCCTCTGCCCTTGTGCGATTTTTGAATAAGTTACCACCTTCAATAGGTTCTGTACTGAAATGAGTCTTGAACTGATGTTGTGGTTAAAATCTAGCTGGTTTCGTGTTTTAATGGTTCAGAGACACCAAAGTGTGGGAGATTTCTATGTATGTTGAAGAAAAGGTTTTGATGCTGTGTTTTTATACACATGAAGAAAGTACACCTACTCCTCCTTTGGAAGAGCAGCTCCTGAGGTCAGTAACTGCCCACAATATTTTGCTTTTGTGTGCTAAGATCCCTGACTCACAGTGTTGGTCCATGTTGTTAGCATGCTAACTGGCTAAATAGTGTCTTGATTTTACTCTGTCTGCCTTCTGGTTCTATTTTTTAATGGTGAAAACAGACTACTGCCGCCTGCTAATATGGAGTCATTTCTCATATTGCAAATTTTCATTATGTATACAGCAATAAAACACATCGGACTGAGTTTGCGAGTGCAAAGGCCTTAACACTGCAATATAAAGTATTAAAAAACTGATTTATGACATAGCTGCCTACTTAACTAACTTCAACTGACTTCAGACCCATCAAGAAAATCTCAACCTACCTCTTGCTTGATCTTTTTTTTCCCCTCTCTAATATTCTCCCCTTGGCCAAACAAAAATATGTTACGGTCTTTTTGATCTTTTAAAGAGAAGACACAAAAAAGAGTTTTTAGTTGTTGTTCTGAAGGATATTTGCTCTTTTGCCCTTGAGAGGAAATGAAAGGACGGCACCCAGCAACTATACTTTTCCCTGTCTTCTCTTTTTCACCTCCTCTGTTACTCCACACTCATATATTGTAGTGAGTGCAGATCACTGCATAACTCTTGGTCTGGGTCGGCCGCCTATCGAAAGTAGCATGTCAGCAGCACGGCAGCACGGCTGAAGTCCTCAGTCAGTGTCTACACTGACTCAGTTCTGCCGCTGTACCTTTGTGTGCTCAGAAACGTTTCGTCAGTTTTCAGAGCCCAATACACAACCGCATGCATAAGTGCATATTTCGGAGGAAAACTAAGAGTACTGGGTGCACGTACACCAGGCTGAAATGTCTTAGAGGTTTTAAGAGTCATCTAGCTTTTGGGAGAGTACTCTATTCCCATTTAGGTAATTAGTTTATTTATGTCAGTGGTGGCTACGAGAGGTTTACACATTTATTCAGTTCAGTAATTTTGTTTAGTGATTGTCTTAAGCACAGAAATACTGCTACCCTTGTCCTTTTGTGTTTTTATAAAGTCTGCATAGTTAAACAGCTTCAGTGTTCGTTATAATCATGTTTATTTGCTGCCGTTATTTCATCAATACACTTAAATGTTTTCCCAGAGGAGTTGAGATTTCTCTGCATGACTGTTTGCAAAGACCCTGGTTTCTTTAGCTGTTATGCTGATAAGGATGAGAAAAACCATCAACCTTTGGAATTACAATGATCAAGCTTTCAAATGAATCCAAGCTGCCAAAAAAAGGTGCAGTGTCTTTTGAAGGGAGGCCAGTTCCAGCTGCTACGCCATTATGTGAACACAAATAAGAGCTCTTCTCAGTACTATGTGGGTGTGTGCTTGATTGGCATTTCTCTCTTACTTTCACTGCACCTGTTACGGCAGAACAACTTCCAGCTTCGCAGTTCTTATAAAAGCTATAAAATGGCACATTAAATCTCTATGAAAAGGGAACATTGCTACAATTACCTATAGTCGTTTTCTCGTTCGAACTCCGGACAGTGTCTGGAGAATCATACTTTGTCTCCCTTTCACACAACAGAAGTGGAATGTGTCATGTTCTATGTGTCTTTTATTAACTGATTTATTTTTTTACCTTGTTAGAGTCTATCATTTCTACAACTGTAGAGTCAATAGGTCTATAAATCTTGAAAAAGTCTGAAAAAATTTCATTTGTCAACATTGGCAAAACTTTCATTTTGGAACTATTTTTGAACTATAACAGGATATCTTTATTGGACTTTAAATGGTCATTCAGATTCTCAGTGTTTGCTGGGGCATTGCATGAATGATAATAGTATTAGCCTTCAGTTACATGTTGTATATAACTATATATAAAACCTGACATGAATATAGGTATCCACCTGTTTGGTGTCTGTAGTAGTTTTGTCATTCCACAATACAGCTTCAGTATCATTATGGCCACTGGGCCGGGCACTGCTTCTACATCACAGTCTTATTCTCTAGTCCAGCGGCAGTGAGGAATAACATATAGCCTAACTGTCTAGTTGGTCTGTTCTTATCTCATGTCAGTCCAAACAGCGCTCTCCTGACAAGTGGTATTTGACTCAGTCAGAAACCGACACGCACAAAGAGAGAGAGGGAGAGACGGAGAGGATGTAGGAAGAGAGAGAAACAAGAGAGCCTGAGAGACAGAAAGTGAGACAGGCCATTCCACAGCACCAGGATGTGAAACACTGCCAATCTTTTTGTCTGATAGAATAATCAGCATGCTCTCGACAGGAGAGTGAAAATTGACATTCACGCACAAAAACATGGCAAGGATAGTCAATTATCCGCGGGGTTTGTTTTTCTCTGTGTGCCATCCATTTGCATACTGTTCCTATGAGAAGGTGCTTTTGATGTAGTTAGACGATTCTGGTCAGTATGATATTATGTGAACGTGTCTTATTAGCGCGCGGTGTGTGCAGATAGGGAAAAGGTCATAATGTTTCTTTGTTCCCATAGCTCTTTTTCCTCAATTAAGGCTAATCACCAGAGCCCAACATTGATCCAGCCTCTCAGCTTTTCTCATGCCTGGAATCTGATGATCTCTATATGTGTGTGTGTGTGTGTGTCTGTGTGTGGACTTAATGTGTGAAACAGAGAGAGAGAGCAAGTGCAGCAGCACAGATAGGGACAGGGTGAATCATGTTCATACATGTGCCCGCGTGAACATGTGTGCAAATGTAAGTGCCATTTTGTGATCTCCAGCACATCGAATGATTTACCTCTCTGGTGTAATGGAGCAATTTCTCTCCTTTTTTTCTCTATTCCCCATCTCTCATTTTCCTCCTCTTTCAATCTGCAGTAAAATATTCTCCCGTTTAGCTCTGTGACAAGTCATCTGTCACTCAGAACAGCGAGGGAACAGGATCTTCTGATGGACAGCGGCCAATATGTGCGTGTCTGTGGGTGTGTGTGAGAGTGAGTTTACTGTGAATAATGAGACCTTTTTTTTTTAATGATTAGTATTATTTGTTGATTGGTAACAAAATTAACATATGCCTAACTAAACCAATGATTGCCTTTGTGAAGAGCACAAATACACAGTTTGCATGACTACTTTCATAAGTTTGCAGAATCACTTTTATGAACAGAATATTTATCTTCTGTCAGATTGTGAACCTCATATTGACAAAAAAATTGACATATCTCGCGCTATGCTACACATCCATCCTCCTCCCAAGAGCAGTCAAACTCTTTCTTTCTCACTTTTGTGTCTCAAGAGTTGTTTTTATTTGTTTAGCCGTGCCAGATATAGATTTTTTTTTAGAATAAACTTTTGGAGAAAAATGATTCTCTGACTTTGCAGAGACTGGAGTCACATGAATTAGGCTGACATGTCCGTCACTCAATGATCACCATATCCTGCTCTGTTAAGATTGACTGTTATGATAGGACATCGCAGAACTATCTGTGACACACTCTGTTCAGATATAATGGCCCGAAGTACTCGTCACGCCTTCATTCAAATCAAAGCAGACAAGCGCAAGTTTTGTGGCTCACATTGACTTTAACTGATGTTTCTGCGACAGAGGAGAGTATCTGTTTAGATACCATCTATAACAAACTACACAAACCAGTGGTGTTGTTATCATGTGCTAGTGGACAGCTGGATGACAGCGGGCGTGTCCACATGCAATGATGCGGGCGGCATCACTTGACAATGTCGTGTAATAATGCTGCAGGTAACCACACTAATAGGGCAGGCAGGTGGGGAGGTGGATGGGTCCCACAAACAACAGACTTTTGCGCGGGAGTCTGGAGTTTGCTTTCCGTGTGAATGTGTGGTGTGTCTTTTTAATACACCTAACCATGTGCCTCTTTGCCTAAACCTAACCATCCGTGACTTTGAGGACTAATCCCAACTACTGTGACAGTCCGTGCTGTTTGGTGAACAGAGGGACTGTACTGCTTCATCTCACGACACGTGCATTTGTTGACATGACTGTAACGGCATCCCAGAGCATAAACAGCTGATGCACAACGATACTTAAAACGTCACAGGTTGATGCGGAAGGTCACTGACTGAGTGTCGCCATGTGACGAGTTCGGAGGGAGAACCTGTTAGCAGATGGCGTATTCACTTGCTATGGCATTCTCTGACAACAGTCCCCCATCCCCACAGAGCCCATTTCATTTACAACCCCAGGGCTGTGGATGGGTTCGCTGTATGCGGGCTCGTGTTTCAATCACAGTGCTCAGGCTATTCTGTTTTTGTTTTCACTGTTTCATCGTCAAAATGCAACTGTAGCACGTTTTTCACTATCATTATCCTCATTTGTATTATATTATCTACAAAATACGCTTGAAAAGCTGGAAATGAGAACAAAAGTACAGAGAGAAGTTGCTACAGAGATGATACACCATCTCATCTGGTGTGATCTGGCAGGGTTTTAGCATGTTTTAGCCCAGCGCATTGCGTGAAATTGCACTTTGCAACTCATCTTAAATCTCTGCTCTGAACTGGGCTTAAGTCATGGGACTTAAGACTCATGTCCCTAATGAGTGAAAACAGCTGATGCAACAGACATGAACATTGGTGTCCTGGGTCAAAGTCCTGTGCTTGTTTGACCAATTCACCTCCTCTCCTATGGTGCAGATGGGTTTGCAGTCAGTCAATACATCTTAAAACAGCGTAAATAGAGTAAATAGTGCATTTGTTGGCGACTATTTTCAGTTGCAGATTAGTCAAATTTTTGTGCTCCAGCGAGTATTTAAGGCAACAAAATGATGTATATGGGATTAATTCAAAATAAACTACAGTCCCCATGTTCATGATAATGAAGCATCATGTCATCCAGTGGCTCATTAATGGATTTTTATTACTTTTTGGACAACGATGGAGCTATTTGGCGCAGAGGAATGAGCTATATCTGCTGGTAATATATGTTGGTGTGATCTATATGTTGCTGGTTTTGATCGTTTTGTGTGAGTTTGTGTGAATACAGAATATCCTCAGCTTTGTCAAGGTGTTCATTTTTATGTTTATGGGGTTTACAAAATAAATAATAATTTGTTAAGCTAGAATGGCAGTCTCAATGGCACACTTAACTTTCCTGTTTTTTCTCCTTTAAATGGGTAGTGCGTTGTTTTAAATGTAACCATAAAATACAAGTACTACTGTACATCATAATGTAGATTCTTACTTGTTTTTCTATATTTACATCTTTGACGTTCAGCGGGCCGCTGTGCGCTGTGGTGGGAATAATAGGCTGGCTTTTTGAGAGCTGTAAGCCTTTAAGGGCAGTGCAGCTCTGGCTGCTGCAGCCACAGGCTCTTTTCTGTAATAGCCTGTAATTCCTTCTGTCTAGTATAATCACCAACACAGCCTGACAGCACGCACGCACGGACAAACACACACACACACACACACACACATATATATATATATATAGTGAGGAGAAAGGCTTTTATCCAAGGGTCATATTCACATGGTGGAGGTCACAGTCACTCCTGCACAGCTGTCTCTGTGTTTGTGGACATGTGTGTCAATACATACTGTACATAGACCCATGCCACTGCACACTTGTTGACACTGATGCTGAGAAGAGAGGAGAATTTTGGCAAAGGTCAGCAGAGTTTAGCAGTTACAGTAATCCAGGTGTATGTTTGTCTCCTAAACTCCGAGGCGACATGTTGCCGTCATCTCCCACACAAGCCACAAGAAAGTGTATGTGTGTACAGTGTGTGTCTATGTGTGTGTGTGTGTGTCAGGGGGGGGAGTTGGATGGTACAGGTGCCAGACTCTCCCCCTACAGCCCCGTGGCGGCCGGAGAAGTTAATTGGCAGCATCTGGCTGTCTGAGAGCCCAAGCGCCCATCCACACACCCCACCCTGTTCCTTCTCCTCCCTCCTTCCCTCCAGCCCTCCCCTCCTGTGGGTGCAGCTACCCCTGGCACACACATGGTGACACCAGTCTGGCTGCAAGCTGTGAACATGGAGTGTGTGTTTGTGTGTGTGTGTATATGTGTGATATAGCAGGGAGTATGGAGGTAGACAGGGCGGCCAGGCCCCCAGCTGCTACGGCCGTGCCAAGGGAAATGCGGGCAGACAGGCTGGCATCTTTGTGCCAAGGCCAGCAGGGCCCTCGGGGAGGATGGAGAGGGAGAGAGGGACACAGAGGCATGATGGAAGAGGGAGGGAGGGAGAGGGAGAGAAGTAAAGAGATATTAGATGAGTGCAATCTCCTGATGTTGGGACAGACGCAACATGGGGTTTGTTTGCTGATCACGCAATAAGCATCTGTGGTATGAAGTCATTACTGTGACCTCAGAGTTACCTCGTGTGTCAGGACATATAACAGAAATGTATCAGTGATGCTGTAATTTTGATGACCGCTCACTTACGAAGTAAAACATGTTGGTTGTTTACAGCAGTTAAAACATTAACTGACGTTTGACATCTCACATTTTGTAAAAAACAATATTCTAAGAGTAAATAATCATTAAATTAAACGTTGAACATAATTGATCAGAGCTCTTTAAACAGCAGAGGTCATCTTGCGTTGGATTGAATATCTCCGGTGAACATTCGGTAGTTTGCTTATGAAATACAGTGAATGCAGTACAATAAGACCTAAGTATATCCCCATACATGTGGTTCAAGAACTATAACTCTCAACATTGCATATAACAGATTTTTTTTTTCGCTCCAGAGCTTTTGCTCGAACAACAGATTGTACTTCTGCATTTTTGTATTGCCCGCCAAAATAGACACAAAGAGTACAGAGGTGGATCAAGAGAGACCCTCCCCTCCTCTCTCTCTTTCAAACTTGGACCAAACTCAGATCAAATCGTAAAACTAGACTGTGCCGATCAAATATAAACCAAGATTGTGTTACCGTGTTGCCTATTTCTCACCTTGAATGTCTTCAGAAACATATTTTAGTGCACTGTTTGGCTGTAATACAAGAGTTAGTGAACAGAAAGTGGGCACCGTGGTGTCTGCTGTATTGTAGAAACAGAGGCTGTAAAAACTGAAACGGTAAAACTAAGCAGTACCTGTCAAATATTAATCAAGATTTTGTTATTACCATTTGACTGTAACTCAAGATCGTCTATTACCAGCCATCCACCGAATAGTTTCCTGTGTCTATTTCGCCCTGCTTGAATTACTTCACCCACAAGTGGGCTTTTACTGGTCAGGTGTGGCAGTGCACTCTGAAGGTTGTAGGTTTTCTACCTCTGAATGTAAAACCACATCTTTTAGTGTCTTCAACTGTCTTTAGTTTTGTATCCTTTAATATTCCCAAATTCTCTCCATCTGTTGAATAACTGTCGATGGTTTACTTTTTTTACTCCTTGTACCATCACAGTCCCTTTTAGCTCTTTTTTGGTTTCTTGTCAGGTCATTTCTTTTTTTCATAGCTCATCCTGCCCCAGCATTAGCCATAACTACAAAATATAATGTCAAAAATAATATTATCAAAAGAAAATCTCCTACTTCTTCCTTTTAATTGACTAACAAACTCCTCACTGTGAAACTTTTCCAGGGAAAAGAGAAACATGGAATAAGATAAGATAAGATAATTCTTTATTAGTCCCACAATGGGAAAGTTGCATTGTTACAGCAGCAAGGCGTGTACAAGATAATCAAGCAAAAAGAACAATATAAATAGTAAAAAAAACTGAGAGCAGTGCTTATACAGTGACAATATTAAAATTAGTTTCAGTATAAAATACACTATCATAATAACACGACTGGATCCCTTTGATATTTGAAATTATTGCATTTTTAACAAGCCAAAGTTTGGGAAATGAACCGTTATTGCAAAATCAGCAACACTGGTTGTGACTTGAGGATAATTTATTATTTATTGTGCTCGTCTTTGCATTGTTCAAGCCTGTTGGTTATTTTTCCACAACGGCAAGTCACTCTGCTCAGTGTAACGGACTACAGGAGGTGAGCTCATCTCTTTGTGGAATTTAATAAAAAATGATTTCAGAATGTATCATGTGTGTTGCATCGCCTTCCAGCAAGTAAATTTCCAGAGAGAATGATCTCATCACACAGTGTGACCCTGTGCAATACACACACACACACACACACACACACACACACACACACAGGAGATACAGGAGCGGTGATGCTGATGCTTGATCTCAGATCACTTGTTTCACTGTTAGTAGTTTGACTCAGTGTGCAAGTCAAACACAGTGAGATCAGAGTGTTTTCTGTCATTCTGTCACTTTTTTCAGTCATCTCCGCAGTGATGACTTCATTTGCTTAAACAAATCATCTACTTGTTTAATTTAAACAGTTCAGCCACAGTATGACAGCCACAGTGGTGGTTGTAGCTTCTGATATGTTTCAGATTGAAACAAAAACTGAAAGTGAGATACACTTTGAGTTTGATCATTCGGTAGATAATAATACATTAGAAAAAGCAAAAGAATTAATAAGATAAAGAGAGAGAAAGCAGTGAAAGAAATAAAATGAAAGAAAAGCAGAAAATTAGAATAATAGAAAAAAAACCTTCACGAAATAAAATAAGATAAAATAAAGAAAGAAGCATAAAAAAGTTGAAGAAAGAAAGAAAAATGAAAGAAAAAACATAAGAAAAATGTGAAAGACTAAAAAAGAAATAAGAAGAAAAAAATAAAGATAGAAAGAAAATGTGACAGAAAGAAATTGAAAAACAGAAAAAAGACAGAAAAAAGTGAGAAAAATAAAATAAAAAAGGAAGATAGAAATGAAGAAAAATATGAAAGAAGAAAGAAGAGGTAGTGGGCTTGGTGAGCCCTGGTCTTTTCCTGTACTATGGTATAGAAAACATCACTAATGGACTCATGGAGAGTTACATCCACTGTATGATTAGATGATCACCACCCTTCTGTGCCAACATATACACATCATATACCTTGATACCAGTGTGTGTGTGTGTGTGTGTGTGTGTGTGTGTGTGTGTGTGTGTGTTTATCTTTTACCCTTGTCCGTGCATGTGTCTGGTCTCTTGGAACATTATTATTATGACTTAGTCTGGCGCCAGTCTGTCTATTCAGTACGCACTTGTAGACACACACAAACACACACACACACACACACACACAGATAATGTGATGGGAGTATAATGTTGCACTCTGGGAAATGCTGCATCACACAATTATAGATGGACCGTTCCTTCCCTCTCCTCTCTCAAACTAAAGTACACACACACACACACACACACTCACACACACTCACACACTGCTCTCCTTCCACTCCCACCAGCTTACACACCACCAGCACTCACGAGGGGCTTAAGGCTGACATCATCATTTTATTACATGAGTGTGTGTGTGTGTGTGTGTCTGATTCTTTATTATGGCAGCGTGTGTGTACCCCCCATTATTCCAGACGAATGTGCACCTGCCCTGTTGCCCCATAGGGGACCAGTGGCGCCACAGTGGCGAGGCCACCGTGATCATCTGCTTTCTGCTAATTGCCCTGCTGCCCCACAAGACGCAGGGGAGCTAGCTACTAGCAGGCCCAGCATGCTCAATCTAGCTGAGACCCCTCTGGGATATATGTGGGGCATGTTTTACTTTTTTACTGTAGTTGAGGGTTGATTGATTTGGAAGAACTTGCAGTCCATCACAGTGCTTTTGTAAGGGTTTTGGTCTCTCTTTTGAAACAGGTTGTGCAGTGATCAGTTATGAAGTCATAGAAACAGTGTAGCCTTTAATTATTTGGTAAATGTGTGCACTATCAGTGTGTGTGGATCAACATCAGTTTTCTCATGCTGTGCCCAGATGCCTTTTAAGAGCATTTAAACCTTTGAAACGTGAGCAAATTGTTTTCATTTCTTTAAAAAAGATGCCAAAAAAAGGCAATCATCAACTTGGCATTAAACGTCCCACAAAGGGAGTGAGAGAGAGAATAATTAGAAAATCTCAAATAACTAGGGAAAAATATCAATACAAATCTATTTAGAATTTATAGAATTTTTATTTCAAATTAGTTTATGAGAAAATTGTATTTTTTTTTATTATTATAATTTTAATCTTGGACTTTTTCAGGTATTTTCCTGTTTTAGTTCTTTTACTTTTCTGTCTTTTTTTATTTTTTTTTTGTTTTGTTGTTCATTTCAGCTAATTTTCTTTGAACTTCGTCTAATTTCTCTGTAAGTTCTGGATGATTTCTTTTTTAATTTGCTCATCGCCAATTCTTTATTTTTTTTTCTTATTTTTTTTTTTTTTTTAGGAAATAAAGCCTATTTGCTCAGGTTTCAAAGGGTTAACTTCTTTTTCCCTAACCAAGCTGCAATATTCAGCAGGAGGTTAACCCCTCAGGAGTTAAATTTCTGTTTGTGTAGTTTTGGAAAGAGGACACAGCTGACACTAGTTGTTATGTACTTTAGTGTTGACTTTAAAAAATGCATATCTCTTTTTCTCTCAACTTTTACATGTGGCCCTCTACTGGTCCATCCAGGCACTGTCACACTCTTGAAGTTTTGCATTTGCCTTTATCAGAAAAACACTGAAAACAACCTTGAGATTTCATTTTGAGTTCAATTTATTTGTCTCCATACATTCAGGAAATGTCATATTATTGAAAAATATTGTGCAGTTGTGATTAAAACACCCCAAGGAGCTTCTTAAATCAGATACTCAGGAAATGATCAGGCAGAAGTCTTAAGATGACAAATTAAAAACTGCACTGGAGACATAGTGCTGAGAAAATTCAAATAAGGACAGAAAGGATGAAATGAAACTGTATATTCTTTATATATTTTCCTCATTGCCTGTATTTGAGGGTACGTGAGTCAGAGCAGCTACTGTAAATCCTCTAGTGTTTTCATCTGCGTGTGTGGCACCTCAGGGGTGCTAAAAGTGTCCCATGTGGATTTATGAGTGCTGTGCAGCGTTGCAGATTTAGAGTGAAACAGAGTAGGAGTTTTAGAAAGAGGCGATGGCTGGAGCACACGGTCATATTTACATTACAGACACTTACATGATAAGAATGTGGTTTCTACTCTTTTGTGTCTAGATCAACAACACGACAAACAATAGTGAGAGTATCGAGTCAGAGTCCTAAGACTAAGTTACTTTTTTTTCCCCTAATGCCAGAGAGTTCACAAAATGAAATCACAGTCAAAGGGTTAGAAAAAGTTTGGACCTCGTAAATGGTCACCGATTATTAAAAGTATGCACAAATAATTAGTAATGATAAAAAATGATTATTAATGATGTTAAATAATGTGACTTAATTTACATTAATCACCTTGTGGGACACCATTCCCGAAAACGGAAAAATTATAGCTGATCAATGAAATTAGTCTCATAAAATACACTTAATTATCAACGTGGAACTCTGAGTAATAATTAAATTAATAACTACAACCAAAATTACCATATCAATATTAAAGGATAAAGGATTTTGGAGCTCTCCACACAATATTTGGCTATTCATTAGCTCTTGTACAGTATTTAGCAGACCGCAAGTATGATTCCAAAAACAACAAAACACACAATATAAACTAACTACTAATATATACAAATTTATATACAAGTATGGATTTGTAAATTGTGTGTGTGTGTGTGTTTCTGTGTAAGCGAGAGAGAGAGACAAAGAGAAGGTGTGTGTGTGTTGGTGTAGATGTGAACTCACTAAGAGAGCCTCAATCCCACTCAACAAAAAACCCGCAAAGGCTGAAGATAAATTGACTGTTACCTACACACGTACGCATGATGGATGCCACGTGTCCCTTGTGTCAGCGCGGCGTGTCAGCTGAGCGTATCCTCAAAAATTAACCCGACACGGACGTGAGATGCAGTTTGTATGTAAACAGCAGGGGCAGTGTAGAGGCAGAGCCGACGTGACAGCATTAACACAACAGCGGGGATAACAAATAATGATCAATCTCTCGCATTAGCAGCATGAGAGACATCTGCTCCCCAATGTCCCGACAGGCTTGATTTAGAGGACGCACAAACCACCGAAGTTTACGCCGCCGTCGCCTTTTTCTGCCGTGATATCAGCATTAACATGATGGCAACCTCCTCGAGTGTCCCCATGTCTGCTGTTTACATGCCACATATCCGGTAGTTGCATACGGCCTGGGTTCTCTTGTTTGCCCTCAAGAAGTCCTCCAGCAACACGCGCTGCATAAAGGCAAGTATATATACAAAAACACCCACCACGAAGCTGGACACATACGTGAACACGAGGTGAAACAGCAACTATATTTTCGGTCTTACACTCGTTAACATCTGGCTTTTTAATGCAATGAGAATGCGTCGACACCATTGATGGAAACACAACACCTGCGTGAAAACGCTAATTTCACTTCCATAACTGGCGAGATGCAATGATACACCTTCACGAATTACCAATACATCTGCACCAAGTTTTTACAGAGTTTGTACGGCACATATCATGTTTTTATATTCTTATTCCTCCAAACAAGACATTCATACTTTAA
The DNA here is from genome assembly GCF_008729295.1 of Plectropomus leopardus. Taxonomy (NCBI): domain Eukaryota; kingdom Metazoa; phylum Chordata; class Actinopteri; order Perciformes; family Serranidae; genus Plectropomus; species Plectropomus leopardus. The sequence continues at coordinate 23,875,559 of NC_056465.1, forward strand.
AAAAGGGAAGAAACTACAGAAAACATAATAAAACCAGCACCAGGGCCCACCTGCATGGCGATCACTCATGTCAAAGGCACCAAGTCAGTGTTTGAGCTGATCATACTCAATGCAACACAGAAAATGACTCTATTGGCTGGATTTCAGGTCTACAGGTCAGTTTGACCCCGAGCAGAAGACGTGTCTCATCTCTATATATCAGCATAACCCCATTAAAAAAAATATATAATGTTTAGATAAAAAGAAAGAAAAGAAAATCCAAATGGGTTTTATAATTAGATTTTCCAGTGTACATGAATAAACGTTTAGCATGATAAATAACACCATTAACTGAATTGTTAGTAATGTTGTTAGTAATGTGGTACAGACGATGTTTATTATGATTTTGTTTTGTTTCTGACAACTTTTGGATGGTTTAAACATGTACACTGACCCAGGAGCATTTTTGCTGTACCTGACAAATGATCATAAGAGGAAGGCTAGACAGTAAGTTAGACTGAGAAGTAGATAAGGGGAGAGGGCGACATGAAACAGAGATGAATAACTGGAAGAGAAGAATTTTTACACACAAGGACAGATGAACAAATACTCCTGCACAGCCACTCCCTCTGCATTAAACATATCAGCAGAGCAAAGTGGGTTACTCCTATAAACAGCAAATGCATTTTATTTAGATGAAACTCTTAGATTTATGACTGCTTTCAGAATTTTATGGAAATAACTTCACATTTTTATATCGACTGCATAATCTGAATTTTGGTGAAGCGCTGTGGGTGTGATCTGATATTGACCGGGTAACTCACCTTGAATGTCATTTTGGTTTAAAAACTGGGATTACAGGGGGGGAAAACACATTAACTAATTGAATTAACCAGTAATCAATATATCTAAGGGTATATCAGAGCAAACACAGGGAGCTGGGATGCAACAGCTTTTTACAATGCCTCTAACAGGAAGTGGAGTAAGAGGCCATCTGATGAGAGAACACCTCCTGGGTGTTTTGATGTGGCCATCAGGTGAGAAAGTCGTGTTTCAGCCTCATCAGAGTGTTGTTTCTGACCTGAGGAGGCTGCTAACGGCCTGGTGTCTCCACAGGTGTTCGACTCTCAGCTCTCTTGTTACAGGAAAGTCCGTAATTCACAAGTGTTATTGCTTCCTGCAAACCCTCGCTGCTGCTAGCCCAGAAGAACACACAAGTAGCATTAAAATGTAATATTTTACATCGTCAGCCCTGGCTGTAATCTGCATCTTGTCGAACTTTATGCTTACACACACTGCTGCAGAAAGTTACTTTAACATTCAATAGGCTTTTGCGCTTGGCAACAGCCATGGCCAGAAGCATTATGTTTCTAGGTTGTTTGTCCATCCTGTGCTCGTGGACATGATATCTCAAGATAGCCTTGAGGGAAGTTCTTCAGCTTTGGCACAAATGTCCACCTTGAACCGGCAGTGAAATCATTAGACTTTGGTGGTCATAAGTCTTAAGTCAATGTAATTATGACCTCTTTTGTCTCATTTGCATGAATATGATATCTCAAGAATGCCTTAGAATTTTTTTCAAATTTGGCATAATTGAGACTCGGACTCAACACTGAACTGATTCGATTTTGGTGGTCAAAGGTCAAGGTCACCATGGCCTTGCATCTGTCTCATTCTTGTGAATGTGATATTGGCACAAACATCCATTCTGAGTGAAGGATGAAGTGATTGGAATTTGGTGGTCAAAGGTCACTGCGACCTTGTGTTCATCTCTTTTTGTAAACACGATATCTCAAGGTCTTTGGGGAACTTCCTAAAATTTGGCACAAACTTCTACATGGAATCAAGAATGAACTGATTAGAATTTGGTGGTCAAAGGTCAAGGTCACTGTGACCGCACAAAGCATCTTCTTGGCCCGAACTCTGGAATTAATGCATAGTTATGGCAAAATTTCACTCAAACGTCTAAAATGATATAATGATTAAGTTCTGGCATTTTATATCCAAAAGGTCAAAAGTCAACTTTACTGTGACATCATAAGGTTCTGCAAAAGACGTTTTTTGGTCATTACTCAACATTATAAGTCAGGAACAGAAGGGGAGATGTTTGGTCAGATTTGGTGACACTAATCTTGGGTGTCCATCTTGAAACTGTGCAGTCTGAATAGACCTTCTGTGCTGCAAAGGATAAGATTCGTAAAGCATCCGTGTTTTCACAGAAATGGAGGAAAAATGTAAATGCAACTTGAGACGTTTGCTGAGGCATACAAATGTGAGGCAGTAATTTTAGGTTCACCGTTTGCTTACATTGATATATTGATCCTAAGTCACTCCTCAGTACTGCCACTCTTGACTTCTTCCTGCTCTTTCTTCACTAGTTGTGTAAGTTAGTCTCAATAAAAACACATTCTTGCAAAGCTTCAATCTAATAAATATACTTTACCATCACGTACAATATACAGCAGGCCAACCAAATTACAAAGAAAGCACAGGTTGCCTAGTAACCGTGTTTCCAGAAAGCTTTGTTGCAACTTGATTTGCATCCCCCCCCAAAAAAAAGATAGATGGATGCCTCAAGAATATATATGCCGTCATGTTTACACACACAAGCACACTTCCTCGCACATGAATATACATAGCCACACGTTTGACGCTCCTCAGATGATTCGGAGGCTGTTTTCTGCTTGACTTGGTATGCAAAACAAGAACACGGGGGCCGTGTTTTAAAAACAATGAGCCTATCAAACATCTGGCGTCATTTTAGTGAGTGCCAAGAAATATTGCCTCTTCAATTATTGGTGTAGTAACACGGAGGGAGTAAAGAAATATGTCATTCAATGTGAAATGTTTGCCAAACGGACTAACTATTTGCCTTAAATGAGCTGGTGGGGATTTGCGGAGCTTGACAGCTGTATGGGCACGTTGGAAGACATTTAACCTTCCTAACAGTTGACAGGATGAACGTTTGACAAGGCGAAAGAGACAACAATGAGAGAGAAAATAAACGGCAGTAGAGGAGTGTGGTGTGCGTCCAGGCCTGGCGAATTTTGTCCTGTATGTTTTCGCCTTTGTCTGTGAGAGTGCTCCGAGCAGCAGTGATTGGCGTGTCCTCTACGCTTGATTGATTTGAAAATATAGACAAGATGTCGCCCGAATGAAAGCTACCAATTTATAAGCCTTCATCTCGAAACTTCAGAGAGACGCCGGTGCCATCAAAATCAGAGCGAGAGTTTGTAGCTACCAATGGTTCAGAAGTAGAAAAGCAAAGTGACACCTCGCTAAAGGCTGCCTGCTAGCTCTATGAAACCCTCTCCCCTTTCATTCCTTTTTTCCCCATCCCTTTCTCTCTGACTTTGTCTCTTTACTTGTCTCTTTCTCTATTTGTCAGCCATTCTCTGCCTTTGTCTAGTGTTTCAGTCCCTCTTTTTCTCCTTTCTCTGCGTCCTTCTCTTTATTCTGTGAGGCTGTGATGAGACGCTCTGGCAGTTAACTTGTCCCACAGCTCGCTGTCAAAGGAATGACCTTGATGTGGCTCGCACACGGTTTGAGTTTGCTGCCTCTTTTTTTTTTTTTTTTTCAGTGTGCGACTCTTTGCATATTCCTGTTTGTGTGTGTGTTTCTGTGTCTCCGTAATCACTGAATTGTAAAACCATGTGTGAGTGTGTTATCATCTAGGGGAAAAGCTTCTCCATTTTTTTCCCCCCTCATCCCACGCAGTGATAATTCTGTTTGGGAGCGACGGCACTGTACCACGTCAAGAGATGGGTAGGGGAGAGGCACAGGGAGGTACCATTTAGATAAAACAAATTGCCAGCTGCCAAGCAGGAGCAGCCACCGCTTAGATAAAAACCAAAGGGACTGTGTGCATTTAATGTGCATGTGCTGAAGATTTGGTGCATTTTTCACATTTGTGCGCACGGCTGCGGTACCTAAAGCAGCCTGTAGTTTGGGCCTTCCAGGAAGTCTCTTTCCATGAGAAGTCACAGAGCTATTTTCTCTGGCCTATAACTATAATGCTGTGACGAGACAAGCAGCAGTAATTAAAATCAATAGCCAGGACTTTTCCCGTCTCCGGCAAGGTCACGCTCTGCCCAATAGAGAGAAAGAAAAGGAGAAACGCAGAGAAGTGGGATTGCACGGATGGGTAGAGCCAAACAGGGAAATATGTAAAGAGGTGAGGTGTCATCTTATTTTAATTAACCTGCACCTCAGAGGGCTGGCGCCACAGTAATGCACCAGTGTGTGGCTGTGTGTACATGAGTGTGTCATTTGGAGGTTTATTTTGTCCTTGCCAGTCAATTGTGTTCACTCTACTTCAAATCTGTGTGGTCTTATATGAATAATATTCATGTTTTAAAGTTTGCTTACAATTTTTCCCCAAGATTAAACATTTTTTGTTCTTTTTCTTTGTCAAGCTTTATAGGCTGTAAGACAAGGCTGGTAATCTGGCTCCAGTGGGAAGGCTGGGTGTGGTATAGCTAGCCACTGGCTGCATTAGTATTCTGCTGAGATAGCCACATGCAGATACATTCTCCTCTCTCCTCCTCTGAAGGAATAATCAGCCCTGCCTTTCTCCCCCTCTGTCTGAGAGAGGGCGAGTGATTTAGCTTTTTGTTTTACTAGCTACCTGCAGGGACATCTTCAAGTGTTTGAAAATGCATGCAAGTGTGTTCACTATGCATTTCTATGCACTTTGGTTGCCAAACCTGATGTATTAGGTGTCTGAGCAAACACATAAAACTCGTCTGTGTCTCCTTCCTGTCCTCCCTCTCCAGAGGTGAGTCAGAGAAAGAGAAGTTCACTCTGTCAGAGTTAGCGCAGAGCAGTCTGTCCTGTTTGTTGATTATCAGATCCTGTTCCTATCACAGCCCTGATAGCATCTTCATCTGATCTGTTGCCAGAGTCGCTAGCTCACTAGCCAGCCCCGCCGTCACATAGCCGCTACGCTGCTAGCCGCCACCAATTCCCGCATATCTCGGTATCAGGCCCAGATCTGCCATCGCCCTGCTCTCTCATCTTCTCCTTATCTCCTTATTCCACCTTTCTCCCTGCTCCCAACACCCCAAACCCAGCAGTCACTCAACGTCCTCATCTTCTTCCTCCTTTTATCCTCCTCTCTCAGAGCGTCTGCCAGAGCTCCTGTGGCAGCAGCGCTGTTGTTCCCCGTGCTTGGTCTTCTTCACGTAAACTGTCAAGGCGGAGTCAGTGAGTGACAGGACAAGACGAGAGAGATTTGGAGAAAGATGGAGGAAGAGGCGGAGAAGGCAGATGTAGTCACTTGCATGCTTACAACATCCCTCCGACCATGTCGCAGCAGTGAGGGCTAAACGAGGGGAAGAGAGGAAAACAAAGATAGACGGGCGGAGAGTGTGAAAAGAAAACATGTCGAGTAAGCGGAGAAGTTCTGTGGACTGCAGCAGTACTGTCCCACACCCCATCGATCGCCCATGAGGTGCATGGATCAGTCAGCTTTATTTCGCTGTGGGCCCAGCATGCAACATGCAACACGCGATTCAGCAAAGTCCACAAGCACAGCACACAACAAAGGAGACACCACACACAGCACATTACGCACACCATACAACACTCAATACAACAAGAAACATGCACCGATTAGATGCTCAACCATTCTCACTTGGAGTAGTAGTTCTAATTGGCTCTCACACACACACACACACACACACACACACACACACACACACACACTAAAACTCAAGTTAAAAAGGAAGCACATTTTCTGCTTTTTACTCAGACTGCAATTCTTAATTACACATGAAAAACACCACACATAATGCAATAGTGTCATAGATGTCATAATTAAAATGCCTTGCGTTCACGTGAGAATTGTTGCCTTTTGAAAGTGCAGCAATTTAAAAAAGCAAAGCTGAAAACCAAGCAGCAACATCCGTGGCTGAAAAATGAAGCCCATGTGGAAGTGCCAAAAGCTGTAGTTTTTCTAATGGTCTTTTGAGGATGGCTCCAAACAGGCTATTCTTATAAACTGTGTATACATTTTAATAGAAATATGTAATGCACACAAATTTGTGCATATCCCATGTATTTTTAAAGGCTGATCATGTGACCAATGCACTTACGGAAATAGAGGCAGGTTGGGGTAGCGGATGGGTCTCAAAAACCCAGAAGCATGTTCAGAACTTTGAGTCACTTTACGGGTATGTCCTCACCGTTTCTTTACCTAAACCTAACCGCAGTAATTTTACTTGCAAAAACCCAAAGAAACTCAACCATGTCTCTTTTCCCAAACCTAACCATAGAAGTTTTTATTGCCTGAAACTAACCTCCATTAAATACGTAACTAAGTTAAGGAGGTAATGCCATTTGTGGGGCGCTAATTTGTATGATATCATACAAACTGTCGTGCATGCATTTTGGTAGGATATTATACGACCCATTCTATGACAGTATGTTTCTCCAAACAGATTAAATCCCCATAGACCCCCATGTCAAAATGCCCCTATTTTACGCCAGAAATGAACCTGTTTATGGCTGGCAAAAAAAATGTTTTTTGTCTCTATAGCTAATTTCAAACTCACAAACTCTGATGCCAAATTCTCCAGTTGCCCCCAGAAGCAAACTCTTCTATTGCAGATGTCAGTGTATGGATAAGCTAATTGGCATTAGCGTTGATTGTTGGTTTGTGTTTGTGGTCTTTGAGCTTTCATGCTGTATCATCTTTGTCAACTACTATTTAAGTTAGTTGACAATTTATTGTTCTTTGTCTTTCAATTTGATTGTTTTGCTGTTCATTTATTTTCATTTTCAATCTATGTCTTACATTTGTTAGGTTTGTTCTTCCTGGGTTTGCATTAAATAATAAATGGCGATTGTGTTGTTTATATGTCAAGTGATGAATCACCAAGTGGTAATTAATGAATGATTAATTGTTGGTTGTTTTAAATCAGCCCCTTTTTCAATACACTTAATTTTGAGATTTTTTTGGATAATTTATCAGAGAATTACTGTGTAGGCATACTAAAACAAGAAAATATTTCATGTTTGTTTTAACATGCACCCCTCATAAGCTCAGAACCTCTCTGGCTTCCCCAGCAGCGTGATTATCAGGTGATATCTCCTCACTTCCTCACTTCTCCCTCAGCTCTTGTACTTCTTTGCCAGGTGAACTCAACATCTCTGGAAGACGACAAACTGACAAGTTGATGCAACTTCTGCATTATGATTTCTCAACTCTCTCTTTGTGTAACTCATGAGTTGGTTTCCTTGTCTATCTTTACACTTTCTGCACTTTTTTCCTTCACTTGCAAAAGTGCTGTGCTCTCATTGTTGCTCGTATCTTCACACCTGATGCAGCTATAGCCCTTCGAGACCTCATGTCCTTGAATTAAAAGACCTGTCCTTTGAATAACCTCCCTAATTTCTCTGTAATGTGTTTGTCTTTTGCACTTGCAGGCAGAGACTTCCTGCCAAAAATGTGTACTACTACCGCTGTCCTGACCACCGGCGCAACTATGTCATGTCCTTTGCCTTCTGTTTTGACCGAGAGGATGACGTTTACCAGTTTGCCTACTGCTACCCCTACACCTACTCCAGACTGCAGCACTACCTGGCCAGCCTGGAGCGCAGGAACCTGCCCTACCTGCAGAGGGAGCAACTGGGACTCAGTGTGGTGAGTTGGGAGGAGGTGCTGTGAGAAGGTGGAGCAGAGAGTGTTCGGTGGTAGTAGTTATGGCTGGAGCAAAGAAGTCGAATGGCGGTGAAGATAAGGGGTGGAAAGGTTGTGAGTTGTAGTGTGTGTGTGTGTTCAGAATAAGGAGAACCCAGATTGGTAACTTAGGTGTGCCTGCCGGTCATAACTTCAGCCTCTCATGTTATTATTAGGATTGTTGCACTCTGAGATGATGGACTGTAAGCCCCTGGGTGTGTGCGTGTGTGTGTGTGCGCATGTTTGTGTGAGTGTGTAAATGGCTCCATGTGTAATCAGCAGAGCTCTCACCTCGGCAGTAGGAGCCAGTGTATCATACACGCTGCCTCCAGTCTTGTCTGCTCTTATCAAATAATTGTAGGAGAAAAACTCATTAGAAATGCTTGAGAGATTACGACTTTTTCTTCTGTCCTCCAACATTTGTCAGAGAAAAGCTTGCTGCAAGGGGGGCACCATGAAAGTACAGGTATTTGTAAAGAGCACCTGACCATAAAATACAGAAAATTTAGAAAGTGTAGCATGACAAGGCTGATGATGTGGTTAAAAACAAACAACAAACATATCTCTATAAATGAAAGATCTGGTGGCCTGCAGCAACAAAAACACTATGAAATTAGTATTTTAGATTCTAATTTTGGAGCAGCTTCAGAGCTATTCAGTATTGAAAAAAAGAATGGATGCATGATGCTCCTGGTCTTTTTTTTATGTTAGTGTTTTAAAAGGCTTAATCCTTAAGATCTTAGTTTTGTGTAATGAGATGATTCATGCATCGTTGTTTTTACATGGAGGACAGTCATTATTCTTCCCATAATGCTTTGAGCAACCGTGTTCTGACCACGTGATGCATTCTCGGCGTGAGTAGCATGGCACAGTTAAGACTTGTTTAGCATTATTTACAGCGCTGGTTTTCTCAAACCACAGTGTGAGCCTTTCAACTTTAGCTTTTTATCCGTCAGCTTGCTGTTCCCTCTTCTTCCAGTACTGCCTAACAAAAACAAAACCAGCCCCCCTGACTTAAAATGGCAAAAATACCACATGCATAAAGACTAAGCACAAATCATCTATCACAAATACTTGGCATCTTTTTCTGGCGACTTCAAATAATATCCATCCAATGGTTCTCAGATTGAACCCCTTTACTGTGACACGGCAGCAGGGGAAATGTTTACATTAGCAGGGAGGCCTTTATTAAGTAGATACAATTACAAACAGTAGCGCAAAAGTACGTTCACACATCATGTCTTGTGAGCGTCTTGGACTTATGAAGGGAATTTGACTAATGAATGACGAACGGTGGACTCCACCACTAACCATGAAAACTACCATACGGAGAGGTATTACTGAATGTAAATGCCTTTAATGGCTATTGCTGAGAGTGTGGTAAATATATGAGATTGGCTAATCTAATGATCTTAGGATCTAATGAAAGTAACAGACAATTAGTATTAATATTAGCATTATCTAGTATTTCACTGTAACTGTACCTATGTATATATATATATATATATATATATATATATAGCAAATATATATTTATTCATACTGTCAGTGCTATCAGTCTGCTTACCATGTTGTAAGCACACTGTTGTTAATTGCCACGGCTATGTAATCTGTTGTCACTAGGCAGCCCAAAATAATGAAAAATCAACATGAAAAACATCACAGCAAAGTAAAGTATAAACTGGCTTACCATTAGGGCTGTGTATTGACAAATATCTGGCAATATGATTCGTTTCACAGGTACTTTTGTAGGAAAAATGTCAATACAACACAGCATCATCTCACAGCACAGAGATTAAAAGTTTACTTTTTTTGCATTAGGAGCACTGGGATTATAATTTGTATACATCACAATCCCTGTAACACACTTGCAATATGTTGTTACGTTTCAGAGGGAAAGTCAAATGGCTGAAGATAGAATCCAAAATTGTAAAAGTATACTCTCAAAGGTGATTTTGAGAATTGATGCAGATCACAAAACATAATATTGTGATAATCGATATCCTCTTACACTCGTACTCACCATCCTGACCAGCCTTCCTTCTCCATCCCTGCCAATACCGTGTTGTGTGTCATATAGTGTAAATACACAGCTTTACATTTCTGCCTGTACAGTGCACTATTTTTGGTTTCTTTTTAAGCCACATCATTTCTCTGAGTGAGACAGAGGGAACAGAGAGAGGACAGACCCGGTTGGTTTGGCTCACAGAGTCAGTATTAGTATTCATAGTCATAGAGAGGTTTTTATGGCCGTATTTTTCTCTTTATGTTCTCTGGGCCTGGGTGGCAGACAGGCTGCCCAGCCCCACCCTCTCATATCTCTTTCTCTGTCTGCTCCCTCTGCTGCTGTTACCCTCTCCCCCTTCTCGATCTTATGCACACGTGTGACTCCACACACACACACACACACACACACACAGACTCGCAGGTCAGAGGGGAAGGGATGAGAAGGGATGAGGAGAGCTTTCTGGCTGCATCAAAGTTTAAAGACGGATTGCTGCCGTTTCCAAGGCAGAGTCTTTGCAGGGACGCCACAATAGCTTTAACCTTCTAATGGGTACAGTTATCTCATAAGGATGGAAATAAGAGCCAGGGCCATTTTCACTGGCATTCTTCTATCTTGCTGACTAATTTGTTTTCTGTAATGTATTCCTCTGAACAAAATCTCTGCTATCCTGCCTGCACTGTAGACTCAGATACTGTAAAAAAAAAAAAAAAAAAAAAAAAAAAAAAAAAAAGTCGACTCTTCTTAATTTTTACCTGTGTTTCGCTTCATAATTATACATGAGGAAGTGTTTACTGATTTATAAGGCAGGGTGTTTTTTATTATCTGGTCGAACTAAGATTCACCAGAGCAGAGTGAAAATTACATTGAATTCACGTCAGCTGAGTTGCGTTGTAAGAAGTTAATTGAGAGAGGCAGATAGAGGAGCAGAAACAGGAAAAGAGATGTAACAGTTCTGGGATGAATGAAAAGGGCAAGCCAAGAGGATGTGATTATAATTTTCAGATCTGCTTCTCAATTCTGAAATTCTTCACCTTAGCTCATTTCCCCCTTGTCAATTTAGACTTCACAATAAGAGACAACTTCACCTGTTCAGGAAAGCAACTTTCATGGTACAGTGTGGGTTTGAACTGACTGCTGACCATCTAACATCCACAACACATGAAGACAAAAAGAAACAAGAATGCTGATTGGTTGTTAGTAGATTAGGTGAAATATCCTGATGGTGAGATACACAGCTGTTCTTCCACTAAAGCCTGAAAACCCTCTCCAGCTTTCTGTCAAAATCCAGGGTGTGTTGTTTGATTTCAACCTTAATTTTGAAATGCATATTAGCAAGGTCGTCCAATCTTGTTTTTGTCATCGAAGGAACACTGACAAAATCTGTTCATTTCTGAGCTTCAGAGACACCGAGTCTATCGAACGTGCTTTCATTTCCTCAAGCTTAGATTACAGTGTTGGTCTCCTAACTGGCACAAATCAGAAAATAATTCACAGACTCCAAACTGAATGCAACAGCTAGACTACTAACAAAAGAAAAATAAGAAAAGCAAAAATATTACTCTGCTCTTAATGTCTTTACATCAGCTACCAGCTTATTGCAGATTTTTAGGCTGAACTCATTACCTTTGAAGCACTTCATGGTCTGGCCCCACACTGTATCTCTGAATTACTGTGGCCTCATCAACCTGCACATAGCCGGAGGCCTCAGGCACTAACAGTTACTTCTTAAAGGAACAGTTATCAGTTATATACTTAGTAGGAGGGGAAATATCCTAAATAGCTCAGTAAATTAAAAAAGAAGATACCACTATCGTATCTGTGTGTTGGATGTAAGACTACAGCCAACCAGACTGGAAACAGAGGAAACTAGTCCCTGATTACAAAATCCACCTACCAGCACCTCTGAGGGCCCTGACACACCAAGCCGACGGTCAATGTTGGGCCGTCACTGAGCGTCCGTCGCCCTAGTTTTTGTGGTTTGTCCCGCACTGTTGACACATGTCAGCCCTTGTTAGCTTGTTTTTCGGATGATTCTGCATGTTGAAACAACGTCAAAGCTGGCGGAGCCCATCAGATAGTGAAGTCACTCTGATTGGCAGTTCAGCTTAGTACCTGAGAAGAGAATCAGAAGTGAGGAATGTAAACAAACAGCTCAAGTCAAGAGGGAGTGAGTACCCAACTTTATTATTGCATTAATGTTAAATGATTGCTAAAATTGCTGTCAGGAGGAGGCTTAAAAAACACACATTTCCTGACAACATATATAGACACACACAATTGTGTATACACACACACACACACACACACACACACACACTCTCACTCCCTCTCACATCACCCACAAAGACAAATAGCAGGAGAGTTTCTCTTATTCCCCAGAGGAGAGGGGTTTGGATTCCTCCTGTTCCTGCTCTGCTGGGTTCATGGCCCTTCGTCTGTTCCTCTGGTCCCTGTCTGTCTGAACATTTCCTTTTGTAGACCATGGTGACAGTATCTGAGTAAACCACTCTCTCTTTTTCCCCCTGAGGTGTCCATGTCCACAAAGACACAGAGAAAGAGACAACACGCGTTTGACCTGCTATAATACTAACAAGCCTCTCTGAAAAGATTCCTACTTGCTTCCGTCTTTCAAACTATTTCCTTATTTCTGTATGGTCCTCGAGTGTCCCCCCAGCCATCTAGAATTGAAAGCACCTTATTTTCCCACATTGCCTGTTGACAAAGCGTTGTTCTTTTTTCTCACCAGTAGACAGCGTCTGCCCAGGAGTTGCGGAGGCAGCAGTTTGAGTTTTCTTTCTGCAGGCCCTGCTGTGGAGGGCAGGGCTATGACACTATTAGTCACCTCTGACACAGCACAGCCTCTGCCTGTAGACCAGATGGAGAGAAAGTGTAAATGGGAGGCCTCAGGGTGGCAGAGTGGACAGGCCACAGACCGGCCTTAAGGTTGTCTGAGACTTAGCCTGCATGCAACTTAGGAGGCCTGAATCCTTCCACGCTATTGTACTCTGTTCACATACTCACATCAAGTAAAACTATTGATCTCAGAATCACAGCGCAGAGATGTCACATCCACTCAGTTCTTTTGAAATCTCCCAAATCAAAGCAAGATTATGATAGATCACTTGTACTGTGTTGAAGAGAGGCAGCGGTCACTGTCAGCTGCAGTGACTTAACATTACTTAGACTGTTGTGATTGAATTTTAGACCTAATCCTGTCTGCTATCAGTGTTCAGGTACCATGTCTGGGTGTCTGCTCTGTGGGAGTGGAGTCTCGAAGAACACTTTTTTTTTTTTTTTTTTGAGCAAAAGGAGGGGAGTGGAGTGGGCACTGCAGCTATATCTGCCTGGCTGCCTCTCTCTCTCCTTATCTCTATGTTTGTACACTGTGTGCCAAGATCCAATCAATAGCCACTCCAGCCGTAGAGAGAGGAGAAGGTCAGCAGCCACACTGGAGGAGCCGGGCTAGGCAAACTGATGGAGGTACAGAAAACATAGGAAACACTCCACATGCAAGGTGCATTTCTAACCTTGTGTTAATGACAGATTGTTATGATTTCTGCCTTCTAACTTGCAAGACTTTAAAAGTCTCCCTTTATTACATTAGAAAGACTACGACATAATGTCTGTGTCCTTTGACAGGTACAGAGGTAAAATTAGGTAAGGAGGTGCTTTGTGCTTGTTATTTGTACTTTTACAAATAAATTTACTTTTACTTTATATTGTAATAAGTTTTAAAGGGGCAGTTCACCCCAAAAAAGCACATATTTTATCTCTTACTTGTTGTGCTATTTATCAATCAATTGTTTCTGTGTGAGTTGCTGAGGATTGGGAATATTGGCCATAGAGATGTCTGCCTTTTCTATGATAGAGCTAAATGGCACTCGGATTGTGGTGTTCAAAACACCAAATAAATAAATAAAGAAATTAAAAACACTGTCAGCGAGCCATGTCTCTTTCTAGAAATCATGACCCGGTTATTCAAGATAATCCACAGACCTTGTTGTGAGCAATTTTCCCTGAGGAACTATTTTCTCTCTACAGAACTACACCTGCCAACGGTATCAAATAAGAAAGTATCAAATTGCATAATATCATTGGGGCACATCACATATGCAAAAATGTGGTCTGCACAGCTCAGTAGCTGGCGCACAGAGGCATTTTTTTTGTTTATCTTTATGTTTATTGTATATAATTAAACAAACACACATTTCAGTTACAACATTTTACTGAATGAAAAATCTGAAACTTGCATTTCAGCTGCCATCCATTCAAGCGCACCCAAAACATTCTGTCAGCCCGAGCGCACCAAGAAAGTGAAAAAGAGTGCACCCAAAGCATAAACAGTCTCTTTATTGCTAGTGTTGCTGTAACATCATCAGAGCTCCAGTGGCATTGTGCATGTATCATACCACATAACTCAGAAGGGGTCAAGAACCGTCACATCTTTCATTTAATAGCCTGAAAGTTAACTGGCTCAGGTAATCTAGCAGAATAGAACTAAGGTGCACATTTCCTTACGTGCTGTGATGTGGTTAGCAGGTTCAGTTCATTTGAAAGAAAATAGTTCCTACATGAAACCGGTCACAACGAAGTCTGTGGAATATCTTGAGTAACCAGGTCATGATTTCTGTAAAGAAACATTGCTGTTGAGTTTATCAAATGTATTTTTATTGGTGCTTTGAGAACCACAAGCTTAATGTCAACTATTTCCATTATATTGGAAAGAATTCAGACATCTCTATGGCCAGTATTTCCAACACTCGACAACTCACACCAAAACTATCTAGACTGATGATAAACACAACTGGTAAGAGGAAAAATGTGTATCTTTGCTTCCGGTTTGAACTGCCTCTTTAAAGAGAGCGCTCTGCATTGTGACAAGTCCTTTGAAAGACAGTAACCACAATAACAGTTTTCACTCAGCACCTGGACTAGAGAAATGTTTGTGCATTTTGCACTCTGAATGAGTGACGTGGGCATTTCAGCATCACATTTAGTATTTCGTCAGTTTTGACTTTGCATCACCACCCTGTAGATTCATGATGTAACCTAACTTAAAGGAATAATATGAATATACAGTATATCAGATAATTATTGAGCCATCTAACACATTAGGAACAGCAACATCTTGTCACCCTGCGTGGAACTGAGTGATTGACACCATTCATATAGCAAGTTTTTTTCCCCCATCATACATTGTCATCAAGTAATGTAACAGCACGCATTGTGACTAAGTGCCAGTTTTAATTACAGCAACTAATTAATGCCAACTTTTTTGTGAAAGCGGACTCTGAGAGCTGAGTTCTTGACACCGGAGCTATTCTGTGAATGGCTGTGTGATTGGTTTGTAATGAAGAGAGCCCTCCAACTACTGACTGCCTCCTTTAAAGGCCAACACCTGAATAGCCAATCAGCACTTTATCATGTGGATGAGGTGAAACTGCAAAGTGAAACTACACGAGAGATGTGAACATCCTCTTTGTCTTTTACAGAGAGGTCCAAACTAGCTCCTGTGTACCGACAAGACACGATCGGCTTCAATAACACAGTTTATAGGGAAGCAAAAAAAAAAAAAAAAAACATATTCTCTGCAGTGTCAATATTTTTCACCACATAGAAATGAGACAGATGGGGCTAGGCAGATGATTAGAAATGTTAGCTATATATTCCTCCAAACATAGATAGTTTTGTAGCTTTGTTAGCATATATTCAAGACAGACACGAGCACTTCACCAGTCAAGCAAGCTGGCACCACTCAAGTAAGTAAACTGCTTTTCCCCAAGCGGAGAGGTAAACAGCTCAAGATAACAGAGTTTTTTTTTTTTTTCCTTCAGTGGCAGACTGTTCATGAATGCATTAGCTGTGGCCTAAACATCAAACAGGGGGGAAAAAACTATTTTAAAAGGGAAAAATGCTAAAGAAAAAGACAAGGCAACTTAAGGAATACAGCTATATCAGCGGGTGGAAATTTAATTTTCACTCTATATTTCTTACTCCCTCAACTTCTGATGAAGTTTTTCTTTGTGTTTGTCTCCTGCTCGGTTTTAACTTTATGGGTCCTTGCATTACCTCTTTGCCATTTTGTTTTTGCTCTTGTCATAAATTGTTCTCTGTTGGCCCAGAGAAAGTTTTATATTTTCCTTGGCAGCAGCTAACAGGTATGTGGATGAAAGAGTCTTTATCGTCTAATAATATGTTAATCACTGCCTGCAGCACCTCAGCGTCAGAACTCCGTGGAAATTCCTCAAAGATTGAAAAGGTCATCATTGTATCATTGCAGGTTTCTCGGCAACAGTTCTTGTTTTTACGCCGCTTTGTGTTTCGCTTCATTAGCGAGTGACCCTTATTCTATCAGACGCAGTATCTGTAGTCTAGCACAGAAATCTGAGAAAAAGGTTGAGGCGTGGATGTCCTTTGGCCCGAGACAGTTGACTAAGAAGGCTGGTCCAGCGGGAGCAGAAGATAAGCAGGTTTATGATCTATGTCCTTACGTTATAGCGCTGTATGGCCTCTTATCTCCAACCAATGGTTCCCCCAGGATACTAGATGCTTTATTACGCATCCCCACCCCTGCATCTCTCCCATCTCTCTGGCGATCAAGAACGCAGTAATGAGGGAGAGGTGGCGGGGATTAGGAGGTGGCGGGGAGTGCATTAGGCATGGTTGTTAATGCTATGAAAGGGTAGGAGTGCGGCTCATGTGTGTCTGTGCCGGCGCAGTGTTTAACTTTACAGTTTTTACAACGTGCAGGTCGACTGTGTGTCGACAAAATATTGGAGATAAATAGACAAAAGTATCACAGATGAAGCTCCCTGAATTTGATGGTATGACGTTCACGCAGCACTGACCCCTTGTTGATCCTTATTATAATGTTGGCACAAAAGCACACAGATTTTGGGTTACTCAGACAGAGATAATATTTATTTTGGAAATTGGAACTTATTCACACCTTAATGGCTTAGTGCTCTGTCTCTCTGTCTCTTTTCTCTCCCCCTCTGTTTCTCACCTTCTCTCGCCTCTCCTGTGTTTCGATGAATAGGAATTAAGCTAATGAAAAGTTCTCTGAAATAGCTGTGGGCCCACAGTGCTGTGAAGCAGAGTTCTGCGTATGGTGCATAGTTGAGGACCTGGTTTATGAAATTAAAGAGTAAGAAGGATGTCATTTCAAACTGAGTCTGTGCAGCAGTCAGCAGACATATCTCTTTTTCTGCTTCTCTTTGTCTTTACGTGTCTCCCACCTTGCGAGGCAAATCTACTCCCATCCTCCCAGCTGCGTTACAGCCGACTATCTGCCCTCCTTTGCCGATGGATATTTACTCTGCCGACTTCCTAGATGACGCTCAGGATGGAGCACTGAGCAGAGAGCACTCACTCCGTCTCATTTGGGTGTCAGGACTTGGTTCCCCAGGGGCACTCAAAGAGGGAACAAAAGAGATAGCATTCACGGCTTTTAATAAATCAGAATACACCTTTCTGACAGTGTAATTGCTTTCCATTGCCCGGCATGCAGGAAAAAAAGAAGGCAAAGAGGGGAGAAAACAAGAGAAAGAAAAAAGACAAGGAGAGCAGAGTAACGCAGAGCGGGCTGTACAGTAGATCATTTGTTTGGGGGGGGAAGAATGAAAATTAATGAAAAGAGAGTTGCTCGCCCTCCAAAGGCAGCCAAGCTTGAAATTCACTTTGAGGGAAACTTAATTTGTTGTAAATGGGCAAAAAACATATTACTGCGCAGCGCGTAGAAGGGCTGCACGGTGTGTCCGTCTGCTGCGTCTGTCTGTCGGCATGTGTTTGTGGCAGATGAGGACGCTATGCTCTGAATAGCTCAGCTGAGAGGAGGGAAACACAGGAGCCTGTTAATAACTCCAGTAACAGCATTCTCTTTCTACATGACTGCTCTCCAGCACTCCCTTCTAGCACGTCTGAATACAACTCCGGGATGTGGAGGAGAACTTGTCAAAAGTTACTTGTGAGGAATAAAGTTTGGCCTGTTCACTTCAGGTGTGTTTCTCCTTGTATGTGTGTGTTTGAGTGCACACACATGTACACGTGTGGATGCGATTTGTGTCCCTCAACTAGAATTTTCCCATTGACCCTTTTTCAATTTTGAAACGATGATAACCTATGCAAGCATGTACGTGGAGTATGGCAACTGAGTTATGGCGGTGTGCAACAGCTTGTCAAGCTGTGCAAGTGCATTAACCCATTAAGCATTAAGTTTGCAAATGCTAACTGAACAAATTGACTTTGACAAATGGTGCCTGACTTCCAGATTCTTGTGCTAGTAGCAAGTATGTAGGTGACATAGAGCGACCCGTGGATGATGTTTTCCTGCAGGCTGACGCACTGGTCTCCTCATCAAAAAGTCTATCAAATTTTTCCATTGGTTTTTCGGTTAATGCAGAAAACAAGCTCTGCGGCAAACAAATGTTTATGATCCTTAAAGGTTTTGTTCAACAAGATAATGTTCACAAATGAACACTGCCACTTTTAGGAGCCTAAATGCAATCAATAGAAGTAAAGAGCTAACGTTAGGTTGTAAATGAACTACACCACAGTCGCATGACTTAACGTTGCCACCACAACAAGGCTATAATGCCATGCTTGGCATGATGGCATTCTATAGTATCATTTAGCCAGCAACCGCCTTTTTTAAGAAACATAAAAGCTTTGACGTTTGTGAGTGAGGTATTTACTTACAGGTGGTGGATGGGTTCAGTAAACCCTGGACCTGTGTGCCGTTGTTCACTTACTGTATGAATGTAGAGCCAAACCATGATATTTTTTTCTAAACCTAATGTCATGCTTTTGTTGCCTAATCCTAACCATGTGCTTTTGTTTACATCCCAGCATTAATAGCAGCATGGAAGGATACCTAGCGTGTAATATGTAGATGTGAAAGTCCAGTGACAAAGCGGCGATATGTGGTGACTTGGAATAAGAACATGTTGGTATGAGGATGCATTTTATTGGTACATGTGGTATTTAGGTGCTGCACAGAGTGGTCAATTGAAGTCGGTGTAAGTTGGATGTGCCATTTTGTGTGTTGACTTGAAATGGAGTGGAAACCACGCCCAACCAGTCTGACATGACAGAGAGAGTTCCTGAGCGCTGCTACCTGTCAGGACAACTTGTGCAACCTGCACAAACACAGTCATTTTTGATATGCAAAAAAACTGACTGACAGTTTTTGACAAACTTACTCATAGCTATACTGCACACCTCACTGCACTCTGTACATTGTTCTAAAAAACTTTTCCTTTGAATTTCTGCTACAATAACTTTTAAAATATCTGAAATTGTGTATTACCTATTCAAAGTCCCATTAAACCTAAAGTTTAAATTCAGTAAAAATTTCAACCTTCAAGTTGCTCTTGAAGTGTGTGCATTGGTGCTGCAGAATACAACAGTCTGTGCACGCAATACCGTGTGGCTGCAAGCTAATTTGTATGTTGCATGTATATGTTTTGGTATTTCTGCAGGGTTAGATTACTTTAGAATCCCAGATACAGAGGATTGATCCAAGCCAATATGTTTAGTGATAAGCTGGCGCCGAAAGCCAAGGTTGACTGACAGCTCATGGTTAAACGGTATGATTGCAGACATGGTGCTATTTTATCCTTGCCTAGAGTTATGGGCCTTACCACTCAACAATTGCATGTGATAGGAATTCTGTATGAAGCAGATCAGACGTCACATGACATCAAATCCTTGACCTGAGCCTGTGCTATGAGCTCTCAGCTTCCATTTCCTCAGCGCCCCCCTCAAGAGGTTGAGAGGGTACGAATGCTTTATGCACTTACATGCCAAGTGTGTATCAGGAATCCTCAGTTTCAATATACAGCACTCACTGATTACCTCTATGGTGCCTGAAGAGTAAAGAGCTATATGTGGTCACAGTATACCATCAACATCTCTAGGCTGGAGCACTTGAGGACGAGATGCTTAATTACACTCCAGACAGGAAATGGCACACTGTAAAATCTGACAAGTTGATCTTACTTAAAATAATCTCAGAAACAAAAAGAAAGAAAATATAACTATAAATCTTAATTCATTTTAACTCTGTATCTAAGTTTTAAGTTTACTTGTTTTACCAGTATTTACTTTATTTTGTGAAGTCGTTGCAACTTAAAAATAACAAGTGAAATCACCTCATGTGAGCAAGTTAGTCTGACAACTTGATCATCACAAAGAAGATGTTTACAATGATGACAGTAGGAGACCTGCGAGTTCTGTTTTTGTTATTAAATTTAAGAGAACCAGCAGAATTTGCAACCGGCAGAATACGGATGTGTAGCTCAGTATATTTGGTTTACTTAAGTTGCTAAAACTTAGAAAGATTTAACTGAACTTGTCATTTTTAAATTGCAGTAACTTTAACTTACAATGAAGTAAACATAACTGAATTTTAAGTAAACTTAACAATTAGATATAAAGTTAACATTTTCAAGGCAATTGGTTTCCTAGATTTTTTTAAAATCGACGTCTCAGGTTTTACAGTGCAGGGAATGTCGATAAACTGAATATTTGTGGGATAAATCAGACCTTTCATGTGTTATTTCCAACCCTCTTCAGGCCTTTGCTGCTCTCTCCAGTCTATTGGCCTCTCACCCATCCTTGGGCAAGGGCCCTGACTCTTCACCCCACCCCGGGCTCAGCCCCTCTGACTCGAGCCAGCAGCTCGGCACGCCTGGGGGGCCTGGAGACCCCCGATAACAAACAGCTCTAGCCAAGCCACTGGCCTCCCACGCCTACACAGGCATTTACCCACCACAAACAAACACCTTGCTCTCATTCCAGACAGGTTTCTTTCTCCACCTGTTCACTCCCCAGTTGCACGAAATACATTTTCTTTTTTCTTTTATTTTGCCCTTTTTTTTAAACCTGAAGTGAGAGGGAAAAAAATGAAGGAAGTGACGGGTCCCATTTTTCCTCCACTTTCTATTCTCTCTCACCTCTCGTTTTCTTGCTCTCCCACTGCTGCCCGGCTCTAGCCTTTGTGTGTGTGTGTGTGTGTGTGTCTCCCCCATGGTTGAGCATCAGCCTAAGTGTGAGAGAGATGGATGCCAGAGTCCCTTTCTCTCTCCTAAGGCGCCATGTCTCTCCTCTCTCCTCTGCCGGGCTCGTCTGCACCTGCATATTGTGATATAGTGCCTCTGTTCAGCCAGTCGATTGCCTTTAACAGGACTGGGGCACACTGGCCAAATTGAAAGGGATTGCGGCCTGCTTTTCATCAGAGTCACATCAGAGCAGAGTGCAGGGTCCATAGGGCACAAGGGGACATGGAGGAGGTTTGTGGGGGTCTCTTTTTCTGCTCCACTTTCTCTCTCACGACTTCTCCCTCTTGTACACTTCCTCTTTCTTTCTCTCGATCTTTTTTTGTCTCATTGTTTGATGCCATCTGATGGCTGTGGAAACACTTTGCAGGAAATGAGTATTCTGTTTCCCATCAATCCATTTCTCCATTTCCATGCAGGAGTTCCTATTGATAGCGAGGGTAGAAAGAAAATCAACAGCAGTCTCAAAGAAAAATGTCTTCATTTTCCATTTGTTTGCCTCATACTTTTGAGACATGTCATATACGTGTGCCTTCTCTTTTCAAGTTTGCCTCTTCAATTCTTTTGTGGAAGACAGAATTTGAAAAGACACATCTCTCTAATGAAAAATTTCTCTCTGTGTGCTTTAATGAGTTAGCAACACTTATACATATACTTTGAGCTTGTTGTGTCAGCCGAGTGGCAGTCAGACACGCAGATATGCAGCCATGCTCATGAAAGAAAACACGAGAGACAAAAACTCATTCCAACACAGAAATACAAGTTTTAGTAATAATAAATAAAGCTGAAATGCTAATCATGTCATAAAGAATGAACTAAATCCCACTGATACCATTAAGAGGACCCTGTTTTAATTCAAGGAATTATTAGTAATCATTCAAATGAATTGCAGTTTTAAAAGGCTAAAACTCACAATACTTTGCACACACATCAAAACTGGTTAAAATCTTGATAGTTTACTGGTCATGTTTTCCAGTGTGAAGAAAAGGCTCAGTAACGTCCCCTAAAAATATTCAACGAAGAGTTCAAATTATGCCTGTCACATCTAAAGACTCTTGAGATAAAAGTTTTTGTCAAATGGTGTGGTTGTGTTGAGGCGTCCAATTTCCATGTTTTGCCATGAAACAACAAGCAATTTATATTTCTATTCTACATAGTCAAAATTTCACATATTTGATAAAGATTCCAGCCTTAGACATCTGCAGGGCCATACTGAGTCAAAAATAATGACGCCACCTGCTGACAATAGGAAATAAGCCTTATGTGACAAACAACGTCCAGTTTTCCTGAAATGTATATATTGCGGTTCACACATGATATACAACAACATGATATTTAATTAGTGTGTGTTCTCTAGTGCCTCTAGTCCTTCTAGGGTCATTTCCAGCGTCACGTACCCCATGCAGGAAACAATTTCTGAGCTCATTTATGCTCAACGCTGGATACAGACACAGATCGAGCTCTCTGTCTGTGCTCTGCATCCATTACGTCCATATTTGTGTCAATTTTCTGAAATATATGAACAAAATTGAACAGTGTCACCGCAGATAATGGGACAGTCCTGCGTTTTTTTAAAGGAGACAACCGCAAGAGACAACAAAGACATTTAAAAAATGGCTTAACTGAACAAATAGGGTAAATAAGTAAAATATTTACTTTTTGCAATGTATTTAATGGCCTCACAGCAATGCTACAATGCTGCCTTAATTAAAAGTTACATTATTACTACCTCCTCTACTGTCGCCTTGTCTGTTGTTGCGTCAAACTTTTGACTCCACCCTCTAGTGCCAACTAGTGGTTGTATTGATGCCATCATAAAGGATGCATGGAAGTATGAGGGCAGTGACAACATTTAAAATGGACGAGACTATTTTTGTACACAAACAGAGTATAAAAGAGCCTTAATCCGTGCTTGCAGTCCGACTTGCAGCTTTTATTCAAATATTATTCATACAATCTTCTTTTGGTTGTAATATCTCTTTCTTCTGTATCCCGTTACAACCTGCTGCTTGAATGGCCCAATTTCAGTTTCATCAAATCAAATCTGGTCCATCTAATGTGATCTAATTAAATCAGTGTCTTAAGTTCTCCATTTCTTACGGATTTAAAAGTTAACAGTGAAAACAATCATACTTTTGTCAGACTCAAAGAAATAATCAGTTCTCTCTGTCTGATCATTTGAAGTTTACTTCAGCCCCAATTGTCCATCATGAAGGACAGAAAATGAGTGCATTCACCCCAATGCTTAGGATAATAAATCAACAATATCCAGACAGATTACCGGTGCCAGTTACACGGGTTAGTGCCTGCATGCTAAGTTCCAAGGAAAAGACTTGACTCGAGTGACTGATGGCTTCAAACAGCTCTGGATGTGTGCATGAGTGAGTGAGACGAGACCTCTTACCTCCTTCCTCCCTCCCTCCCTTTTCCCTCCTCTTTCCTTGGTTGCTGTGGAAACGGGCGGTTAGATTTTAGGCTCCTGTCACCTATTCTTCCCCTGAAGTTGTTAAACTCTCGTGCCCACATGACAGTCTCATGGGGACATGCGAGAGTGGCAAAGAGAAGGCACACATGTACAAGAAGACTAATACACACAACACACACACACTGGTGGTGTGTTGAGAGAAACCTGCCATCTGACCTCAGTGTTCAGTGCTTTTTTCTCTATTGACTTAAGGAATGGCGAAGAGAGACAAAGGAGCAGGGGTGAGAGAGGACAATACAGAGGGCACTTGAAAAGGCAGTAACCTTTTCCTGCTTGGTGTGTGTCTGATAGAGACTCCCTGTAGTACGCCATTGTCGAGCTGTCAAACCGCCTCCCTATAAATTCAGAGTGACGCTCGAGAGGTACATAACGCCTTGTCAAGGGCTCCTCCAGTGTCCATCTTCATTCATGGATCAATAGTTGTCTTTATTTTGGATTCTTTCTCCTTCCTCCCTCTTCTTCTTCTCTCTCTCCTTCCACTCATTCGTCTTTGACAGGGCAGCCCTAAATGTCTGCTTTAACTAGCTGCTCACAGCCCTCCTCAAAACACATTTACATACACATCAATCACGTTGTCAAAGGTAAAGGCATGACGCCGTGTAAAAACCAGAATTGGATTATGGCCTTGTCTCATCCCTGACACTGACTGCTTGGCTGGCTGGCTGACTAGACTGCTGATGTACAAGTTAAACAGCCTGAATTGTTATTGGCTGTTTTTTTTTTCTTCACAGTGCTCAGTGGTTACCGCATGCATGTTCCAGTCTGAGATACCCAAAGAAATGTCTTTTTCTCATTTACAGAAAACCACATTCTTGTGTCTAACTTTGCTTGTAAAATATAACCTTCATGCTGGCTCTGTTATTTTATTGCACAGTCAGTTTTTATTACTGCAACATAATAATTCAGTTGTTAAATTAAGAAAATGAGTTTTAAATCAGTGATTATACAGTATGGAACAATTATTTTTGCCAAGAGCATTAATTCTCCCTTAACAAGCATGAACTAGTTAAATTACTAAATACCAAAACTTAAGGACAAACAGAAGTGGTGGGGATGATGAAGGGAGTTGTGACAGCAAATGGCATCAGCATGACTGTATCAGCAGAGTAGTTAAAGTGTAAGGTTGTAATGGCCACACTGAGCAACCGATATGGTTGTGATTGGGTGTAACTAGTCAGCTGTCAGCAGCCAATGAAGCATGAATTAATTAGTAAATTCATTTAGTTAATGCAAGAGCGACTTCAGTGTGGAGCTGATTATTGGGCCCAAAAAAACAGGCCCGACCTAATCTCATCCTGCATAGTTCCTATCCAAACCAGATCTGAGCCCAAACCATAGCAGCAGTTTTGGGCCCGAGTTTTATCAAAAATCCACATTTCCACTGTAGTAAAAGTTTTTCAGTATTAAAACATTTATTACAGACTGTAGTAAATGTAAGTGTTTTCAGTGTGGTGACAGATATTTGTGGCATGATCTCTGACATGCCAAAAACTGTCATATACGTATAGATTTAATAAAGATTGTATTACTCCCTCATAAAAATTGTTAGGAGAAAAAAAACTGAAATTAAGATCTGCCAGCAGCTTCTTACTTGATACCGGGACACCCCAACTGATCAGGGGGTTACAGGGCCCCAAAAATGTAGATAGTCTACCTATGTAAGGCAGGTGCAGTGGTATCGACTGTTGTTACCTCCCCCCGCAGCTTCAAGTGGATCAGTCCACCATGTAAAGTCAGAGGTCAAGCAGGAAGTAAATAAATGGTGAAATTGGAATAAAAACACTACTTAAATGGGAACGGGAGCCCAAAAAACAAAAAGATGGAGCAGAGTAGGTTCAAAGGAAAAAAGAAGAAAACAAACCTTGAGGGTGATGCTGCAGGACGTTTTAAAATTTCAGACTTATTTTCTAAAAACGTTAGTGTCGAAAAAGTTAGTTAGCACCGTAATGACAACGGGTACAGGGTCGAGCGGAGGCCTGCACTTCTCAGCAGGTGATGCATGTTGTGACAGTGCTAACGGAGCTGGCTAAGCTAACTTCAGACAAAGACAAGGAGAGAGTGGACAGAATATGCAGGAGCAGGCTGAGTAACGTTACAGGAGGAGGACGACGAGCGACATGACAGCTTCTCAACAGGTGAGACCGCCGGTGCTTAGCTAGCTCATGTAGTGACAGTTAACAGAGCTAGCCAGTTAGCGGCAGTACTGCCATTAGCATTGCTGGCCTTTACGTATCTCCTTATAAGTGTATCTGCGCTGTAAATTCTGTTTTTAAATCAATTCTACGAGCTGTTATTTCCAAATAGCAGACCGTTGCTATGAACAACAGGCCGTTGCCATGGATACAGTTCTGATCATAGACGTTTCCACAGAGCTATTATTGCACTATAATTAATTAATTAATTCTTAAAGGGCTCTCAGAGCTATAAATCATTCTCACATCAATGTGGAGCCTCGAGGTGATGCAGGACCTCTCTCTGTATCGTCCTCTTCGGGGTTCATTTCACAATACATTATCTCTTGGTAATTGTGCTGTTAACTTTGAATGTTCCTGTACTGTAAATCCTGTTGAGATGCAGGTGAATATATGTCTGTTGTGTTGGCGTTAATTGAACGTACCTGGGTCCTGCGTTGTTAACCCTGTGTTGATGAGACATGTGAGGTAGGCTTACAGGTGATTTTTGTCTGCTTACTGTGCTGTTGGCTTGCAGGTGAATATGTCTTGGTTGATATGCTGTGTTGGCATTAATTTAGTGTATGTGGATCCTGTGTTGTAAAACTTGGGTTGATGAGATACGGTGAATTTAACTTTATCTATTGTGCAGTAGGCTATGAGTTGTGTAAATGCTGTTTGGCGGTGGGCCGGTCCACATAAAAAATACCAGCGCCGATCTTTGTTCCTAGTCCGACCCTGCCACACTGTAAAAAGTCCCTGTAGTCCTGTCATTAAGTATTTGAATTAAGAGTACTCAATGCTGAAAAAAAAACCCCAAAAGAAACCCATCAGTTTGATAAATACAACAACAGTTTAAATAATCAAAAGGAAAGCAGCAAGATCTCACATCTGGAAGATGGGTTTTACATGAAAAATGACTTAAAGATCATTTCAAAAATCCCAGTTTATTTTTTGTCAGTCTCTTAATTGAATAATCTAACTGCGTCACTTGCATATTTTCATATGTTTTGTGGGCAAAAATATGAATTTGTGAAGTAACTAAAGTGTTCAAATAAATGTACTGGAGTAATAAGTACAATATTTGCCTTTAAAGTGCAGTAGGAGAAAGTTGCATCAAATTCAGATACTCAACTAAGTACCTCAACTTAGTACGTAAGTAGAGAGAATGTATTTAGTTACATTCACCACCATGTACACCTGTGATTAAGGTTTAGGTTGGTTTAGCATGAAAAATATGATTAAAAAAGATCTTAATGATAAAAATGATAAATTAACCAGCAGTCTATGGTCCACTGAAAATATGCATTAAGAGAGGTCCTCTGAAGTGAAGTTCAAACAGTTGAGCCTGAGGTTAAGGGTGAAGAAAGTAAGCAGAGGGAGGAGTGGGTGGATGAGGGGAAACCCTCCGTGGCCGAGGCTTGAAGACGGCAGTGCGTATCACCAGGCACATCATCACGGCTCATTTGAGTGTTTGATCCTTGCAAAGGAGCAACGCAGATCTCATACCGCTCAAGTATGGCGTCTCCGCAGCTCATATTAGCAAACACAGTATGGTGAGAAAGAGGAAGCTTAACCCCTGAGGTATCGACATCCACTGGTGGATAGCCCCCTTACTCCCTCTCTCAAGCGCTGGTAATTAACAAATACTACGGCGTACTGTAAATGCTATTTTTGCAGTAATGTGTGGGCAGGGTGAAAAACATCACAGAAACTCCAGCCTGTTAATTAGAGCGTGTTTATGGCAATTAAAGCTTCTGCTTCTGCCTGGAAGAGCCTAACTGAAAGAATTCTTAATGTCTGACCCTGAGATGTGTATCATTTAACACGTGCTTCTGTGAATACCAACACTATCCTCAGTTTAAATCATAATTTAAACAAACTGTAGCTCTGCTGGTTTTGCTCCTCACAGCTGAGATGGCTTGGAAGTCAATCGCCAAGATACAGACTTAATGTGGTGCCACAGAAAGTTGGCAGTTTCACACCATTGTGACAGTTAAATGTGATGATATGCCCTATGTTTTCACTCTGTTCACTGCATTATGCTACTGTCTCACGGCAGGGAGTTTGACCAGGAATATTTCACTATCCAATTACCAGGTGAAATTGGCTGTTTAATTTTACAGCCTGAGTGAAGGAGCTCTATCAGAATGACGGCCATTCAGTTAGCCCCTAACACCACCCCAGGCAGCCTGCTCATCTGAGAAAACTTTCTTTGTGTTCGTGTGTGTGTCTATGTGTAGGTGTGTGTGTGTGTGTTTTTTTGCAGAGTGCACAGAAAAAAAGCACCGAAGAAATATAAATCAAGCAAGGTGATGATAACTTTGGCGTTGACATTGTGATCCATCGTCTTGCCTCCGCACTGACTGTTTTCATTTTAGCCAGCAGCAGGCTGCGACTGAGAGGCTTTCTACCAAAATATAATTGTTTAGGAGTAATGAGCTGGAAAAAAGGACAGAGAAAAGGGGAAAAGCAAGAGAGAGAGCGAGTGCTTGGAGAGTGAATATTAGATGGAGAGAAAAATTGAACGCACTACAGTAAACATGACTGACAAAAAAAGCTGCAATTTGGGAGCATGCATGTAATTATGGCCTTCCTACTTCCAGCCTCCGTCTGTCTTCGTAGTCAGGCTGGATTGAATTCATTTTCTATCGACTTTCTAATTCATCGATTGATAATTAATTGTTGCAGCCCTAGTTTTCACCACTCTCTGTAATGTAGCTTTGCAACTGCAATGCAACAGGGTCTGAAAACAACATGTATTCATAACAAATTGGCAGCACAAATGTGATGATTTGCTCTTTCACCATCTTATCCTGATCAAGCAGCAACTTCCAGGGCTGAAAAATGAAGCAGATCTGAAAGTGCCAAAAACTGCAGTTCCTTATATGACCATATACCTGGGGTGAATTTTTATATAACTCGCTCATTTACATTTTCTTACGGCCCAAAGTAATGCATATTTAAAGGCAGGGCCCTTTGAGTGACAGGCTGTCTGCGAGATGTCTCCAGTGAGTCAGAGCTGCCCTCGCTCTACAGCTCCACCCTCTCACCCAAACATGGTCACTTTTAGCTAAAAAAAAAAACCCCAAGCTGTGTTTGTGCACATGTTTCCTGTTTGGATCTCTAGAAATAATATTTTCAGTTTACGTACCCCTCGTATGTCTATCAGAGATATTTTAAAATTTTGTTATTGTCCAGCACCAAATTTAATCAAGTTGTCTTTAATGGCACAGATCAGAATTTGCAGAAGGTATAATATGCAGGCATTTTCAGTTATTGTTTGTTAACGTGCTTGCCAGCAGAAGTGAAGTGAAAGCCAACCCCAGATTCCCTTTAGTTCCAAAATGCACTTTGCCCACTTGGCATTTCACCTCGCTATATGCTGGGGTTTTTTTGGGCACTGTGTATGCGATTTTCATTGCTCCCTCTTGGATGCCTGCAATTTATGGTCTGCACCTAGTCGCTACCTTTTTAAAAATAAAAATCTCAACCCTACCCTATTGATTATATAAGCAAGGTCACTCTACATTTTGCCCTTCACCTCAGAATGGCAGAACTATAGTACAGCTTGTTGGCATGTATCAAGAAGGAGTTTTCATAAACAGATGGTAAACCAGCAAACTGAACAGTTACTTAAGAGCAGACATTTTCTGCAGTGAACCAGACATGGCTACCTCAGAGAAATGTAAAGTGGACAGTAAAGACGATTGCTTTCGGGAGAGGTGTAAAGTTGAATGTATTTTCACTAAAAGTTGAGACTGTTGCATTTGTCTAATTTATTTGTGGTGTTTTTATGTTTTAATTACCTGTATGACGCAAGAAGCAGCTGCCCCCCAAATATTTTCACATCATATAATCTGGCCTCTATTTAAAAAAGTTTGGACACCCTGATTTATACCATTCTTGCTATGACCAGCAGTAGTTCTGCTGTCATGATCTCTCTCAGATACCCAGAGGAGAAAAGGACAAGTGAGCTTGGAGGACATGTCTTATCTGGCTGAGAAGGCACAGGACATTATGGAAAAGTATACTGCGTGTGCATGTGTGTGTGTGTGTGTATCAACATACAGCATGCTTTCACATTTCACAAGATTTTTAATCTATATTGCTCTGTAGCAGAGGTATTTATTGTAAATTAGATGGCTTCAACACGACTTTGAGGGCCAGCAAGGGCGAGGAAGAGTTACCAGGTTGAGCAGATAACATTGATTTTGATCAAGACTGAGGAAAAAGAAATACAGAGACAGATAGAGAGAGGAGCAGGCTGTCTGCAAGACATCAAACTTTCCACTCTTCCTCAGATCAAAATTACCACCTGAGATGGGAATGAGAATTTTAATTAGAACTCGGGGCTATCTCATCTCGGAGTGTGTGTGGAGCTAAAAGACTAATTCCCACCACACACTCCCACATCCCCCACCCCTACCTTCACAGGCCACTTTGTCCGTTATTTAATAGGCTCTTTGTTATCTATCTACTTGGGTTTGCCAGGTACTTAGAGCCCCTCCATTGGAATATTAGGTATTCTGATGAGGCAGGCAGCTGTGTGCTCCACACAGATGGTGCCTGCTGTAATCAGCACTCTCAAAAGAACGGCTCTCATATCTCCCCCAAACTTATCCTTTTTATGATTACAAAACACAGAGCCGCAAATTGTTATGAACAAGATAGATATATTTACTGGCAGCATAAAATACAGTGGCGCCCAACAATTCAATCCCTTTCAGGTTGATTCGTATTGCTGAGTGCACTCTCTTAGATGAGGACATTTGGTAATAGGGACCACGAATAGCATTCAAATTCGCCCTCTCCAAATGGGGGTATTATGTGGTAAAATTTGTAGAATTGGAGACCTTGTAGAAATGCTATACAGTGCCTTCAATCTGTTTGTCAGGGTGGTCAAGGACAGATTCATGACCTTAGGATAGGCCGAGCTGCGGTTGATTTAAATCAATTGGGTAAGAATCAAATATCAGCACAAACACAACCGCAGAAATACTTGTTACTGCGTTAAAGGCACTCCCAAAGCATACAAGTGGAGTATCACACAGCACAGTCGGTTATGCAAGATGTGGAAAAAAACCATCTGGCTTGTGTTTTCTGTCTTAGCTATCTCCAGATTTCATTTACACCTCATGAACAGAATTCATATACAGTACTATCCTTATGCAAATGAAAATACTGTTTAATGACAAATTACTGCAGGATTTAAACAGGAAATCTGAGGCACTAGGGAGCTTATAGCATTGCATATGAGTTTTTGTTTTATCTCCGCCATGGGTGAGCCTGGAGGGGATCATGCATTTGGTCGCGTGTGTGCTTGAGTGTGTGTACCCGTCTGTCCTCAGCTAATCTTGCAAACTAATTGACCGGTCAACCTGATATTTTGGGTGCACATTTATGACTGTATGTCCAATGACCTTGTGGTTGTTGTGATTCATAATTGCTGAAAAACCTGTGTAATTAGCTGTTGTATACTGTCACTTTCTGCTGACTCTTCATTCCTCTGAAACGGCCGATAAGGGCCAGTTTACCAGAAATCATCTCAGCTAAAAACAAGCGTTACTTGATGTGTTACAGGCCACATTTTGGCCTCACGATGGCTCAAAAACTGACATTCATATAAAATGTTGATTTTATTTTAAACTGGAGAGTCTGCAGATTAATTCCATACCTGATTTGTTAGTGAGGCCCATTACGAGATGAAATAGTCTATAGTTTCATTTTCTTCACTGCCATCTTGACTGTAAGGAAGCTGGGAGTGACAGGTCAACCAGGTGCAGCCCTCCGCGGTCTGCCTGTGACCCGTTTTTTTTTTTGTCCGCCGCACGGTGTCTTACCACACCCAGTGCATTTCAGAGGTGGAAGATTTGCCTGTCGGATTTTATACTTTTGTTGATTTGGTTATTTTTCCTTGATATTTGTGCCTCTAAGTAAATAATCAGGATACATTTTATCAACAACACATGTATTTATGTTTTATTCTTGAAATGTGCAGCAGTGCAACTGCTGAAATTACAATTGTCTAGAGCAGCCACCATCAGCTGGAGCAGCCACCTGCACTGGAGATCGTCACTTTCATAGTTTTGGATGTAAAATATGTGACTCGCATTAATAACAGGGGATTAAAGTAGAATAGTAGGAACAGGAAGGTGTAGAGGCCTGTTACTACGATACCTTTTATGCATGCTGTGATATTCTCCCTATTCCCAAACCAGCCTTTTTGTATGCGTGTGCATCTGAGTATTTCCGATGTTACAGAGAATGGGGCAGTAAGCGTTGTCAGGTGTAGGCTGGGACCTTATCAATGAAGCGGCTCAGCCTGTAATTAGCGCTATAATCACCTCCCTAATTCAACCACTGCTCAGTGTCTTACCCAGCTCGCTGCTCCTCTCCCTTACCTCTCCCTGTCCTCTCCCTCTCCTCTCTTTCTCCCTTCTTTTTCCCCAGCTCGCATACTTTGTTTCCAAACAATACTTCTCTCCCATACCCCCTCCATCTCTTTCTTTATATTACTTTTTTATTTCTTCCATCTCTCCCTCCCTCTTTCCCTTTCTTCTTTCCAACCCGACACCTCTGTCCTTCACCCGTGTGAATCTCAAGCCAAATGAGTGAATTCTTCTCATTAGTAGTGCATTGGGCCAACGTGCCCGGAGGGAGACAGAGCGATCTTAGTACTGAACAGCTCAGCAGAGCTCTGAGGGGTCAATGAGCTGGTTAAGGAGTGATGTTTAATACTAGACTGTTAGGCGGGGGTTGGGGAGGTTTATAGTTTCTTTCGCTTATGCCACGGCGATTTGCTGCATACTGTATGTATGGGCCATTGGGAATGTATGCACACACAAACCCCTTAAGGGAGTGTGGTTGAAGCATCTAATGATATTAATTAATTTAGCACCACTTTTGCAAACAAAGAAATTCTTAACAGCGTAAATAAAGTACTTAACAGAGTCATTAAAACCGAAAGAGAGGACTTTTAAATTCTCTCTATCCACTCCACTTCACAGAACTTCTTCAAGGCTGCACATTCCCAACAGTCCTCAGCAAGTATCTTTATACAAAAAGACCATAATGTCATATCCATTCTATTCAATTCTCCTTCTTTTTAAAGCTTTTCTAAAGCTTTTTTTTTTTTTATATTTGCAATGGTGTCGCAATGCTTGAGGCGTTCTTAAGTGCAAAGACCAGATGGGGTATGGAGTGCTTTTTCAGTATTTCTATTAGTGGCACAGCCAAACAAGCACTCCACAAAGAAAAAATAACAAACTGTATTGCCAAGCAGGGCAGACTAACCACATAACCAAACAGTAGATATGCCTCAAAACTATGAAGAGAATGGCTGCATTTAGAAATGAACCAGGCATACTTCAGAAAAGAAAGGCATTATCGGTCATGAAGACTCATACCAGCACTTACCTGCCTGCAGACTGAGCACATACTGTTAAAACAGGTGAAAAAACATGCATTGTGTTATTTACTAAATACAAATAGAAACAGATTGTTTGCTGCAGCACACACGCCTCGTAGTTAAGACCTTAGCAGCGGCTTGGGTTACATTCTGAGGTGCGGCCCCACTACTGCAGAAGTGGTCTTTTTATAAAACTGGGTTGTCTATGCAGTAAGAAGGCACAAATATTTTTGAACGTGGTGCTATATGACCTGCAGAGACAGAAAAAAGGACTGTCGTTTGACTCAAGCGGTAGAAAACCTACAGAATGAACTGCTCCACACCAGACCAATAAACGCTCCCGCTGGTGGGTGACAAAAAGCAAGCATGTCTTTTTAGACACAGACAACAGTATAAAGGCAGACTGGTAACAAACAATCTAGAATTACAGTTAAACAGTGCACTAAAATATGTTTCTGAAAACATTTTAGGTAACACAGTAACAGAATCTCGGTTCGTATTTTAAGGACTGCTGAGATTTACCTTTGATCTTCAGCCTCCATTTTTAAGATACAGGAATGGTACCTGCTTTCTGTTTCACAAATTCTTGTATTACACCCAAAAAGTGCACTAAAATATGTTTCTGAAAACATTTGAGGCAAGAAATATTAAGTTTAGCAGCATATTTTGGGTTTTTTATTTGATCAGCACTGCTTAGTTTTACTGTTTGATCAGAGCTTGATCTGAGTTTGAGGCAATGAAGCAGCTCTCTCTCCATCTGCTTCTGTTTTCTTTATGTCCATGGTGGTGGGAATCTGAACATTCAGAAGCACAAACTGTAGTCCAGCCATAGTCTTAAGGCCAGCGAAAATCTGCAAAAATTTGATCAGGAAGATTAGGGCACTAAGTAAGTTGGATAGAAGTTTACAGCTGTTCATTTACACATACTACCCACATTGTTAAGATAAAAGCTTGTTTTAATAAAAGCACATTATTCCTCTAACTGTTTTGTTAGATGATCACATTTTCTTCTACTCTGTGACATCTTGGCACAAGGTTATAACATCATGGCCAGGATTTTAATGTATCTTGAAATGTATGAAGATTCAGCTCAGAAGAGAAAATCATCTGCGCTCAAAAGCCTGTTTGAAACATTTTCTATTGAGAATATCTTTGTAGTGTAGTATATTTGTATTTCAGCTTTATATTTTTGCTGCTCTGGTCCCTTTTGGAGATAGTGCCACACAGGTTTTTCTGTATGCTTCTGTACGAGTTTGAATTTGTGGCCAGAATAAGAAAAATAGAGTCATTAATAAAGTCATTAAAACCGTCTATTACCTCCTATGATTCCCACATAGGTCTTGTTTGATTGATTGATTTATCTATTTCTCATTATCATCTGTCTTCCCTCTAATATGTTTCTGCCTCAGATCTCTTGTTTAGTTTGACTTTTAATTTTGTCTGGCCTTGTTCGGCATTATTGTTTGGTATTTATGCTTATATTGCCTGTGCAAAAAAACCTTCTTGGTTCTGCTTTGCCTTGTTTGTCAAACACTGTTTTTATAGGTGATATATAAATAAAGTTATTATTATTATTATCTTTTTGCTAAATTGCAATGACATCAAAAATCATTTAAAGCAGAACCTAAGGGACTTCCTTTCATTAATAATAAAAAAATAATAAATAAAAAAAACACGCCCCATCACAGTCTGCCCTGTAGCCTGTTGGAACTATGTTTTATTTTTCAACTGTGATAAAAGCTTTGAGCATCTCCGATAGGATCCAACATTTAACATAAAGTACTGTATATAAAACGTTTCACATTTTACTGTATTTTTCTAAGAGTTGTTAATGAAATAAGACAGATGCTGGTGCATGTGTGTGTCTGCCTGTTTGTGCCTGTGTGTGTTCATGCATGTGTGGATACATATTGTTGTGTTTGTGCTGGAAAGTAATCATGAGAAAGTACAGCCGTTTATCTTTATTTGGGTATGACTGCCAAAAAAGGCCTGGGGATATGTACTGTGAGTGCACACAGATGCACACAGACCACAATGCAGCCACCATGGGGCCACTTGGCATGTAGCCTTTCTTGCGCTGTTCTGTAATGTGATTTGTCCTGACTATTGATACCCCAAAACACCCTGCTCTCCCCACCCTCAACCCTCTTGTTAGCCCCCACCCACCCTACTTCACCCCCACTTCCAATTTCCACACTAACCCAATTAGCATCTCGTCAATAATGCTCAGCATTTCATTTTGCTGCTTTAATTAACAAATTCAATTTGCTCGAAACTGCTGTGAAAACAAATTAAAAGCACGGCAAATTAAAAGCCCTCAGTTCCAGCGGATATAGCTAAGGTGATTACAGATGCGTCAAATGACTGTTTTCTTGTTTGTTTTATCTCAGGAGAGAAAAAGAGACTCCGGTGAGGAGGGGAGACCTTGAATGAGGTGCTAGGGCAGTGTAGGATCTGCAACTGCAAGGGAGGGGAGACGAGGCCTGCCAAGATAGTGGTGGGGAGAGGCTGGGGCGAGGTTGTGTTGGCACACTCCTATCCACAGGGAGGCACCAATACCCATTAACAAAAAGGATTCTGACACTGTAGACAAACACCTCATAAACATATACAGTACATGCGTATTTAAGTCTTCACTGGAAATGCATTGATCAGAATTGCTTAAACAAGCACATCAACTTCCATAGTGCACAAGGTAGATGAGATTTGGCTTAAGATCACAAAGGCTCATGGCTAACTCCTCTTCTTTGTCCTTGGAAGGGGTGAAATGGACCAGCCCTTCAGCCTCACAATTACATTTCTTTCCTTTAATCGCATGGTTGGCAGTTTGATCCCCGACTCCTTCAGTCAACATGTTGAAGTCTCCTTGGGTAAGACACCATACCTGCCAAATCTCCTGATATATGCAGGAGTCTCCCCATTTTTAACCCTTTCTCCTGCCCTGCTTCCAATTGGTAATTTCGCCCGCTAATCTCATGATTTCATAGCGATATGACTCAAATTGGTGTTTTTCAGTACCTGTGATATGTCCAGACTGTAGAATTTGTGTCGTGGTACCCGGCAACCAAACCCAAACCCCGCCTGACGTGTCATGTGTCACTCGTGTGACACATGACAAGTGACGCATATTAAATATAAACATAATTGCCTCCCATCCCATCCCATCTCACTTGCCTCCAACTGGACTGTAAACTGCAGACTGCAGTTCTGTACCATTTCATCCTTCGTATTCCTTCTGTTGAAGGTGTTCCTGGCAACGATGGCTCCTCAATACACGCAGTCACTGACTGACACTCATAATGTTTGTCCTTGATATTTTTTGTAATGTAAATTTTAGTACATTTTACTGTGAGCTATGGATTTAAGGCTCATTAAAAGTAATTTAGTAGTTTACATCCTTGTATTTATTGGATTAATTTGTGGTGTAGGGTTATATGGGGGCGGGGATGTTTCAAGTTGGCCTTTCCATTCAATACCCCAGAAAATCTCCCTCTTTTTCACAGCCCAGTGTCGGCAGGTATGATCAGATACTGAACTTCAAATTGCTCCTGATGGCTGTTCCATCAGTGTGTGAGTGCTTGTGAATGGTTAAAAACTGAGTAGCAGGTGGCACCTTGTACCTTAGGCTCGGCCAGCAGTGTATAAATGTGTGTGTGAATGGGTGAATGTGGCTCGTAGTGTGAAAGCGCTTTGAGTCGTCAAAAATGACGAGGAAAGCACGATACAAATGCACGTCCAGTAACGCCTCTGCCCCAGCGATAGCTGCGGCCAGAGGCATTGTGCTCATTCATCCGTCACAAACATCTACTTGGGCTCAGGAACGAAGTGATTGGATTTTGGTGGCCTTAGGTCGAAGGTCAAGGTCAGTGTGACCTTGGCTGTTTCATTCTTGGTGAATACGATATTTTAAGAACACCTTGAGTGAATTTCTCCAGAATTTGGCACAAACTTTCACTTGGACTCAACGATGAACTGATTCCAATATGGTGTTCAAGGTCGCTCTGACCTCAAAATTGCCAACACTTGAGAATTCATACTCCAACCTCATAGGATGTAATGATGAAGTGCTGACATTTTATACCCCAAAAGGTCAAAGGTCAGCCCCACTGTGACATCATGATGTCCTGCAGAAAGACTTTTACGTGTTTGCCATTATGTAACATTATACCATAGGAGCAGAAGGGGAGACATTTAATCATACACTGAATTGGTGACACTAACCATGGGTGCCCACTTGGAAACTGTGCTGATTGTTTAGATCTTCTGTGCTGCCGGGGGGAGGTGTGCATGAATCATCCATGTTTTCACAGAGATGGATGTTAACTGTAAGTGCAGCCTGACTGGTGCGGTTCCACATTACGTGCATCAGTCTGATTACAGTGCATTCTGCATGCTGTTGCGTCCACTGACCCCTGGGCTGTGACAGTTCGGTACAAATACACTAACCATTACAGACCTAGTGATTAGCCAGTGTATTTCTTACTTTACATGAAGTAACAATCTTAGTAATTGTGGTGGGATCCTACTGCATCCAACAATTTATTTTAAGAACAAGTGCTATTACATTTTCAACTTTCAAATGTGCTGTTTGTATTTTGTGTGTATCTTCTCCTCCATGTGCTGTCTACTGTCTGCCCGCCTGTTTTTCTTCTCCGGATTAAACTGATACCTTGGTTTGTATGGCCGTCTTGGGAAACACACAGGCCTCGAGATTCCCAGCAATCAGCAGAAAGGAAATGCCACGTATTAGATCTCATTCTGGCTCCTTTTCCTGTCTTGCCGTATTCTGACACAGACAGGTTATACAGAAGTAGACCAGACATGCTCCACAACAGCACTACTCAACCTCTTGACCAGCTCGAACACACACACTCACGCAGCTAATGGAACTGGCCATAAGCCAAGTACCTGTGATGGTCAATGTGGCTTTGTTTAGCTCCGATGTTAAATTGATTTTTAGGTTCCAAGTCACAAGACATTGGCAGCAAGCTGACCCTTTGCTGACAGAGAGAGAGAAAGAGAGAGACTGCACAGCATAACTTTCTCTCACTCCTTAAATGACATACTCGAGTGTCCTTTGAACATCGTCCTGCTCCGTCTTCTTTTCATTTTGTCATTTCATATCCCAGTATGTCCCCCCTGCTTATCATCTCCCCTGTTTTCCCACTCTCATCCTATAAGCTGTGATTAGAAGCTATCAGACACCAAACAGTGCATCCATCTGGTCCTCACGTCAACATCTGGAGAGGGTGTTGGCTGTTTTGACATGGGGAAGAGACACAAACACACACAAAACTCTCACATCTTGCAGTTTCATTGCATGTGTGTGTGTGTGTTTTTGTTTGCTGCATTTGTGTTTCACTGCATCTCCCTCAAACTCTCCCCCTCTCCGTTCCTCGCCTCCACTAGCAGCTAATTATTGTCCCGCTTAATTACCAGTAACACAGCAGTCCAGCCTG
The DNA here is from genome assembly GCF_008729295.1 of Plectropomus leopardus. Classification (NCBI taxonomy): domain Eukaryota; kingdom Metazoa; phylum Chordata; class Actinopteri; order Perciformes; family Serranidae; genus Plectropomus; species Plectropomus leopardus. Next base: position 23,913,810 of record NC_056465.1, read on the forward strand.
ATTCAGCTTTAAAGAACTATTCAGCACTCCATTCCGATACCTGATTGAACTCGGCTAAATGGAAAAGTTGTGCTGGAGAAAACGCTTTAGTCACACAACATTTTGTTTCATTTCTTTTCTAATGTCTCTCACTGTCTGGTTACTTGAAGATAACAGACATTTGAATTTGTTTTGGGGGATATCATAAAAAAATAAAAATAGCAGGTTTTGAAATTGAAAGAGGCGGCAAGGCACATGCGAGGAGAGTTGCTCCACGGCTTACACACATACACATCCACCACTCTTGTTGGATCCATAAAGGCAATAAACCAATAGGAACATACACGTCTCCTGACCTTCAGCTCCAATTAGGCCCTGAGGAGAGATGGGTGAACTTTTCAACCTTACATCTTGTCTATTGATACTCCAGTAGGGTTGGTCTGAAGACAGGGTGATCAGCGAGTCAATATTCAAGTTCACTGTTGTGCAGGAGCCCAAGTTTCTATTTTAGTCGCGAAACTTTAAAGGTTTGTTGATATCTCTGAAAGGAGTCCTATATGGAAGAATCTCAGTTCCATTTTTCATTTCTTACAGTTGATGGAAGACCCCTAACAGAAAACGATGGTAATATAAGACTATAAAACCAAGGTGGATTTACTATACTGCTGACACTGGAGTGTTTTCTAAAGATAAAAAGTTTTAACCCAAGACAGAGGAGATCACATGCTGTAATATAATGGAGTGGTTGCTCTCTTAAACTTGATGAAGGTCAACATGGTTCTATTTTTTTTTTTTCAGTGCAGTTTTGGGGAGTGATGGAATACGTTACAATTACATTTTAAATTGGTGGTATTCTGAGCACAGTTACTGTCCTTAAAAACAGATTACTTGAAGGGATTACTTAAATTGTTTTGTTTTATTCGCTCTAACATCATGTCCTAACTGAATGCAACAGGAACGGCTGATTCATGACGTTAAAATGGGGAGTTATCTACACAACCTCTCCTCTTGTGATTACAAAAAGCTCAATAAGGTTGTTGCTGGCTGGAGTGAGATCACAAGAAAGCGGAAAGTTTCTGGTAAATGACTCACAGTAATAACAACGTACCTGCTGCTGGCTACATCGAATGCTATTCCTGGTAAATATCACAATAAAAAAATGTGTGTTTTCTGTTTAAAAAATCTGAAAGCAAGTACTTCCCCATCTATAAGTGGTTCCGTCTTCAGTCGAGTGCACAGCTGATAGATAGCCTGCTTGGTTTGTTTACATGATGTAACATTTAACAGATTCACTATGGACAGAGAATGACGCTCATCTACAGTTACAACGTGTAAATTTTACATGAAGCATGCCTTTCTCATTAACAGATTTTTTCTAAAAAGTGTGTGCATTTAACCTGCTGCACAACAATGGCAGAAGAGATGCACAGCCAGGACACTCTCATGTGTGAGAATATGAGACCCAGACAAATAAGCGCAGCAAGACATCTTGAAGTATTCAAAAAGTAACCCAAACTAGTACGTTTTAAAAATAACACTGTTTTACTGTGATTCAAAACCAGTAGTAGAGAAGTATTCATTCAGCAACAAAGTCATGACATGATTGATGTTTAGACATAATTTCATTTAAACAACTACTAGGGCGCAGAGGCTAATGTAATGTAATCTAATCTTATGTAATGTACTGTACTCCTGTGGATTTCATATTAGTTCAGTTCCAAAAGTCAAACAGTAACACAACCGAGCCAAACGATCGAGATAGTGATAGACCACCAACTTCTGTGTTCTTTGAGGTAAAATTACTGTTTTACGGTCAAAGAATGTAGATGTAGATGACTGTAGATGGGGGCAGCAGCAAAATGTACTGTAGCAACCTTACAAAAAGGTCAACCTGAAAAAATCAATATGAGTTTAAGCATACGCTATATTTTAATTATTTTTAGCACTTTATCTTGCTGTCCAGCAGCCCTTTCCAACGGGGAGCTGACGCTCTTATATCACCCCTCTTCAAAGCCACCAGACTGTTTTGACAGAAACAGTCATTTTACCTTGCAGTACACAGGGAGTTGCTGATGTACCACTGCCTTGATTGTCTGGTTTGTTTGTGTTATTGTGTGACTTGTGGAACAGATTGCAAACACAGTAGTAGATTGCTAAGCTTCCGTGCTGGTTCTCAGCTCCGATTCTCCAAACTGGAATCGTAAGATCAATAACAATTCTCAAAGTCTTGACTCAGTCACAAAGAGCTACATAAGGCAAGCTAGGTGGTTTATATATTGCAGTGTCATTGTACAGAAATCTATGTCAGGTCGCGTGGAAAAACGTTTGTCGAAGGGCTTGGAAAAATATATTTTGATGCTACATACATACTTAAACAAGAACTTGAATTTTCAGACTTGAATACATAATGAACACTACTGCAAAGCTACAGATTGATATAACTAACTCAAAAAAAAAAAAAAAAAATGAAGCCTCGCTTTTAAACAGACATATTGAGTACGATGTGTTTAAAATGAGTGATGCTTTTTCCCTGTAATGTTGGATCAGCCAGGCCTCAATCTCTGCTCAGTAGTGTGTGGGGTTGTCCTGTCTGTGTGTCTCCTACCAGGAGAGCATTGATTCAGCCTTCGCTGGTAAATACCAGGTCACTACACCTGCACTCCATCAGGCAGGGGTCAATCACAGCCCAATGGGGAAATGATGATAGGACAGAGTCTTTCTCTGTGTGTGTGTATAAATGCAATTGTGTGTTGAGCTATCAAGTATGCTATCACTGTCCTCAAGTCATTGATTGGTCCCCAGTGTCAAGACGCTGTCATCGATTCTCTGACAGGTCACAGAGGAAACTCTTGGCTCAGCAGGGGCTCTTAGGTTACCCGCTTGTGCGTGCATGTGTGTGTGGGCCCCTGTTATGCATAGGTTTACACACACGTAGTTCAGCATTTAATGACATGACAATGTGCAAGGCGGATGATGAATCTAGAACTCTAAAAGGGTTGGGTGAAATGATGGCATATATTGTGCGGCATCAGAAATGAGTCCACTGAGGAGTTTTGGAATAGCATTTCTACCACTGCAGCCGGAGCTGGATTATCACGTGATCTTGAGAGGCTCGCAAGTCCTTCTGTCATGCAGGGTAAGGGTAACATTTTAAACAGAATTGAAACAAAATAAAACTCCCATTTTTAAAGGACTATAGTTTTAGGCTACTGTTTTGAGTCTTTAATTTGAACGTTTTCATTGTCTCGTGTGAGGCAGTTGTTTTTGCAGAAAAATCATGATATCATGATGTATTCCGTTTTCATGATAAAAATAGAACATACATTGATCGAAGATTTTGGCTATATCACCTACCCCTAAACGCTGCACTACATAAACAGTTAGACAGTTGCGGTATATTCAGTTTGCAGCAATTCTCGGTCAAATCTGCAAACGTTCCCAATAATTGCTGCTGAGATGACTAACTGTTGAAGCCTTGAGTTACTAAATAGGTTATTGCTATCCATATTGGGACTAGTTTGCTACAGGACTCCTCTTGCTCTATAAGATCCAGACATGATGTAAATGATGGTGCAGTGGTGCAGTGGTAAGCACTGTTGCCTCACAGCAAGAGGGTTCCAGGTTTGATTGGACAGCTGGCTGGGGCCCTCCTGGGTGGAAGGCATTTTCTTGCATATTCTCCAAGTGTTAGTGTGGGTTTTCTCTGGGTTCCTCCCACAGTCCAAAAACATGCAGGTTAGGTTAATTGGCAACTCTAAATTACCCGTAGGTGAGCAAGAATGATCGTTTCTCTCCATATGTCAGCCCTGTGATAGTCTGGCGACCTGTCCAGGGTGTACCCCGCCTCTCGCCGAATGTCAGCTGGGATCGGCTCCAGCAACCCAACGACCTTGAACTGCAGTGCAATGCATTTCCGGCGGTTACAGACACTGGCCCTTTTCTGGTATCTGACAGGCAACTACACTGTGGCCACATGGTCTACAGAGGCCACCCAGGCTCTGCATTGTGGGCCTTAAGATTTATAGGCTTCTGGTAAAATGTCTATTGACCCACAGACAAAAGCAAAGGCCATCTTTGACTTACCAGCTGGGCTGATTGTACTCATAGTGATGCCTCTGGAACCAAAACAAAACCTCCCTCACATTGCTGCAGCCTCTTCCTGTAATACTCCCTTCTCTTTTGTATTATGCCTTGATCAGCTGGATCTTCCTCCTGACATAAAAGCTCTCGGTCGACAGCAGGATCTTCAGATCTGGGGTAACATAGGGCTTGTTGTAACATACCACACCCTGATTGTAAAAATTTAACAGAATGTTACGTGTAATAACAGTGTTTTAGTTTGTAAAGCCGTCAGTGTCCTCTACATGCATTTCCACAGAAGACTTACCAGTCAGTGGTTACTTTTGCACAAGAGGCAAAGCATGGCTTTATTTGTAGAGCACATTTCATACAACAAGGCAATTCAAAGTGCTTTACAGAGCAATAACATATAAAACATAATAAAGGATATAGATTTACAATATAAGAGTAAATAGGATTTTAATCACCATTAAAATAGCACAAAGGCAGACAACAGGTGCAAAGTTAAAAAGATAATTTAAAATGATTTAAAATCGAGTTTCAAAATAAGGATGCAGTCATGATGGAGTAGGCAGGGTGAAAAGGCAATTTTTTGTCTTTGACTTAAAAGTGGTCAGAGCCTGGGCTTGTCTTTCATCATTTCATGGTAGTGAGACAGGAGGTGTCCCTTATTGCATAACCAGCCCACATCTATATCATTAACAGAGCTTGTCTAAATAAAGGTGAAGAGATGTATTGTATAGTTGGCTGTCACAGGCAGTAATACACCTGTCAAACTTGCACGCTGTCAGTCAAACATTGTTAACCCACATAATTGAGGCCACACCCTTGGCCTCATATTATGCGCTAAGGGGACATTTGGTTATCATCTGACTGACATCACTGCATCTGCTGCAAAAGGCCTTGCCGACAAAGTGTTAGTTTGAGTATTGAGTAGTGTTCGTTTGAGCTTAAACCCATGGGTTCTTGTTCAAAAAGCAGGCGACCTGACAGACTGCCTACGACAGAAAGATGGAGAGAAGGGTCCTCCCAGCCAGCTTAGCTGCTCTTTTAATTGGTCCTCATGAATATTTAATGGAATCAAGGCGGAATTGAATCATGTTTTTTAACTGCTTTAAGAAAAGGCAGTGGCATGTGATCATATGCATACTGCTTGTGTGTGTTTGCAATCGTGCATATTCATGTGTCAGCATCAGCTACATGTGTTATCTGCACATGCCTGCTGTTGTGCACATTATCAGATTACTGCAGTGTTAGAGGGAGTGCAATAACAGCAGCAGCAGGGAGGACTGTGCGCTCTGTGCAGGTGGCCGTGGTTGTCCTCTCCCTCCGCTCAAGAGGAAGCTGCTCTCCGCTCTCAGAAGGAATAAATCTTTTATTTGGTTTGTTGTATTTTTAACCAAGGGCTCCTGGTCACGCAACAACGCCCTGCTCTCCATCCCCTCTGCTCCCATCCTCTCTCTCTCCTCCTCTCAGCGCCACACCACACATTACCTGACACTGTCATGCAAGTGAAGACACGATCACATTTTGACCGGCAAGAAGCCGTTTTTCCAGGGAAACGAGCCAATGATGATTTTTTTTTCTAATTGATTCTTCTGGCAAATTCTTCATTTATAATTTTCATTGAGTCCAACAAATTGTGATATATCTAACGGTCTAAATTTTGATGTAAACACTTTTAACTTTAAATTAAAAGAATTATTGTATTCATGTGAGAATTTGTCGATCTTCAACTATTACATTTTGTCATTTTACATGCTATACACCTGTATTTCCCTGCCATCATGATGTACTTCATCGGCCAGACAGCCCCACCCAAACGTAACCTAAAAAGCTCATCCCATTAGCTCATTCTTACCTCACCTCCCCTCTTTGTTACCAAGGGACGATGACTAAGACACAGTTAGACACACAGACGGTGCTGCAGATCAGTCGAGGCATTGTGTGTGTGCCTGCGTGTGTGTGTGTGTGTGTGTGCGCGGGCGTGTGTGTGTGTGTTTGTGGGGGTTTAGCTGTGTGAGCATACACAATAGTGAAAGTAGTGACTCAGATTAGGTGCCAGATGAGGTAGACAACCAAGATGAGATGAGACGACCAGAGGAAGATGGAAGATGAGTCAGACTGTTGACAGCGATTCTCTCACATACAGCCCAATCATCCATCGACCCTTGCCCTGACCCTGGATATATGATAGGGGGATGTTTCTGTGTGTGTGTGTGTATGTGTTTATGGTTCATGGGAGACAGCAGTGGGACTAGATGCAGGTGCTTGTTTCCTGTACATGACCTCATCAAGAAAGGGGAGTTTTAAACCAGGATCACATCACACAGCAATAATTAATGCACTTAGTACGCTGTAATGTCAATGTTGCATTTAGACAAAAGGCCAGTAGCTCAACATACTCATATTAAGCAACGTTCAGCCCTCAAATTAGCAGTTATCATTATTTTTATATTAACAAAGGATCATATGACAACTTGTTTGTGAAAGGCAGGGCTTCGTGAAGAAGCAGATAGAGGGTATAAACATGACATGAGCACGCTGAAGTCACGCTGAAGTCACGCTGAAGTCACGCTGAAGTCACTGCAGTTACGCCCAGTCAGTGGCAGAAAGACGAGTGGCAGCATTAGATTGAATGCCATGAAAACACAAAAAACGCATCTAAAATGGGGAAGAGCTGTTGTGCAACTGACTGTACAAATAGATTCAACAAGCATTTGGAGTTATCTTTTTACAGACTGCTGAAAGCACTTTTCCACTGTGGTTGTATATTCGGCTTTAGCATCTCACTTTATCTTTTTAACCTGTATTTGCTGTTAAGTGAGGCGGACAGCGTGTATTCTTCAAACACATATTATAGACCCTTCTGTGTGCTTCTCTGTAAAATCACTTTTTCATTTCCCCAAAATTAGATCATATTTCTTCAGGGAGTGTTAAGTGCAAAGGGGCGGGGCTAAGCAAAGGGTCAATTAGTACTGGTATCCTAATTGTCAAACAAAACCCAGTGCTACTCAGCAGTTGAGAGTTAAACAGAGATAAAAAATTAGACTGACATTTGCTGGTGGCTGAAACATGGCACCAAATGAATGGTTTTGTGTTAAATATTTTGTATTTGCTAGCTGCCTAAACAGAATTTTAACAAGTTTGCCATATCAACTGAAAAGGTGTATTCAAATGTATTTTCTGCATATTTCCAGTTCCACCTAATGAACAAAAAATATTTTTTTGGTTATTTGATGGGAGTACATTTATACGCCACATCATGGTGTTAATGGTCGCAGAACAACTTAATACCACTAGTAGTTCTACTACTACAGATAATAATAATGATTGCACATTTATAATGATAATATTATTTTAATATTGCTTTCTCTAGAAATAAACAGGCACACAATATAATATTTCCCAGCTAATCAAATTCTTTCTTAAAAAAACTGAAACCTGTTCAAGAAGTTGGTTGGTAGCTGTGTAATTTAGCCATATTGGCTTTAAATTAATTTGAAATGAGCTACAAAATGATGGCTGGGATTTTAGTTACTCTCCCCTTCCCTGCTCGGCGGCTCCTCCTCCTCTCTTCTCCTCCTTCCTCTCTCTCTCTTTTCTCTGTGATAACAATCAGCAAATATGAAAAGTAAATTCTGGAGGAAATGTTGGCAAATGGGTTTTGGGTAGATTGTGCATGAATATTTAATTTAGTCATAAAGTAGGGGTTTAGTACATTAATGGCTTTTCCGCTGCTGTCACTCCATTTGACCCCCCCCCCCCCCTTTTCTCCCCTTCCCACCCAGATTAGGATGGCGGCGCAGTCTGCTGATTGGTTCTGTTAATGACCATATTTATACTGATTAGAACATTATAGATTTCTTTAGGGGGGTGGGGGTTGTCACACTCATATTAGAAGACCATTTATTAAATAAGAAAATGTTTTTTTAGTCAAGACAGACTAATAGAAACTAATAACAAGAGAATCTGATAAAGACATTTATAGAGAAACTGGGCAGTTTGTCTTTTAGTCAGAATATCAATTTCACATTGGTTTGAAGTCTTTGCAAAATTGCATCTTTCCACTTGTGGAAAAAAAGATCGAACTTTATCTGGATCTGCGCTCATAAAACATCCAAGAATAGAAGCACCAATGCAGGCCTCTTAGTCGGGTTACATGGCTGGAAAAATAAAACTAAATTATGTTCTCATATTACGCTGTAGCTATTTTAAGTCAATTCAGGGCTCCAGTCTTTTGGTCAGTATCAGTATTGTTTATTGTTCTGCTGGCTGCAGAGCCCCAGAGTCCACGCTGGCTGGCTAGACGACGGTGACAGCTGGAGTGGCCGTCACCTCTGGCTCCCAACTGCTTCCTTGTTTTCTGACCTAATAACACTTCAACTGGCAGGTCCAGTCTAGATTCACCTGTGGTAAACATCTGTGTACCTGAGCCAGACAGTTTTTTTCTTCTTTTTTTGCAAATAATAATTTGACCTTATTGGAGATCTGTACAAGTGTGGCCCTCTGCATCGGGTCAGTCCAATTAGAATCTGCTATATTTTCAGATATGAAAAAAATGGGGCATTAAAATACTAAAATTCAGTGGTGTGTCCATTTTTTTTCTGGGGTGGCCCAAGTGGGGTGCAGACTTATGCTGGGGTGGCATGAAGTATGAGCGCCGCGGTGAGCACACGCTCCCTAGGCATGCCCCTGCCAAAATATCCTGACAATCATTTTATTTCCTTACGTAGAAGTAAACCCATCAACCTGGTATAGTAAATTAGTCTTTTTGCCAGTAACAAATACATTGTTGTTGGTTTAATTTGTTACAGTGGGTGTTTTGTCATTATGGTGGTAAGAGGGCCACTCTGAGGCCGGGCTGGCTTCACCAGGGTGTGATCCCTCAGCTCTTGGCCGTGTTTGATAAAGATTAATTCAATCCTATTTTCTGCCCTGAAATACTTTTGCTATTGTAATTCTCTCAGTATAAGACCCCCCCCCAACTCTCTCTTTGTGTGTGTTTCTGCCTCTCTCTCCCTCCCAAGGAACACTAAGCACCTTATCCATGTTAAGGACTAACAAAAGCAGCAGGAAGAGAGAGCAGTAGTAGAGGGTTGTAATTCCCAACCATAGATTCATTATCTGTGTATGAGTGCTGGCAGGCTGAACGCCGCTCACACTTTTCGTCTGCTGGTTACAGATTGTGTGTGTGCAAAAATGACGTGAGGATTTTGGAAATAGATGAAAATAAATGCTGTCAGGTTTTAAAGTTCCTTGGTTTGTTGGGTGCACATGTACTGTACCTGTGCGTCTGTCTACAGTCATTCATATTCATACTGTAATCCAAAATTAGAAATAATTTTTAAATGATGCTTTAGTAGTCGATCTACTCCAGTTTCACTTGCAGAAAACTGGAGAGCCAGTAGAGGGTGCTACACAATCCAAGTGATAATTTTATCAACCTTTGCCATGTCCAGAAAGTTTGAAAAGGGCAGATTTGCATTTTTTTATAATGTGCTATTTGGGGGTAAGGTTTGGGCTTAAGCGTGAGGGTTAGTATACTAACCCTGGTTAGTTAGCAGAGTTAGTGGTTAGTAAGATAAGATAAGGTTAGCCTTTATTGTCTCCCGTAACAGAAATTTGTCAACCGAGAGACCCAGGCCACATAGCCATACAACTACACAGTCAAACTACAGTTAACACACACTATCCTCCGCAGATCCACACATCAGGTCAAGAGAACACACACATACAATCAGATTACAATTAACCCACAGTATCCCCACCGGTCTGTACACCCCAAGAGTATTGCACAATGCCCTAAATTTAATGGATTATAATTACACTAAAGTGCTATACAAGATTATTGCACAAATGCTCTATACCTAATAAAATCACACACAACACTAAGAAATGCACACACAGTCTGCACAAGTCAGTTCATATATCCTATGTCAGATGCCACAATATTGCACATATATTGCTATCCCCCCACCCCACCCCCCTCCACAGACATGCTGTGCTGTAATTACCAGTACACTATGCTGGTAATTTGTGTTGTATACACTATCCTTTACAAGAGACAAAACATGCTGGAAATAGAAACACAATCACAGACAAGAGATGAAAAAGTTACAAAAAATGTGTACTAACTGGGGACTCTTTTTTGCCCTTTTAAACCTGGGCAAATTGACTCGATTTCTTTCAAAAACATGGTTAGAGGACAATGAGCAATTTAAGAATAAATGAACCAAAGATTCGCAAGAAATTAGTAAAAAAAAAAAAAAAAAAAGAAAAAAAAAAACTGAAAACAAACAAACAAACAAAAAATCTGTCAATAAGTAAATAAAAAGAAAAATAATTATAAAAAGAAAGTTACCTAAAAAATCAGTTTGAAAAAATATAATAATTTTGTAAAATAATTATAAATATAAAATTAGGATAATTATATATATAGTTCTCTTGAAAACATTCTTTTTTAACTTTTAAAAATAATGATCTAAATCTACTCATTGCTGGCCATTTGCAAGATATTTATTCGATTTCTTCTTACCAAATTATTTTGCCAGAGGTTTAAATACTTGTGAAAGGCACCTTAATGCAGCACATGAAGAGTGATGTTGATCCAGGTTTCAAAGGGTTAAGGTTAGGTAAGTTACTGTGGTGCAGAGTAAGATTTGCTAAAGAAATCTGAATGCAGATGTTATGTTTGTACTCTAAACAAACATATGTGATTTAGTATTTTCTGGTGTCGTTAAGGGTGTTATAGTTGCTGAAAGTAGTTGTTCCAATCAAAGCTTTTTCCTCTCTAAGGCAGCAGTGAGGAGAACTAGAGGTGCAAATGTTTCTCTCATGTTATTGATTCCTGCTGCGGCTCCATATCCGACTGATTGTAGAGAGTCAGCGGCCTCCACAGGTGGCAGTAGCAGAGTGTGTGTGTAAGAGAAAGAGATGGAGGTTGGGGGTGGAGGCCATGCGCGTGTAAATCTGTGTGTGAGAGTGAGTGTATGTGTAGCGGTGGACTGTATGATCTCAGCTTGCTCTCTTGTTGCTTTGTGTCTCATGTTGTCACAGTGACCTCTACTGCTTACATGGTCACCCTCCTCAGCATCTATACCTCCTCCATTACACACAATGCACTTGAGGCATTTCTTTACAGGCATCCTGCAGCCAATACTGTGCTGTTATACAGGCTAATTCAAGGCAAAATAAGCAACGTATCTAACACCCAAATTCTAACGAACATTTCTTATTTTTTCTTATTTCCTCTATGCTGAAATGATCTTCCCTCTGTCACAAGACAAGCATTATATGCCATGTTCAGTAGTTCACTGAAGTCTTCACTGAAGCTCTGCAAAAAGCCTGCCACCTTTTCTGCATTTTATCACTGCCACATCTTTCCCATCAACACGGAATAATTTATTTTAAAAAAATGCATCATGTCTTCTTTGCTCAGGCAGCTATTTTACAATCCATGTTCCACTCAGTGAAACATTTTGATACATTAAAAAATAGTCAAATTTGAAAAAACATAAAAATAGTCATAGCAAGTGCATGTCAATAAATGACTTCTTTTGCTTTTAAATTGCGTATTATTATTATTTTCTCTATAATATAAAAGACTCTAAAGGTGCACTGCACCGATTTTGCATGTCAGGGTCACCCATACTGGGGGCTAAATTTCAGGATATCTCAACCTTGACTACTTCGACTCAGGCAACTTCTTTTGAATCCCCCAAATTACATGGAAGAGCAACTCAAATTCAGTGCAGAACACCACACCCTAACATAGCCTATAAAGAAGGACTGCAAGAAGGATAATGCAAAAAATAATGATAATGATGATAACTATTTTGTTCGATTTTGAGATCACTATTATTTAACACTTTTACTCATTTGATGTGTGAATATTATGCATTCATTGAACTTAAAATTACAGTGCATTTTCTTGAACTTTAAATGAACTTTGACTATGACTCAAGTGAAAAACAAATTAAAAAATAAATGTAAATAAGATACATAAATATTATAAATATCCCAGCTGTTAGCAGAAGAGCCTACGATTACTCTGAGAGGCATGCATGGGAATGAATTAAATATGATATATTTGAATATATTTCTCACTTCTCCCCTGATGGTCTGAATAAAACACTTAATTTGATGCTAGTCACTAAGATTTACCAAGAACGTGGCCAAGTTGGCAACACAGTGCCCGGCTGTAAAGGAAAGGGGTGCGTTGGTTTTACACGACAAGACAGCATCATTGCAAATCAGTAATTGTTTTATGTCGATGATCTTTTTTTCATGACACCTGAATCGTAATTGAAAATGAAATTTGATTGACCCTGCTGCAATGGTGTTTTACTTTAACTCTTAGGTTATTTTTTTTGGATGTTAGAACAACTGTCAGAGCACCATCAGTCTTAATGTTGTTCTACTTTACAGTGCTACTGAATTTGTATTTGAAATTATTCCATCATTGCACCCAGTGGACCCTTTTCCACTCATATGGTATATTATAAGTCTTTCTGAGTAAGAGCATCTGCTAAATACTGAAATAAGTGTTTAGTAGCCTATCAGAGAGTCCCACTCCAGGCAACACTGTATGTGAGGAGAGACGGACTGCGACTGTGCTGAGAGTCTCTTTGCTTATCCCTCTCAGCAACTGGTTAGTGTGGTGCTTGAATATTAATGAAGTCTGGTCCTAAAAGCTGGCTTTGACTGTGACCTACCCACTCTGGGTCTCTCACACACACACACACACACACACACACACACACACACATGGGCCCCTCATCCTTTCCAAGGATATGAAGATCTTCTTTCCCGAGGGACTGGTAGATGAGGAGAGCTGAGGTGTTGATTACTGTAGTGCTCAACAGTCAAGTGTGTGTGTCCTGTAAGTGTGTGTGTGTGTGTGTGTGTGTGTTTTGGGAGGCAGCAGGTCAAAGAGAGGGGTAGCTAGCTAGCACCTCCTCTAGACTCCTCCTCAGCTGCTGGAGACATCAAGTGTAAAATTGCACACTCTTTCAAACACACTCCATCAAAACCCATGAGGTCACACTCACACACACACACACACACACACACACACACACATACACACACACACACACGCACACACAGTCTTAGAGAAAGCATTTTGAAAAAAAATGTTGTACAAGCTCCTAGATTCTTCAGATTGGATGTTAAACTATACCAAGACTTACCTTGACACAAGTGCAATTTTGTTAAGGAAGGCTATCAGACTATTTTGTGAAAAAAAACAAATAGGACACTACGTCTGTTATACAATCTAAACCTGTAAAATAATGCTACTGAATCAAATGTTGTATAAAAATGAATGCAAATGTTTAAAATGAATGAAGGACAGGTGATCATTTTATGACACTGACCTAACGCTCTCTTCTCCTTTTATTCCAGCAACAACGGCGTCTAGACCTGTTAACCATCACCAACCCTGGTAAGTCCCTGACATTTTCACTTTCTCTCTCAGTTCACCTCTCTACTTCAGCACCACTGATAGCAAAATGTTCTGTGATGCTCCCATAGGAAGCTCAGCATCAGTGTACTTTCCCTGTTTTTCATGTGGCATGATATAGATTGACAGAAACATGCCAGCAAGGCACCTAATGTATTTCCGCCAAAAGTGTTACAAGCTGTTTTCTGGAAGCTGCTTTCCTACTCAAACACACAGCTGCACAGCTGGGCAGAGGGACAGGCGCAGATGACATGGTGCTTGTGCTGTGAAGAAAAACCCTGAAGCGGAAGCTTTGCTGATTTGATGGCTGCTGGTCAGTGACTTGAGCTCTGTTAAGGGGTGTTGTCTCATGATGTGATGTATGAAATGTCATGGAAGGATTGCCTTGACGCTTTTATGATAGGGTAATGCAAAACCATAGTATAAAGAACAAGACTGTCCACATTGCAGAGGTGGACGGGTCAATCAAACTCCAGACTTTCACCCGGGAGTCCGCTATTCATTTCCTGTGGGAAGCCAAAAGTCAATCCAGTTATTTTAATAACAACATTGTGTGCTTGTGTACTTTGCTAAGGATGTATGTCACCTGATGTTATATTAGTGTCAAGGCACACTGTCCCCTCACTGTCCTGCATGGCTGTCAGGCGAGGCGGGTCGACCTTACAAAGGCATAGACCGTGTGTTGGTTTTAATGGATTAATTTAATGAACAGTTGAGTTCCTTTCTTCTTTCCTTCTTTTCCTGATCAAGCTTTTGTTGCAAGTTATTGTCTGTTTGTTTAAATGTCTACAAATAAACTGTCACTGGAGAACAAAAGAGAGCAAGCTGACCAAATGATGGCCATCGGTGAATGCCGGGACCCTTTAGCCTGGCAGCCGAACGCTTACTCTCCTGTTATATGTATGAAAAGCCCTGGAAGTCCTTTAGAAAGTGTTTGCCATTGTAATACTATGAAGTGTCCATTTTAAGAAAAAGCATGATGGCTTTTTTTCCAAAACTAAACACGTTCTTTTTTGTTTCCTAAACCTAAGGAAGTAAACCTAAACATTATTTTTTTTTTTATTTATTTTTTAAAGATTATTTTTTCAGGCTCTTGGCCTTTAATTGATAGACAGACTAAGCCCGAAAAAGGGAGAGAGTGGGGGGGTGACATGCTGCAAAGGGCCTAGGCCGGAGTTGAACCCATGGGACGCCCACTCTATCAAGTGAGCCACTGGATGCCCAGTTTCTATTTTTTAACCAGCGTACCAAGTTTGTTTTTTTGAAAAACGATGCATTTTGCAAGCAGAAACTGGACATTTTCTGTGAAAACAGAAGTTTGTGGTGACACATTGCACAAGACATGACGTAACAGCTAGCGTAGACGGACTCAGGAGGTTTACCTAGAGCCTCATGTTTTGATGAGGCAGGTCACTCACCAAGTGACCAAGTGTTTTAAACAGTTGGGAGTGAGAATGTATTGTCTTTGTCTGATGACCATGAAGTTTTGAAGCAAATACCTGAGCTCACATGCTGAAACCTGAGCTTTCCGGTGGCCTGCTGGCCAACACACATGCTCTGGAGATAAATGGCTCTTTTTGCCATAAATCACTGACGCATGACATCTACCAGTTCAGTCTGTACATGAACACAGAAACCCACAGAATGAAAAATGGTGAACTTTGCCATTGATTTTTACTCTGTTTTTCACAGTCCATGTACGTACATCCCTCCATGTGTTTGAGCGTGTTGTTTCCTTGAGCATATTGGAGACTTTGCTCTCATTTTGGAATTGTTACGAGATTAGTCAGATCACGATCTTAAGTCGACTGTCATAACACTTCTGATAAAGCTATCAAGTTTCTTCTGGGATGGATTACATTTGTTCTAATGAGGCTGGTTATTAAACCATGTTAATTGAGACATCCAAACCAGTAAATGTGTTTGTTTTGATCTAGTTGGATTATTAGTTTTATTAGGTTTCTCACTGTACCCTTATTACGCGACAGCCATTGTGCGACATCTGATCGCAGTCTGTGTGTGGCTGAATAATTGCGGGACTGTGTAAAAGTGCGTGTATGTCTCTATAAGTGTGCACCACTCTGTTGGAGTGTGTGTTTGTTTGTTTGTTTGTATGTGCATGAGAGTTGCTTAATTGGATATAATGTAGACTCTTAACTGAACATGTCAACACAATTTTTTTGCTATGTGTTCACAAGACGTTTTCACATCTGTTACAAATGTTACGAAAACACTGAAAGCACCTGGTATGCAATATACATACATATATATATATATATATATAAATTGTGTGCACTTTCAAAATGCTGTCACATAGAAAATGTGATCCCTCCTGCAGGACATATTGTTGAAACACCTATGCACTACAGAAAATGTTAAAAGAAGCATTTCACATTTCGTTGTACATATTAGCATTTCAGTAAAGAACTTGAATTAAATATTTTTTTCTGTATGAGCATATTTAGTTTGTTAGAGGATCTCATTTCATTTTCAATCTGCGTGTGAGAGGTGTAATGTGTGCACAATCTGGAAGTAGTTTGAACTACATCCAACATGCACCTCAAACTCGTAACATGCAGTTAGTCAGACACGCATATGGTGCTCCGAGTTTGACTGGTTGCAGAAATGTGTCACAAAGTAGTTGCACTTTTCCGAGTCTATGCCAGTCTGTGACTGTAGAAGCAGCTGCAAGAGCGAGGGATCTGCTGAGATGGAAAGCAAGGAGAAATTCGAAAAACGGGGGAGGAGAAACAGATGGGGACGGCGAGGAGGATACAGAGACCCATATGTCTAAAGTATCTGGATGATCTAATATGCTTTGATTAGAATAATGCTTATGTGAGGCTCGTGGAGACCGGGTTAATTTAGCAGGTTTATGTTGCAGCTGTTCCTCAGGCCCTGGGCAGAGGCACAACTCACCTCTGGACTTCAGAGTTTGACAGAGGGCAACCAGAGAGAGAAAGCGCTGGGAATAAGGGAGACGATGTGAGAAAGACTTTATAGCAACACCTTGTATTGCCAAGTCAGAAATACAAAGAGTACCAGATTAACAAAACTTGCATAAATACAGCAATTGATTACCAAACTGACCCCATAAAGTGTTTGCGGGGTGTGTTCCTGACGGATTTGTAAAAAAAAAAAAAACGGTCACAAATTCATGTCCTCCAATTTCTGCAATTGAGTCCTGTCCATAGACATGGGATTTCAGAGTGCATTTGAGCTGCAGAGCAGTTCTGTTTCATGTTTTCGGCATTTGAATATGGTTTACTTGTGTTTGTCTCATTAGAGCAGAGGGTATATTTTCTCTAATACTTTAAGGTTGGTAAACTCCAGTTGGGCTGTCAAATGTGATTTACTCTTGTCTAGCAATTCTCAAAAAAAAACCCCACTCCATACCTGTTTGGTTGAATGCACCACTCGCTGGACTGCCATTGCTCTAACTGGAAGTTGCTTGAAAAACATTGGTAAATTACTAAAAAACTTTCCACCAAAAATCAATCTGAATATATTAGAGGTGAGAAAGAAGGTAAAGGTGAGTGTTGGAATCATGTTCTGTTTTATAACGTACAGTTTAAATAATTTAATATAATAGTTTTCACATTAAAATCATTACACCAGTAAGATATATTTTGTCGAGTTGTGTACTTACATGATCACAAACTGTTCAAACACAGAGAAATCTGTAAATTTAATTGAACTGTGTCGTTTGGTCACCATCACCTGTCAGTTAGTGACACTGTGCAAGGGTTGTGGTTGTCTGCCAGAAGCTGTCATAAATTGACTTTTTATCCAATTTTAAGCCACATTTTTATGATACACTTTGTAGATCTCTGTCTTTTTGTTTTAACCGGATAAAGGATTTTAGTCACCGGATGTCTGGATCTCTATTTCAAGCAAAGTTAGCTGCACTCCGAATCCAGCCCTTGCCAAGCCAGCAGTATTTGAGAAACACTGACTTTTATTGTGAAACTGCTTTGTTCAGTATTTTTCTGGTTTTAATTGCCTGATCTGTTTGTTTCGGTGAGGAAGGGAGGGGTGCCCTGAAGTTAATTTGCCTCCCGGAAAAAAAACTCTGAAAGATTCCAGAAGAAAGCGATTGCAGCGACAGCATTGCTCCGTCTGTTGTCATTGTCTTGATTGGTGGACCCTTGATGACATAAAACTACATAAATTGTACATTAAAATGTTTGTGAATGATTTTCAGGATTATTTAGAGACTGCAGGGTACATCATCATGTAAACCCAGACTCTTTCTGTTCCAACACTGCGCTTGCTTTTCTTTTGTTGTGTTGCACAAAGTGAAAAGTCACAGGAAGTCCTTCTCTTCCATTTAAGCCCCTGTTGCCTTCGAGGTCTCTGTATGGTCTCATTATAATGTCTAAATTGAATGCAAAAACAATCAAAAGTAAATGAAACTTTATGCAACAAGAAAAGGAAAAAGTAAAGGGACCTGAATGCTTAACAACCTCGCTGTAGTCACCAAGGTTATTTTATTTTGCCCTCTCTTCTTTGTTGGTTAGCCAACAAACTTTAGCACTCCACGGTCTCTTAAATGGCAAAACAACCTAATAAATACTAAGTAAAGTCCTTCTTTTGCTAGAAAGTTTTACTCGTGATAATAAAAAGCTCTGTAAAAATGAAACTGTTACAGTCACCGTGACATTAATCATAATACATCTTAAAATGTAACATTTTTGCATCTGCTCTTTGAATGAGCTTACAGTATATCCCAGTCCCCTCCTTCAGGACTTAGTCTACACTCAGAGGGGCCCCAGATAGACTGAAATAGCTTTCAATTACTTCTCAGTGAAAGGTTTCTTCCTCTGACCAGCGTAGAGCTCAGTGTGCTGTGTAAATTATTGCAGGTCATTATTCAGGCTGTTGTTACGTGTGGCCTTGAAGGGAAGTCTATTATATTCTTAACTTGGCAGACATATTTTATCCTGCCCTGCTGCTTATTACTATTCACAGTGGGAGAGCAGACACACACACACACACACACACACACACACACACACACACACGCATGCTGAACACAGTGAAGGTTATTATGATGGCTGTATGAAGAGCAGGTGAAGCTTTCAGATGAATGACTCCGATAGGGAAACACAGGCAGGACACCCTATCCTTCTCCCCGCAGATTAAAGGAGTTTCCGCTCCTTCGCTCCCTTTCTCCTTGTCACCCTCTCCCGTGCCTCTCTGGCACCTCTTCCTCTGCTCGTTTGACTTAGCCCCTATCGTTATCTACTGTTATTTGTTAGTAATCTTATATTATCACGTCGCCTTTGTCTCTGCCCTCTTTGTGTTTGTGTATTCCCTCCTTCCTTTATCCTTTCACCTCCCTTCATGTCGTCTCCGCAGTGTGGACAGCAGGAGGAATCACAGGGTGTGAACAAACTAATAGGCTCAAGTGGCTTCATAACGTGCTGTGTTTGTGTGTGTGTGTGTGTGTGTGAGAGAGAGAGAGGTTTGATAAGGATTCTGCCCCTGCTGCTCCGTTGGCCTCTGTCTCTAATGGTGTTCATTAGCTCCGCACACTTACATGTGTGTTCGCACACATGTAATTGAGAGCATATATACTCTACATATAGCCCTGATATAACCACACAGTGGAGGACAAAACACATGCGGTGTCTCTTTAACTGTCTCGTTCTCATTTCACACACACATGCTCACTCACTCCCGCACACAGACCCACTCAAACCTCACTCGGCCCTCTTTAATTGGACACTTGAGCAGCGCACGGCTGCATCTGGCTCCTGTTGAACACAGCCTGACATTTCAGACTGCTGACCTTTCCAGCCCCGCCACAACTAAATAATGATTAGTCCTGGCAACTGTTCCACCACAGCAGCAGCCAGGTACACACACGCACACACACACAAACACACGTGCACACAGGGCAGGTACCACACACACAGGTGCAGGCAGCACAAAACAAAACAACAAAAACACCTGCATGGAAGGCTTTGTCTTTTCACAGTGAGAAAATGGGGTGCAGACATTGATTCGAGAGGCCATTGTCATTCTTTTGGTTTATCGATTAGATTGTCCTTTTCCATATCTGCAGTCAGCACCCAATAATGTGTTGTTCTAAATTAACTCTGCTTGCCTCTGTTTAGTTTCTGCCTTCCCCTTTATGCGCTCTCAGCATTACAGTGGAAAAAAGGTCAATCATATTCATGAGATCTGGGCAGATTTGAGAGGATGGTCGTGTGTGTGAGTAAGTGTGTGTTTGTGTACTTGTGCACACACTTTTAGGTTTGTGCACAGATGCGTGCAGCGAGCGTGTGAGTGTGTGTGTGTGTGTGTGCGTCTAAAGCAATGAAGCAACGTTGAGATAATAGGCAGTTCTCAGATCTCTCCTCTCACTTTCTTCTTTTTCACTCTATCACTTCTCTCTTTGTATCTCCATTTCCCTGCTGTTTCTGTCAGAACAGAATAGAAATGCTCTTTATTAAAGCATCTCTTTCTGCAGATAGTCTTTGTGTTCTCTGCTTTGCTTTCTCCAGACAAAACTCACTGTACATATCTGTGGGGTCAGAGGTCACACTTTGCACGGCCAGCTGCTCACATTCAAACGCGGGGTCAGAATCTTTCATTCTACACAGTTATGGTCTGGAAATTGAAGTATGTAAATTCAGCATGTGAGTGGCATGAGTATACGTACAAGATTATTAAATATGGAGCTGATGGTCACAACTGTAATTATTTCAGCCTTATCATTTCCATGGAAACAACCTTTTCAGGGCACATGTTAAATAAAAATCAGACATCAAAGCAGGACGAACAGCAGCTCAAGGTGCTACATTTAAATTTCAGTGAATATGAAAATATGTAAAATGGCTATATCTTTTATGACAACAAGTGGGATATTCAGAGACTGAATGCACAATTCAAGCATAGATACAATTTAACAGACTTAATTAAATGGCTTTCCAAAATTCTTTCATGTGTGCCAACAAAACTAGAAAAATACAAGCTAGTTTTTGGTGGCGGATGGTATAGTGAGTTTCTTTTCGGTCGCAAGCGTGTTTACTTTTCACAAAACAGCATGGGCACCTTATGAAACAGTGGTGACCTGGGCAAAGATATGCAGAGTAGTTTGTAGTTTTTTGGCAGTTGTTTTACATCTCTGCTTTGTAGGCGTAAGACATCTCTAATTTTGAGTCTCTGCTCATTTTGTATCTCTTTGTAGTTGCTTTGTGTCTCTTCATAGTCTTTTTGGCCAATTCTGTAGTTGTTGTAAGTCTCTGTCTCTTTGCAGCTGTTTGAGTGTCTTTGCAGTCGTTTTGTGTCTCTTTCTGGTCATTTTGTGTGCGTGGGAGTGTTTTGTGGTTGTTTTGGCCCTTCTTGTAGTTGTTGTGAGTATCTTTGTCTCCTTGCAGCTGTTTGCCTGACTTTGTGGTCATTTTGAGTCTCTGTGTTCATTTTGTATCTTTTTGAGATTATTTGTACTACATTTTTGTCTCATAGGTGATTTGTTGATTTTTAATGGTTGTTTGGGCCCTTTTTGTAGTTGTTGTGAATCTCTTTGTTTCTTTGCAGCTGTTTGCATGATTTTGTAGTCAATTTGCATCTCTTTGGAATTGTTTGTGATTCTTTGTGGTACTTTTGTCAATTTTTATAGTTATTTTGTGTCTCTTAACAGCTGTTTTGCATGTCTGTGGTCATTGTGAGTCTATTTGTAGTTGTTTAAATCTCAATGTGTTCATTTTGTAGTAGTTTTTTTAAACCCTCTGTAGTTGTTTTGTTGGTTTCTTTGTAGTTATTTTGGCCTTTGCATAGTTGTTCTGAATCTTTGTGTCTGTTGCAGCTGTATGCATGACTCTGTAGTCTTTTTGTGTCTCTTTGTAGTTGCTTTGCATCACTTTTCAGCCATTTGTCTTTCTGGTTGTTTTGGCCTTTTTTGTAGCTGTCTTGTAGTTCTTTTTAATTTGTCTCTTTGCTGCTATTTTGTGTCTTTGTCGTCAATTTGTATCTTTTTTGTAACTGTTTTATGTTTCTTTGTGGTCATTATGAGCCTCTTTTTGGTATATATTGGTAACATGTTGCAGGTGAAGGCCAGGAGGGCTTCATGACACTTTGTGCCCCTGGGTCTGTGCCTGATAGGCCCATTAGTTAATCCCACAGTAGCCGATGCCCAATTCTAGTCGGCAGTAACATTTTTTATTATTCTAATAATTTTGAAGGAATCTTCCGTGTGCTTGTGAATCCCTCACTATGCAGC
Source organism: Plectropomus leopardus (assembly GCF_008729295.1). NCBI lineage: Eukaryota > Metazoa > Chordata > Actinopteri > Perciformes > Serranidae > Plectropomus > Plectropomus leopardus. Next base: position 23,935,565 of record NC_056465.1, read on the forward strand.
AAATGTGTTCGCCAACTATAAAAATAGCCACATTTTACAGAAAGCTCAGCCATAAGCAAGTTGTCATCCATTTAAGTTATTAAGGTCAGCTAAAACAACACATTCCTCATAAACTGAAATAAATAAAAGAGATTAGTTGGTAAAACGGAAAAATAAAATTCTTCATTTGCAAGGAGAAGTTATGTTTAAGACTCCCATGAGCCTTTCTTTCTTGCCCAGAAAGTACCAGCATTAACAGTGCCTTTCTATTTGCATAACACGTGTCAGAAAAGGGGTATTACTTCGAAGAAAATTGTCTGCAGTGTGAACGTGGGGTCGACAGAGTTTTCTCTAATTTACACAATGCACCAGTCTGGCCTTCTCTCAGCCATTTAATAGCCTCCATTTCTTCAGATGAAAGTCTCTGGGCCGCCATCCAAACAATATAGTGATATATCATGTATTTATGTCTTTGTTGTGGTGGTGGTGCTGTTGTTTTGAATATGATGTATTTTTCTTGGTCCTTTTGCAAATTGCACTCATGGAGCTCTGTCATATTGGTGTCCTAAGAGTTTCCCTCGCGCCTCTAACTCCTGAAACAGGGAGAATATTTAAACTCTATATGGTGGCAGCATTAGTATTTGACTTTGAAGAAAACACATTGGTGTCACAACATTAATCTTTCTTTCTTTATTCTTGCAGATAAATGAAAGTTAACCCCTCATGCGTACCAGTATCTTTCTTGTTCAACTGTACAGACTTTCATCAGCTGATTCTTATCTGCTGGACCGATCCCCTCTTTGAGTTACGCCGAAAACTCCATTTATTCATTAAGCTCTCATTTCATCATCATTTACTTCCATCTTTCTATAACTGCACATCTTAGAGTTGAGCAACAAAGATCTAGCCAACAAAGTAGTTGCAGTTCAGTGTACACCAGTCTTTAGCATTGTTAGCCACGCTCACTGAATTTCTCTGAAATGTTAATCATGACCTTTATGACTCCTTTTGAAATAGAGAAAAGTGTTTCAACTCCATTTTCTCCTCCAATTGGTTACACTGCATCAGGCCGCCTTTAATTGTTGAGAAATAAAATAGCCAGTAGCAGCATCATGACTATGTACAACAAGCAGAAACTGGAGCTCCTGTGCTCTCCTTAATACTTTAAAGAAGCTACAAGGAGTTTTTAACTGGTTGTGAAACAGGCTCAATTTAATTCTGATCCCTCTATGACCTCTAAGCAAACCAGACCATCACTGGATATGACAACTGGCTATTTCTATATACTCATTTTTAATGTCTAATTCATCGCAAAATCAGACGAAATGATGTACAGCATCTTTTACATTTTCTCCGGCAAAGTTTAGTATTACATCAGTCAGTTTAAGGAAAGAAGGTTTTTTTTTTTTTACTCTGAATTTAATTTTTGATGTCATTTAAGAGATTACACAGAGAATGATTTGAAAGGATTCAAAACTGATCACCAAAGTCAACATTCATTGAAAGATTGCCACCATCCTTGTTTGGGGAAATGGTGTTGTGTATTCAGAGGTATTTTTGCTGCAAAAACTTGAGGGAGCTTTGTTTTTGTTATTGCTATAAAATATTGAGGCCAACATGGCATTTGATTATTTTGAATCCCTCTCTGATATAAGGATATCATGATATAAGGCAAGATTTGAGATAAATATCATTAAAGGTGGCCTACAAGTTTGACTAAATTAGGCTACTTTAAACTGGTCAAGCGTGGGCTTATTAAGCTCGTCAGTCGCACAGCCGCTTATCCAGCAGGTCATTGTTGTGTTGATGTTACAAAAAAAAACCAATCTGCTGCTTTAAACAGTAATGGAAGTAGTTTTCCCCCAAACGTTGACTCTAAGAATCCTGAAATTGCCCTTTTTCTTCTTAGACAGATATGTAATATGTCTGTTTCATTTATGAAATACACTGAAAGACACTTTTTACGCCAATGTATGCATTTAGGTTGGTGGCTAAAATAAAAATAACTAGCGCTTTGAAGTACATTAGTTAGATTGTAGGTAACGTTAGTTGCATTTTTGGAGCAAAGTAAGCAATGCAAAGCATGATGACTAACATGAAGTAGGCGATCTACAGTAGTTTGTTTAACCCCTTGAAACCTGAGCAAAGTATAGTTATCGCTTTCAAAAACATGGGAGGAACGCAATGAGCACAAGAAATTATCAAGGAATTTGCAAAAAGAAAATGGTTGAGTAAACAGCAACAACAAACAAACAAGAAAATTGCTTTAAAAAGTGCTTAAATGTAAATGTATTTAAGTTTAAATATATGATTAGAAATAAATAATTATCCTTTAATAATTACTTTATATTTTTTGTCAAAATAATACATTTTTGTCAATTTTCTGTTGACAAGATGCTTGTTGCTTTTTTTAAGAAATCAAACCAAATTTGCTTGGGTTTCAAAGTTTTAAAATGCTTGTGCAAGGCGTCCAAACCTAACTCAGAAATCTGATGTTGATCTTGGTTTCAAAGGATTAAAGTTAACTGACCTGACATTTGCATCTACAGAAGCCTATGTGTAGCAAGAAAATAATTATTAAAAGTAAGATGTGTCTTTCCTTCCCTCACTACCAAAACAAATGCAAGTATTAGCCGGGGAAAAGGTCTTCACATCACATGGTTAAATTCAGTCTTTTTTCTGGGAAAAACTACCACTTTTGTCCACAGGGGCTGGGTAAAATCAACACAAAATCAAAGTGCCTGGTAGTTTCTGTAGTATGAGCTACTTTCTCACATTTTTCCCACCCGAACAGCCAATGTTTTTTGTGACAATGTTTCCATCCAGCCGGAGTTGGTGGAAATGTCTAAAACAACATGTGTGCAGCCTCCTGCTCAGTTCCCAGGCCTGTGGTACATACCTGAGCTGATAGAAATCTCTGGGTGGCTCGATCACTGTGTGGTTGACTGGCTTTCGGGCTGAAGAGCTGCCGAGATTTGTTTTTAGTGGAGCATAAGACTTTGCACCTTGAGGAAAGGAGGGGGGATAGAGAGAGAGAGAGAGAGAGAGAGAGAGAGAGAGAGAGAGAACATTATTTATATATAAAAAAATTACTATCAGGCTTTTGTGTAAATGAGCAGCTGTGAAAACAACTCTTCCTATTATTGCCCTAATTATATCCTTTCTCTGTGAATTTGCATATTTTATCTCCCCCCTCTTCATTATGTGGGACTGTGCTTCCATTTTGATGTGGTTAAAAAAAAAACACATAAAACAAACAAAAAAGGGGATGAAGGATGGGAGGATGGGAGGGAAGGTGGGAGGGAGGGAGAGGGGTGCGCTGGCCGCTTCATATTGAGTATTTTCCAGTTGATTTTGTTGAAGGCTTCTCAGCAGCGTAGCTAAACAAGCAGCAGCATGCTAATGAATGGAGAACGAGTGCGATAATTTACCAGACAAAGACTGGACGACTGCGAGAGATAGGAAGCACAAGGAAAAGGATGCACAGTATTGAAATTATTTTGAAAATTATTTGTCATTAAACAATTACATAAAACCTCTCTCTAGCCTATATGCCTGAGGGCTTTTTTTTTGTCAAGCCTATATTACTAATGCTTAGAGTAAATACTCCCTGTGTCGCAAATACGGCAATTTCACGCACTGTACACACAGTCAGCCATGTGTTTCATGTTTTTGCATGCAGAGACGGAGAGAGAGAGAGAGTGAGCGCTAAACTCAGAGGACAGTAAATGACAACAGAGAAGCGTAGACTCTGTCTGTCCTCTTTCTAAAAGGGCAATGTGACGAAGGCAGTAAACAGGCTGTGAACAGGCTGTGGGCTCTGAGATTATTTCTTTGTCACCAGCAGAGCCACCAGTGTTGCTGAGCACTGCTGTGGAGCAAATCCTCCTAGAGAGGACTGATTGGATTTTTGTTCCAGGGAGCCTTTTGTGTTAGCAGCATAGGGACTAGATAATAGAGGTTGATGCCACTCTGTCTCTGTGTTATGGCTGGTGGATTGGGTTTTTGGACTCTGTGTGTGTGTGTGTGTGTGTGCGTGTGTGTGTGTGTGTGTGTGTGTGTGTGTGTGTGTAGAGCCAGGACACTGTCTCTCCAAACAACCACTATATCACTGTTATTCACAACTTACTGCATCGTCTTTGATTTCAGCGTCATAGGACACTAAATATCGGAGCATTCAGGGGCAATCTGCTATGACAGTATGGATACCTGTGACTATTAGTTAGGCTTTATCGCTAATACGAATAGTTAATATGATAACCTGTCACTGCTAAATTGTTCATGCGAAGATATTCTTTGAGGAGCATTTGCCAGGAGGTACTCGCTGCCGTGGTCAAGGTCATTATCGGCCTTTTCTCAGTGTGCCTCAGTCTATCTGTCAGATGTACGTGTGGAGCATGTATGGCCCAATGGGTGTGTATGTATAGTGGTGTATGTATAAATAAAAATGTTATACATTATTGATTTCCATAGGGAAATTCTACTTTTAATTGCCCTGCTTTTGCTGGCAGATCGGCCTCAGTTTTTCTCAGAGAAACTTGAACACAGCAGCTGTTTGAACCCAACTCCTTTAGATTCAGGAAATTCAGCCGCCCCACTGTCTTCTGTGTGTGTGTGTGTTTGTGTGTCTTTGACTTTGCACTGACCTCTATTGGAGACCACAGAATGAGAGATTCTCAAAGGCCAATCATGGTCAACAAGCCAGTTCTCTAACTGAAAGGTGAAGTGCTAATGTTTCCAGCAGTGGACATTTTTAAAGTAGATTATTAGACTGAGAAATATTTGTCCAAAACAGAGTGCAGTCATCAGCCCGTTTAACATGTATTTGTATTAATCAGTGGTGGATGAAGTACCTGGAAACCATACTTGAGTAAAAGTACATATATCTTACCAGAAAATCACCTACTACTGTATGTCTTTAAGTATCTGATGTTTACTCGTGTAAAAAGTGATTTTATAATCTTAATTGTATTTAAGTATTGAAAGTAAAAGTACAAGTATACTAATAGTAAAAGAGCAAGTGGACAGAATTCTGAGGACTGAGGAAAGTTTTTTTCTGCTTACACCACTTTAAAAATGGAGCGTACATTAGGAGCTGATCACGCTGAGACGCGTCGCCAGAGAAGCGTCTCCAGCAAAACAATTTTCCTTAAGGAACAGTGCGCCTGCTGGGCGCTCCTCTTTTGCTGCCGCGCAAGAAGTGCACGAATGGGACATGTGGTGTAACAGCGAGTGGTCAGAAGACTTGAAAAGCGCTATAGAAGTGCAGTCCATGTACTGTTACCACTTTGTGCTATTGAACCAAACCGGATTTTGTGAATCGTTACAACCCTAATGATTGTAGATGCAGAGGTATTGATTAACAATGTTGTTGTTGTCAGGCGATGCAGACAGTCAATTTATGGGACAGTAAAAATTGCACTTTAAAATCTTCTGTACCTGTTAAGAGGTGGGAGAAAAGTCAATACAGCATAGTCATTTGTGTGGCAGTGCTGTTTTAAAGTTTACCAATTTTGATTTATATAAATGATTGATATCACAAATACAAATTAAGCTTTCGGTAGCCTAGTAGAATGATAAAGTCATTTGTTTTTCAGTCCATTAGAAACATTTTGCTGCAAAAAAAACCAAAAAAAAAAACTGAAGTGATGAACTTTATTTATAAAGCTTTGTCTTAATAGATAACACAGATATGGACATTTTTTCCTTTGGGGACATACAGTAATTTACAGTTGAAAGAAGTTAAGGAATCACAATTTATCACAATAATCAGTATATCACAAAACATTTGAAATCACAGTACCATGATTAAAGTATCAGGGTAATATTGTATTGTGGGGCCTCTGGTGATTCCCACTTCTTGTACCTGTCTCTAAGTGGTGTCAGCTCAGAGAGGTGCAGACTGTTGTCAGGCCATGTGTCTCAGGCAGTGCAGCACCTGATTGCCAGATTCATCTTGACTCTTTTTCTCCTCCACACAACTAAATGTGTCTCAGCAGTGACAGAGAGACAGACAGTGTCTCCCCGTTGTCACATCAGCTGCCACTTTGCATCTGGATGGCGGAGGAGATGCCGCAGATTTACTGCAGATTTAAATAGGTCCGGGTCAGCGTTATTTTAGCTTAAACAGATGAAAATGTGTTTGCATTTTGTTCACTTGGAGTTTTCGCTCGCTAAGATGAAAAGCAGATTTAGACATGAATAAAAACATGAAATAGAATGAGGGTACAAGGGGAAAAAAGCACTGTGGCATAAACAGATTTTATTGTACTTTGGAGACTCGCAGCTCTTTCAACAGAAATTAAAACAAGAGTAATAAAAGAGCAGCGCGTAATGGCAAAAGAAAAACGAATAAGACGACTGCTGGGTTTTGATGTGCTTTTTTTTTTCCAGACGCAGCAGCTGCACCAACACTCTGTATTAAGCTCCGAATCAATCTTAACCTCCTCTGAGTGTACAGTAAGCTGCAGGAATGATTCTGCAGAGGGTTTTGAGATATGTGACCTTGCTTGTCCTTGACTAGTGTGTGTGTTTGCGTGGGTGGGGGTCCATGTCTGGCCAGTCGGTGGTTAAGTAAAGGCCGCTAGTTGTCAGAGCACTTTGCCCCTCAACATGCTCCCTCCCTATCTGACCCACCACCACCACGGGTTCCCTCAGCCCCTAGCGAGGAGCGAGCTGCCGGTTGGCCTTGGTTTTTATCTGCTATTATCCGTCAGATGCTGCGCACCTGTGAGCCTGGCTGCCCCTCTGCATGACGAGCGTCTGTGGTCGCTCGTCCAATCCCAGCGGCTCCCTGCTGTCAGCTACAGCAGCAATGAGAAGTTCTATGGCTGCCTCCGTCTCTGTCTGACAGCCACCCTGGAGGAAAGAGTGAGAGAAGCAAAGGGAGGAAAAAAAGGGGGGAGAAATACCATTAAGATGAGCTGTATTCCCGCAGACCAAAGCCTGCCCACCAGCCATGTGCGGCAGCTCACCTGGCTGCCAGATAAGTGGAGATTAGAGGAGAGTAGACGGTGGAAAAGGTATTAGAGGCATGAAAAAAAAAATCTCTCTGAAACCCGGGGACAGCCTTGATACTTTTAGGATTTCTTGTGTCGCGTGTGACATTTGATGCCGACGCAGAAAGGGCACGGAGACAGACAGTCCATGCTGCTCCTACACAGATGGGGCCATATTAGTTCTTTTGCTTGTTTGTTCTCTTTAGTCTGTTGTTCGACTGTATAAATTACAGTTTTGTGAGTTCCCTATCTAGTTAGCAGAGAATAACAGTCTGGTGACAGTGGCAGGATCAATACAGGGACGCAGTTGGAGGTAGAGCGGCCCTAATGAACTGAATTGACTGGTGCTGAAATATGATCAGTATTTCCCTGGTGGTCATTATGTTCCTTATGAAGAAGATCAATGTCTCCTGGGTGGATCACTGAGTATACCCAGCATGATGCCCGGGGCTGCACTGAAACCACTCTAAATACTTAATGAAGGATTTATTCACATTAAGGTTTGTGTGTGTGCTCCACGTCCGTCTTTCTTTCTGTGCCTCTCTTTCAGTCAAAGGTCTGTTTTCAGGCCCCGCAGCATTAGTAACTGATGTGCTTTTATGAGACTGTGCTGTTCATTTCATGGGCTATCACTTTTTAAATTGGTGAATGCCTTCTTCATGGTTGATTAGTAATTCATGCGGAGCTAATTAAGAGGCATAATAAGAGAAAGACTGGTGACGTGCCTCCGACCAAAATAGGAAAACGCTTTTTACCCCGGACTGTAAACAGTCGTGATTGATCGTAGTGGCGCTTCGCCCATAAAAGACGTTTACGCTTCTCTGAATCCGTCATCTTGGAACCAGACACCCATATCTTCATTTTGCTGCGGTGCTTTTGCCTGATCTTAGAGCATCTTTCCAGAAAGTTGCCTTAATGATCCCTCCGTCCTGGCTATCTAATGCCTGGCATCATCATTTTGCTGGGTCTGTTGTCTGTATGCCGCTGCTCAGGCTGGCGCTCAGCCCTGCCAACCATCATCACACACACACCTGTACCAGCATCTGTCCGTCCTGCAGATTGGCACAGGTGCTGCCTTTAGATTGACTGTCTACGTGCCGTTAAGTTAATGCACACACCTCGGTGCGCCGCAGACATTTTTCACCTAAATTGCAACACCTCAGCTTGTTCTCCTTCTCCCGCCATATTTGTCTGTCACACATATTTACACACACACACACACACACACTGATCAAAAGCCCAAAGGGGCGGTTTATTTTATCTGTCCGTCCATCTGTCCGTTTGTCAGTGGGAACTCTTTATGATTCCGGGCGCAACACTGCAATGATGACGTGTGTACCCGCAGTCTAATTCCATCATCAGCATCATTACTGCTATTATCCCGTGTCTCCCTTTAATACAGGCTAATGGATGACCAATAAAGATAGATGAGCCTGGCAGTGTGGAGCTAATAGGCAGGACATGATGTCTGGCTTCTGTCCTGACTCTACCCGATCAACTGCCCCCATAGATAAAACATCGCTAAAATATTATCTGGAGTTATTGCTTCAACTTGAATCAATCACTGCATCTTTAGCTCATTAGTGTGCCAGCAGTTTACAACAAGTCAGGGTGGATTTTGTGTGCTTGAGTAACTTTTTTTTAAGAATAGTAGTTTTGCTTCTAATTCTCATTGGTGTGTAGTCAACACACGACAATGGGCACAGCATTTAACTGATATTTAAATTGTTGTAATTTAATACTCTTTCGGATTTGGAAAGGTCATTTTGTACTTAACTGAAAGTGCACCAGCCCCTCTCTAATTACATCCATATAGTCCTCAATATAAGTGTGTGAATGTGTGTGTATGTGTGAGAGAAAGAGAGACAAAGACAGAGTGTGTTCCTGTTACATGTTAAATGACTCATGTGAAAAAGGCCTGGGACCCACTGTAATGCGACGGTCAGAGGGATGTCATTCAAGCACATTGATTACAGTTTTAAGAGGGTCTATTTTTGCAAAAGTTAAAGGAAGACTTCACTCATAAAAATGAGCATTTGTATATCAATTAGTCATGCCGTGTTACCTTGGATTCATGAAGAAAAGTTTGTTCTATTTCTGCAAACCACCATAACAAACATATTGATTGATTGGGGACCACGTTTAACAGCAAGACTGTATCAAAACATCTGTTTATAAACTCTCACAGTTTTGTAGTGCAATCCAAGTCTCATTTATCCAGTCGTATGCTCAGTCCCTCTCAAACACATGTATTTTTACTAAAACCTTACTATTTAAAACTGAAATAAAAGTGAAACTTCATTGATATCTTCAAAACCAGACTCCAAAATTAAGATTTTTTTTTCATGCATGCTTGAAAAGTACTGAGCATGCAACTGGATAAATGAGACTTGGTTTATACTGCATAAGTTGTGTGAGAGTTTGTAAAGTAATGTTTTGATATGGTTATGCTGTCATTAAACATGGTCTCCAATTGATCAAGAAACCAATATGTTCCAATTTTTCCACGGAGGCATGCCAGAAACACACATTGTAAATTCAAGTTATTATGGCATGACTTCTTGATTTACAAATTGCCCTTTTTTTTTAGGTTAAGTATTCCTTTAAAGCATCTGGACAGATGTGTATATTCTTCTATCGCTCCTTTGTGGAGAGCATTTTAACTTTCTTTTTAATTGTCTAGTATTTACAATTGATGAATAATTTTTAAAAAACCCATGACAATGATCCGAAAGTCCTGAATAATGAGCAAATACTGGAGAGGTTTCACATTCCATATTTAGTGTATACAAGCTGTTACCATCAGGCAGTATAGGGTGCCCTCCCTCCGCACCAACAACACTCGCAGATCATTTGTGCCTCTCAGTGTTGCACTGTTTAACAAACTGTGACCAAAAATAACTGAAGCTCTGTATGTGAGGATGCAACACCTTTTAATGTAGAGCAACTGCATGCTGATATGGGGTGAATAGGTCTATAATAATGTTGATGTTTGTTTTTAGTGCTGTTGTTGTTGCAGATGTTAGTATAGTTGTTTGTTGATTTATTTGAGAATTGCTGCATGGCACACAAATTCCTTTAAGAAACCAATATCTATCTATCTATCTATCTATCTACCTATCTATCTATCTATCTGTGACTGGACCATGGGCATCTAAATATCTTTACTAAACCAATGACATACTTTATTCTCTTAATGAATGGATATACTGTACAGAGCATTAGTGATTATTTTTATTGTGTATCTACACAAGAAAATACAAAAGCTTTTTGTATGCAACTACTGGCATAGATGCCAAAGCGTCCAATCAGTCTTTCACATCATATATAAATTCGTACACTTCCTATATATTGCACAAAATAGGCGCAAAAAAAGTGTGCTCATTCAAGCACTGTGATCTGGTTGAAGCCAAACAGGAGAGCTCAGGAGTGTGGCGGAGCAACGCAGCATGAAATAATTACAGCAAGGAAAAGGGAGTACATGGGTTAAGTTGTGAGACTTTTGGTGCATGAAAATAGTTCTCACAGAGGCTGACGGGATGTACAGTACTTTATTAAGAATGGCTCAGAAATAACAAGTATTTTTAAGCAGAGCAACTGTACAAGTTACATTTGGCATGAATAGGAATTTGCAATGCAACAGGATTATAGTTAGTTTTGTAAATTGTGTTATTTGGAATTATATGAGGACAAAACAGGCAGTAATTCAATACTGTGGTGAGTTTACAAGAAATGTGCTACATCATTTGGAGTTGTTGTGAAAGTATGCAGAGAAATTACTATATCCAGAGGGATTTTATTGGAAATTACATGGTCGCATCAAAAAATATCTGTAAAATAAAATTAAAAAAATATTGAGGAGGTCAATTATTATTAGCTCAACTATAAAAATAATAATGTTTTTATTATTATTATTGTTATTGTATTTTAAGGGTAGACTTCCATTCTTGGTGAACCTACATGAATGCTAACTCCTGGAGAAATTTGTTTAAATTAAGACTGAACTTCTCCCAGCTGCAGGCAGGAATGACATCTCATGTAAGACCTTTGCATGGAGTGGTGTTCCCCTTTAATCACTGGCTACTTCAAAAGACAGAAAGCTCCAGAAAATGAGCAGCCTTATGTTGACAAGCCCAGCCTTGAGGACAGGGGAGCCATTGAACAGTAGCTCAGATTAGCAGTAATCCTCTGTTCAACTTGTTGAGAAGCTGCTCAAATCTCTTATCCATCACTCTCATTCCTGTTTTAGTTTGTGGGACTCTGGCAATGCATTAGATGTAAACAAAATTACAACAACAACAAAAAAACTCTAATAATGCCTTTCATTAAAAAAGAGTTGCTTCTGTAAATGTATATGAATTTTACTTCTTTTTTTTTCTTTTTACATTTAGTGCCTCTTCAAAGCAGCTGGCAGATGTAACCACTCACTTGTATTAAAAACAACCTAAAATACTGCTCCAGTGACTGACATAAAAATGTCTGGCATTTTGTTCTGAGAGTGATCGCTTTGTTTGTTTGTTTTTAAATTCTCTTGTATACATCTAACAGACTCTGAAACCGGTCATACAGCACAGTGAACAAACATCATTGGAAGGGTGGCATTTGAATCAGGACTAATCATAACTAACTAAATGCCTGAAACTATGAAACGAAATATCAGAGAAGGAAAAAAAAGGCTCCATATAGTTCTGCATCAGTTACTTTTCAATTACAGCAGCCGAAGCAGAACGAAATTGTTAGTGTCATTTATCGACTGTGGTGCTCTCCATTAGAGTAACAACTGAGAGAAATCCATCCTGTGTTTATAACCACCTAGCTGTCTTACAATAACAAAGAGTTCATTTCTGTCAGCTGGCCTTAAGTCTCTCTGTTGTGATGCAAGGAGCAGATGAGAAGTTTGGCTGCACCAGGAAACACATGAAAGCACGCTGAGACCAATGAAATCTGACCAGGCAGGTAATCATCTTGGTGGCTTTTCTCACTGCAGTTCCCCGAAACAATTCCCTCAGATGACAGAGTCAGAAGTAATGGGTGTCTAAATTGATAAGGGTAATGACCCAGGACGCCAGAAGTTGGAGAGGAATCAACTTCACTAAACTAAAGAGAAATTAGCCAGTATCTATTCTAATGTGAATCCCCTGTGTGCCAGGTGCAAACGTCAAATCGGGTCTCTTAACCACATTTTTTGGGCCTGCTCTCGACTTTGCAAATACTGAGGAGATGTGTTCAAAAGTCTCTGCTGACAGCTTTACTGAGGGTGGTGGCTAAAGAATCTAACCTTCCGAAATCTGATTTAAATACTTTTGGTTTTGCATCTGTACTTGCAAGACAGTTAATTGTTTTGAAGTGGAGGGATGAGACACTGCCCACCCAGAGATGTAATGCAGTCTTTGCAACTATAGATAGTTAGATCCACTCTTAGAGGATCTACTGACAGCCATTCATCTTGCATGTTAAGACCTGCAAATGACATAACACTATAATTATGTCTAGACTTGAGTACTGCTGCAACAAGTGCAACAGTTTCTACTATACTTTGCATCTCCTTTTTGTTGGCTTTTCTGTTTTATTTACTTATTTATTTGTTTTCTTTTATGTCTGGAGGCGAGGGTGGGATGGGGTTATTTGATCTGTTGTTTAGTTACTTTGGCTGGCATGTTCACAGTTGTGCGTATTGGACTACTAAATGACATGTCTATCTCTTTTTAAAGATAAAAACCTTCAGAAATAAACTGTCCAAAATAATAATAATTAAAAAAAACAAAACAAAGAGAAAAATTACAAAGTCTTAGGCCATCTTAAACTTTGTTATTTTAGCAAGGTTATACATACTTTTTCTCAGTAGTTTCTTCATTAAATACAATCAGAGCATACAGGAAAAATGTATACAGTATTAGACATGTAAATATTTCAGAGTAAAACCACAGGCTGAGGTTCCAAGTATTCAGTGTGACTTCCCTTTCCTCTCTTGGGCAGACAGAATGAGACTTTCAATATGAATCTTCTGGTGTATTTATATCCGGACATGTCCAAAGCTCAATATTGACTGTTGGTGCTCTCTTTTGTTTCGGATGTTTATGATTCAATGTGTCACATGTGTTTTCTTGAGTCTGCAGAAGCCATTTCGCTCTGAATGTTTGCTGTTTAATGCATTGTAGGCCTACATATTCTCTGTATTCTTTGTATGTATCCTAATAAAGACACTGAGAAATAAATATATATCCTCAGTACAACTTTGCTAAAACAACAAATCTATGGTGGCCTAAGACTTTTGCACAGCACTGTAAAAACCTTTTTAATATCATAAAAACTATAGGTGGAAGGGGAAAGTGTTTGAAATGTTTATGACGCAAATAAATCAAAACAGTTTATTTTTCAATACTTCCCTATCTGAGCATCTCAAACTGCAAAGTTAATGCCATGTCTATTACTTATGCCTTGATGATCTACCCTGGTGATGTGGACCAGGCAAGAGTAGCCGAGCGCAGACACCATCCCCAGCCCCCCCTATGTGTATATTTTTTTTAATACTTTGTGAGGAAAAACTGTCAACCATATCCAAAGTGCAGGACCAAAGAGAAGTAAATAATGTATGCTTTTGTTAGATTCTTTGAAGACGATATGTGCTACGCGTTACCCGTTTCAAATGTCGAAGATTTCAGACCTCTGCACAAAACAGATTTTGATAATCAGAAGGTGTATCTGGTTCACAGAACTGAAGAGAATGGCAGCGCAGGCCAGCCGTGCGAAGCACAGATCCTTGCCCTTGCAGGTAAGTTGCCCTCTTTAACACATCAGCTTTTCTCTTTTTGATGCTGTTTTTCTCTGTCCGACCAAGTAACGTTGATGTGCGCGAAACGTGTCAAGGTGTCAAAGCAGGTCCTTTTGTCCGATCTGTCAGGACGTGATCAGCTGGAATCTGACACTGATAGCCACAACAACGTCCTCGACTGTGGCTAGCTAGATAAGCTAGTTAGATATGCTAAGATAAGTTTGGTAGGTAGTCATACCTTGTCGTCAATGCTTTGCGGATTTTTACACTCTGGCTGTCGTTTTCCAAGAGTTAGCGCTCTTGTTTCGATAGAGGAGTGCTGCTTGTTTCGCTAAATACGTGGCATGCAACGTTAGCCAGTCACAACGGTTGTTTACAACATGTAGCTAACGCCTGCTAGCTTGATGTGTATTCGTTCCGCGTTAGCATGTTAGCGCTGACGCGCTAGTTAGCTGCGTGCAGACGCAGGGCTGTCGCTACATGATAAACACATGTGGCAGCCCGTGGTTGAACCATTATCAGTTTTAAGGGGTTTGTAAATCTAGTTGAGACGGTAGCCCGAGAGCTTTGGTGGGTTGCGGTTAGCTTGTTAGCCTGCTTATCTGTCGGTTTGTGCCACAGAGGGGATGCGGTGCTGCAGTCACCGCCGTGTGTCTGATATTATGGAGACAATGTATAGCAGCCTGTCTGTCAACATGCCAACGTCATGGCTTTATCATGACAGTGCATCATTTCAATAAGCCGAAGTCTGCAGTGAAATATTTTGTTTTACGTTAGCTCCAGTGTCTGTAATGTTTGCTCACGGTCATTTTCAATGCTCGAGCTTTAACTAGCTACATCACTAATCCCCGAATCTGAGCTGTCTGGGCTGCGAGACCGGTCCGATCAAACTAACACCTTCATGTTAATGTTAAAGCGCCGTATAGACGGGACGATTTGTATCGCAGCCGCCCGTAAAGCTCTTAATTCTCGGCTAAGAGTGCTAAAAATTAGTTTGATCTAGCAGAATGGAAAGACAAAACGCCCTCTGCTCGAGCTGGACAAATGGATGAAATTATTCAGCAGGTACTTTTCACGTCTTATGAAAATTCATCTAACTTTTTTTGGAAACTTTATGAATCTCCTCCTGCTTCTGTTTCTGCACTTTACAGATACAGTAGAGGAATTTGAAGACAGTATAATGCAAAAGAAGATGAAAATTCCCAAGATGTCCATCAAGAATTCAGGAAACTCTATTGAGAACAGTTTTGGAGAGGAGAGAATGCCACTCAGGCATAAAAAGGTAGGATCACCTAGATTTAGCAGTAGTTGTGTTATTATCTTATTAAATGGGCAGCATTGGGTAATTGACTAGTCCTCACAAACTGAAATATTTTCAGTGACGCCAGCATCATGACACATTATCACGCTGCCCCTTGATCATGTGGAAATTATGCTTATTGATAGCACAACTGAAAAAAAATATTATTATGCTATGATTAATTAAAATCAGCCATGTTTGAGGAGTGTAAAGTTTACTTTCAATGATGTAATATAACAAAATGAACGAACAAAGTATCCAACATAAAATACTCATTAACAATCTTGTGTCATGTCAGTGAGGATGTTAAATAATTTTGCTCATTGAAAAAAAGACACTGTAAGTGTGGATGCAGTGTGACTACATGAGTCATGTTGAGGTTGCACAGCAATAGTCTTATGTTTAAAAATACCTATTGATGATACAATGTCACAATTCCATAAACTTGGCCGACACCCAAAATCCCCCACGCTATTTTTACCATATGCTGGATTAACACAAATTCAGCACTCTGGACAGCTGCCCTTTCACAGACAAATCCTCTGAGCGGCTCATCAAAGAACTCAGTGACTCCTCTTCTCCCAGTTCCTGTTGAGATCCGTACAGTCAAAACAAACTGTTTGCAGTCTGCCATGTTACTTTTAGATTGCTGTGTAACTTTTCTACCTGTTAAGCCTTCTAAGTTTGTCACAGTAAGTTCATGTTGTCACCGGTGCAGCAAAGATTTGTGAAATTCTGTAAAATATTTTATCTTCAAACACCTGACTCATTTTTATCATGTTCATATGCTCAACTTGCAAGTTAATACAATTCTAGTTTATTGTCAATACCCTATTTGTTCCATGAATTGACAGTTGTTATTTTCTTCAGGCTCTGTCTCAAGACCATGGACGCCCCCTTTCCAACTCCTCCAAGAGCCTGGCAGCAGTAGTGGCTCGCCTGGAGAGAAATGCAGCCAGCTCCTGCATGGAGGGCGAAGAGGATCTGGATGAGGACCGGCTGGCCGAGGAGGGAGAGGATGCGGACGACGAAGATGACGATATGGAGGCAGAGCATCAGCAACATCATCACCAGCAGCAACAACAACATTTAGAGGTGGACACGGATTGTGTGTCTGGGTTAGCTGCAGCGGTGGTTCCTCGAGTTCTGTATGAGGAGTTGGTTCATAGCTACAGGCAACAGGAAGAGGAGATGAGGAGGCTGCAGCAGGAGCTGGAGAGAACCCGCAGGCAGCTGGTGCAGCAGGCCAAGAAGCTGAAGGAATATGGCAGCTTGCTGACAGAAGTCAAAGAACTGAGGGACTTCAACAGGAGGCTGCAAGACGTACTTCTCATGAGACTGGGCAGCGGTGAGAGACCAGGAGGAGCATGCACACCAACACACAAACTACTGCTGTGTATGCCACAGAGTTTATTAGTAACCTTTAACCTTCAGTCATTTAAAAAAATGCCCACAACGGTCAAATTGGTTGGCATTGAGAATTAAAACCTTTTATAGTAGTAAAAAAGCAGATCAGAGATTTTATTCTTAGAAAGTCAGTCTTATAAAGTCACATCTGTACAGCCAGAATATGCCCTTCTCAGTGTAGAGAGTGGACTTATTATGAGAGTGACCATCCTAAACAGAAGAGGTTTTTTTTGGTTCAGTCAGGCTAAATAACATGCATTGGCATTCCTTAAAATGAAATGAAAAACCCTCCCCTGTTGAAGTGTGAAATAGGTCTACTAATGCATATGAATAAACCTGTAAGTTATGTCAAGTTTATATAGTATAGCCCAGTTTCACATACTTTATATCAGTATTCCCAGAACAGCAATGTTTCCTCTGCCAGTTTTCAAACTTTCCAAGAAGACTCAGGATATAAGAATAAAAGTAGAAATCTTTGGGGAAGGAAATTTAAAGGCAGATCCACAGCTGGGGGTGGAATATAAGCAGTTGGTGGGAAAGTGGAGGTATAAAACAAAAAAACCCACCATCAGTTAAGTGTTATGATTTATAGACACGCTAATGTAACAATGGGATTATAATCCAGCAGTAGGATTTTAATAGATTCATTCCTAAAGTAATACATCAGATGGAGGAAGTTGAATAAAAGGCACTGTGAATGTGATTAAAAGTGGTGTCATTGCAGCGTGCAGCAGTGAACACACTCAGGCTTTGCCAGATGCTGGTGTTTTTAACCTCAGTTTGCCTGTAGATTGGGACAGAGGCGCCTGGCTACTGGCTACTGGCGGGACCATCTAATGGACAGGCTAAAGATTAGAGCACCCTAGGGTGCTGTCGGGCAGGGGATGGAGTGCACTGACCGATATTAAAACTCATCAGCTACATTGGAGCTTAGCATGGCCGGCCACCAAGCCAGCTTAGTTACTGGGCTAAAATAACCGCCTGTCTCGAGGCACAAGGAAGCCTTGGCCCAAGGCGGGAAGCAGACAAGCAGGTGGGAACTGTTCCAGTGGTAAAGAGCAGAAAACTCATTGCAACATATTACTAGATACTGTAAGGATTAAAGTTCAACTGGTTGTTCGCAACCAGCATGTCGTCAAATATCGAACTCTGTTTTAATGTCATCCTCTATTCTGTGAAGTTGACTAGCTGCTGATAAACGGCCTTTGATGACATAACTTCAACTTCAGGTGCTGACAGATTTGTTGCACATATCTTCATAATGTTAAGTATTTTCTTTATATCTCCAGAGCCTATGCATGACAATGGCACTCAGACAATCAAGGCTGAAGTGGTTGAGCCCATTGTTGAGCCCCAGGAGACATGCAGAGAAGAAGCCAACACCAGTTCCAGCTACTCACCCTCACCCAGAACAGTTTACACCTGTAACGATGGGAAGGTAAGTCTCACCGGACTGAGAGACACTTTTTATTTAGTTAAAGGAGAAAATCACCCATTTTCAAAATCTTTATATTTTATTCCTATGGTCTAAGACGGTCTAAAGATATTAGTTATAAAGAACAACTCTCTACCAAATCCCCAAATTAGAGTGCAGTCCTGAGTATATGGGTACATTTTCTGTTTGAGAACTGAGAACACTGCAATATAAGGCTCCAGTGATGACGTTTATCTGTAGGCTGATCTGGAAGTTTGCATGGTTCCCTTGTCCAAAAGCCTATGGGATTTTTCCATTTGATTTTAGCTAATGGCAGAAAATGAGCTCTGTGGTAAAGAAATCTCTATGATTCGTACACATTTTTTTATCAAGTTAATCTTCACAAATGAACCACTTTAATGACTTTTGAAGTCCAAATGCAATTGCCTGAAATAAAAAGTTCATGATAGGCTATAAACAAACTACACTGTAGTCCCATGACTTAACATCTTCACCACAACGAGGCTGTGAAATTGTGTTCAGCATGACGACATTCTGTCCTCTTTATTGGCCACTTGTTAGCAACCACCTTTTTCAAGAAGGATAAAAGCTTCAAAATTCACAAGTGGGATATTTACTGACGTATTTTGTATCCTAGAACAAAACGTGAAAGTGTCTTAAGTTGGTATTAATCACAAACTTTATTTTAGGCATTTAACCAAAAACCCATTGACTTCAAGAAGACAGGAGGTGCTAAAATGCTAACTCGTTTGCATATTTTAAGACAATCTTAGCCTCCTATTCATTGTCTGCGGAGTAGCTCCAGACTTTATTCTTGATGACATTAAGAGTTTGAGACTTACTTCTCTGGTTTCTAGCTTTAATGGAGTAGCTCATTTTTATAAATATTGATTAAACGTCCCTTGGCTTTGGAAATAACTTACTGGAATTCTTAATTTAGGTGATGTTCACCTTTAACTGTACCTGATTCACTCTGACTGTGATGAATACCACCGTTACAACTGTCTTGTCTGTTCACATTCCTGTTTATTTGATTTTGACCTTCCATGTGGTCTTTGTCACGTTCTCTGTCGGGATGGCATCTTTTTTTTTTTTTTCTGTATTTTGACATTTATTCTTGAAGGCAACATCACTCGTCCAAATGTAAACAAAAGGGTTACCCCAACACTAAAATTCAAGACTGAAAGATGCCAGCACTCAGCAAATTATTGACAAACATTCAACATAGTAAAACACACAACAAAATAATCACGTTTTCTGATGCTGTCAAAAGCTTGTTAGTAATGTTTAGTCATGTACCAATCAGCAGTAAGAGAGGCCTGTATTTTAAATATGATCAGTTGAGAAACATCCTTTATTGGTCCACATCTTCAATATATGAATTAATTGATATTTTATTATTGTTTCATGCATTCAGTTATGCCCCGCCCACATGGGTTTACAAGATACCATAAATATCAAAGCTAGTCAGGACCAAAGTCCAGCATACATATTAATGTAAAGAAGATTGAGCAAAGCAAAGCAACTAAAGTAACTAAAACATTGTACAAAATCAAATCATTTTCAAGTAGGACAGTGTTCATGAATCCTTCACAGAGACCGTCACTGTGAAGCACTGGGAGAAAAGTCAAAATAAGTACTAATTAAACAAACTTTCTTGCCTTCTCTTCCAGGCTTCTGCGACAAAATTAGCAAACTTAAACACATCAAAATTAAACAACCATTCTAGCTTTTGGTCATCAGAGCACCAGGAAATAGCAGTGTTTAGACAAGCAATTTCATGGAATATTAACTCCCTTTAAGTCATCATAGTTTGTGCAGAATAAAAGAAAATGGGACTTACTTTCCATTTTCTGATATATGTGAATGCACCTGTAATTTATACGGTCAGAAAGGGACTTTCAACCTTTACTGAAAGAGTATCCCCAAAAACCCCTCTCATTCTTTGAGAGCCCTGAATCCTTTGGTTCCCTCTCCAGTATCCCTGGCTCTCTGCCTGGGGGTGACCGTGGGAAGTCTCCCAATTTTGTAGGAAATGCTGTATTTCCTCTTAACACCCGTGGACCTGGGAACATGCCGTCATAGTTGATCAGTCCTTTCCCCCTGGCTGCCCTACCCTAGCAGGTAAACAAGGTTGAGACGATTATTATTGTTCCTGCAAGCCCAGCCAGCATCATCAGTGTTTATTAGCCTGTTAGGGTTCTTTACTCCCCCCACCGCTGTAACTCAACCAGCGTCCTGTCTCTGATGACAGGGGGGGAATTGGTACTACAAGCTCTGGGGCCTGCAGCCACTTCAAGCGTGAAGAACACTTGCAAATTAGAACTCTCCTACATCGGGGACCCCATATTAATTATTTGCACGAGAGGAATTTAAAGTGACTGACAGGTTAGCCCTGGTGAGAGAGTGAGAGGGTGGGGATAAAAGGTGCAAAAGAAGGAGGAGAGATGGAGGGAGTGAGATAAACGAGAGCAATGGGGAGGGAGGATGAAAACAATCTTGTCTAACTTAAGGGCAGTAAAAAGCTTGTCTGCTGGCCGGGGGCCTAAAGCACATTAGCTGCACAGGGAAAAGCCTTTTGGATGCTAGCCTAAAGACTTTACAGTGATAAGAGAGTAGAGAAGGGAAAGTCACATATGCCCCTTGCTGCATTAGCTCACCTAGAAGACCAGGGCAGTCTGGCTTGGCTGGCAATCGGCTTGGAGTGTTTGGTGCAGGCTTATGCAACATGCAGGGGAAGTGTGTAGAAAGCTACAGGCTAAGTTCATATTGGAGGTAATCCAGGCTACAAGCAGCCAGTGGCCTGAGCTTATTTATGTATCCTAGTTGGTGAAAGTGGTGCTTCTTGGGATTTGTAATTTGGTCTAAGCGGGTGCTGGTTTAGATGTGCTCTGCCATGACGAGCTATGATCTGCCTTGTCCATTTAGATTTAAAGGGTTTTACACCCGCATGGAGCATTGTAGATTGATAAAACTGGATTCAGATCCCACAGCAACTGTCACACAAATGTCTCAGGCAACTGGATGGCCAGTATCATCATCGCAGAATAAAAGGTATTCTTGAGTTATCCAAATAAGGCTAACAAACTGAGTTAAGTCTCAGTTTAGTTCTTTTCTCTCTCATGCCTAGTTGCTTCTTGCGCTCGCTCTTGTTGTCTAAATTTTGTTTAAACATCAATAGGATTTAATGAAGTAGCCTCCCTGCTCCAAATTGGATCTGTAAACAATAAAAGTGTAACTACTGCTCTGAAGTATAATGCTCCAGCATCTGTTGAACAACATGAACCATTGGGGATCCATGTTTTTGTCCACTTTAATTTCTCAGTGTCTCAAGCTTTGTTTGATTATTTTTTGTTTTTTGTTTTATTGTAGTTTTTTTTGTTAATAACTTTCGAAGGTTATGAAACAGATGGGTAACAGTAATTATATTTGAAGTATTTATTTTCTGTGGATGAGGCAGACAGATCTCCATTTTGCAGTTCTCTGTGGGAATCTTGCATGAGCAAGCAAGTGTGGAGTAGATGACAATGTCCTATGCAGGGCAGAGCATTGTGTGCTTTAAACGGGGTTCCCACAGCCACTGTGAACCTTGAAAAGTCATAAAATTCCACAGTCTTGTTTTTCAGGCCTGGAAAAGGCACCGAATTAGTAAAATCCTAAAGAAAATAATCATGGAATTTTGTTGTGTGTAATGAAATTGTTACAGTAATCTGCTGTGGATAACCATCCACATAACGTAACATAATTGCATATTTATTGTCTTTAGCTGTTGATGTAATGTAGCTCTAACATGCACCAGTGTGTGACTTTTCTTTATTTTTTCCACATTTTCTGTCTTTCAGTCCATGCCAGCCAGTCAGAATTCTGTTTAAAAAGAGTTTGAATCTGATATTTTTGAATAATACTGCAAGAAAAATCATGCTGTGACAGTGAGATTTAGCACATTGGGTCATGAATCCTAAAGTTTCCGTACCTATACCCCTCTAATTCTTGTAAATTGTATAGATTTTTTTGAGATCGAGCAACTGACATGAGCAGCGGAGGGAGTTCAGTTGTCACTCATAGCACCAACTATTTGTTGTGGTAGATGTTTTGATTGTGGTGGTCTGCCACATAAATGACTGTGGGGAAACCCTGTTCTCTGTTCTTGTTACACGTTGTGAATGGTTAGCGAAGTTTTCTTATGGGTTCTTGAAAAGTCATGGAAAAGTTTTGAAATTGGTCCATGAAAATGTGTGAGGGGGCACTGTTACAAGCATTAAAGCACTCGTTCTTTTGTTTTTAAACTGAACTGATAAAAGTCACGATGCATTAGTTTTCAGTTTGTCTGGCACTGTGCACATGACAACACTTACAAGATATTTTTACCTTCAGCAGACTGCACATGTTGAAATGTGATGTTCACAGCTCTCTGGTTTTACACTTGTCCTCTCTGAAGGTACACCTCGGTGGAGGGATCTGGGTGGAGGAGGAGAAGTGGCACCAGCTGCAGCGGACCCAGGGAGACTCCAAGTTCACAAAGAACCTGGCTGTAATGATCTGGGGCACAGAGACCCTCAAGAACCGTAGTGTCACCGGAGTGGCCACCAAAAAGAAGAAGGATGCCCTGCCCAAACCTCCACTGTCTCCCAGCAAACTGAAAATCGTCAGAGGTAAGATAAACTCCAGGTTTAAACCTATAACATCAAGACTCTTAAAGAGATGAATCCTTCTTCTGAAGGTTTTTTGTAAGCTGAGATGAGCTGGAAGAACATCAGGTACAGAAAAATGTTTTTTTTTTTTGTTTTCATAACTCATGCCTTTCAATCTTTTAATTATATTCATTAGATACCAGACAAAGATAAGATTAGCGGTTTTTAATTTGATGTAGTCTGACTGCTCACACTCGCTCCTTCCCCAGAGTGTCTCTACGACAGAGTGTCTCAAGAGACAGCCGACAGTGCGGAGATTACGCAGAGATTGTCCAAAGTGAACAAATACATTTGTGAAAAGATTATGGACATCAACAAGTCCATCAAGAACGAGGAGCGGCGGGAGTCCAAGCTGCTCATCAGACAGACAGTCAAGATGGAGAACTTCACCTATGATGGCATGTAGTGATCAACTGTTGTCACGCCAGCGCCTTCTGCCCCTCCCCCTCGTGGTCCGCAGGATATTGAGGGGACTTGATATGGGTGGTTGGGGATGTTTGTCACAATTTCAGGGGCAGTTGTTTTTCTTTGACACATCGGATTGGTTATTGCGTTTAAACAAATAGACCCTTTTCCCAGCTCCCTAACCATCACCTCCCTCAGTGCCCAGTTTTCCCATTGGCTGACAGACAGCTTTACCCACCAGTGAGAAGTTGAACTTGTGTAAACTAGTTTGATATGAGCTGTTATGAGTGTTTTTATAAGCTTTACAGTGGGATTGGTACAGAGACATGATTTATTGTTGTGTGTGCATTTGTGTCGAGAGAGAGACTGAGAGATTAGATGTAATTGTTAAATTGATTTATTGTTCTGTGTCAGAACATAGTTTTCAGTCCTAAAACTTTTAAAAAGTACAAGGTTATTTCCCGAGATAAAGTCTTCTGATGCTATAAAGGTTATGATACTAGCTTTGCGTTAGATCTTAGACGTGTGAACAGTTGGATATTTTGGTAACTGCTGGGAGTGTTTGCTGTTGGTACTTACTGCATAAAATGGGACATCAGGGTCTCAAATGCACAAGTCTTAATTGGTAACAGCCATATTGCATTTTGCAACAGAGATTCTGTTGCGCATAGAGGTTAGTCATTAGTGTGCGCACCCCCTTAACTGTAAGTAAATCACAACACATCTGCTTTATCAGTTCCTCTAGGATTTCATGGGCTGTTTTGTGATTGTTGCAGCCTGAAATGCCTGATTTCATGGCAGCTTTTCAAAAAAAAACATTATGATGATACATAGAATGGATTTGATGCATTTTCTGAGCCAATATTGGCATAAAATAAAACAAATAATATTTTTTTGAAATTGCTGGTCCATAGTTTTCTTTGTTATATACATCAGTGCCAGTCAGGAAGCTTTAGAAAGCAACACCGAAATGGCTCGACTCAAGTTATTAAACCCGTAAGTATTTGGTAATTTCAGCCATGTGATGCTGATAGTTCCCCCTGTCACTGTGTGTGTTACAGTCCCAGGGGCAGCAGTAGTCTCATGATAAATAGAGATAGAGAGCGGGGCAAGGAGCTGCTGAGCGGATCAATACGCTGCCATACGATAAAATCAGATTTATTCGTTTTAAATAGTTAAACTTGCGGTAAAGTTGTGGTGATTAATCAAATATCAAGGTCACGCACAATTCACAGGAATTAGCTGAATTTGTGACAGCAAAATCATGAAATCCTGGAGGGACTGCTTTATTAAAAAGATGGCTTACGGAGAATAAATGGGAAGTTTGACTCTTAATATAGATTCTATAGAGTGCTATCTTTGTATTGTTTTTTATGTTGACCTTTTTAGTTGTGAGCCATCAGTGAGAAAGTCTTGGATGGGATGTTCCCGTGTTACTCTTAATCAAACATGTCACTTTAAGACAATTTGACTGTTTATGAGTTGTAGTGGTACAGGCATGTTGATGCCTAGAAAGGCCTTAAATGGATTTGGCAATCACCAGGGGCCGGTATGTCCCTGGGTTTTCTAGTAAGCTGTGATTGTAAATGTATAGTAAGCTGAAGCGGTTGAAGCTTCGCCTGCACTTTGCTGTGAGAATGTGAGAGGTGGTTCGGTACTATTTTTTGTGTGATTTGCACCATTAAGTTGAGCTGAGCCGGGCTACTTTACCCCTCCTCTTGTAGTTAAAAGATGCTGCGCTGCACGGGACAATGTGGGGAAAAAACAGGGCACAGCTCTGCACGGTTCAGGTCATCTTCATGTGGAAGCAGTGTCAGTTGTGGGTAAAGCTGTCTGAAACACTACTGTGTTGTTTGAAGTCGTCTGGGCCTGCTGAATCCCATAATAACCCCCTCTTTTTTTAAGCCACGCCACTGGGGAACAAAGTAAGGTCGCTCCAGTGACAATTTCTTCTGAGCTATGCCATCAGAACTTTGAAAATGTCCTTTTTTTCTTGTATGTTTTTTTAAATGTTTTTTTTTTTTCCTCTCCAGTTGTTTTATTGTTTTGATCCAAAATGGTTTGTGTGGCTGTCTGCAGGCTGGAACTAAATGCTGCAGATTGAAATCTCAACTGTGACCTAGCTGTGGCTAACTGTGAATCTGCTGCAGAGCTGCCCATCAAGCCTCTCTCCTCTTCATACTCTAGATTCTCGTTTGTCGGTTGATTTATTTCTGTCTATCATTTTGTCTGTCTTTTTTTTTTTTTTTTTTTTTTTTGTTATTTCAAAAGTTCAGATCAGCCTTTTGTTAAGCTACCTTTGGAGATATTTTAGTGTACATAAACATATCTTTTTATTTTTTTCCACCAAACATGAATATTTCAGTTTTAAGTCATGTTACATGTTACAGTTTTAAAGGTTCTGGTTTAATTGATGTTGTAATTCCACGTTACCTGACAATTATTTGTGTTTCTTTTTACACTTATATTTTTGGTTTATTTTTTTCATATAAATTGTTGGCTTTAAGCTTGATGTTGTATCCAGATGTAGATTGTTGGAATCTGCAAACAAATGAAAAAAAAAAAACTCCCTTTCTTAGCCAAAGTGATCTCTGTGGAACAAGAGAGACAAGGCTTCCCGTAACAGAGCCCATATATTAAGCTACATTCACGACATTTGATATTTAATAAGCCTCACTTAGGATCTACCTTCTAATCTGCCACAGTAAGATGAGAATCCGTATTGTTAAACCATTGTACTCGATTGAGATGCAGTAGCTAGATCAACACAAACATTTACATTGAATGCACTTTAAACTTCTGGGCAATTTCTTCAATCTTAAAGAAATGTATTTGTGATATTTGTCCTTTTTTTAAAATGTCTATATAGATAAAGCCTAACAATCATTGTATTATCATGAAGCACCTTAGAATATTTTGGTTTTATTGGGTTTTTTTGTTTTGTTTTTTTGTGGCAAGAATGCGTTACGGGATACAATTGTCAGATTCCCCTGACATGCCAATGTTTCAAAACAAGCTAGATAGATTTAATACTTCCAACTATTATTTGGTGGTAATACTACTACTACTACTTCTAAGAATCTAATTCTGAAATGATCATTCGGGATGTTTAGAAAACCAGATTTCCACAAGTTTCACTCTGTTGAAACTGGATTTTTCCACTCTATCATGGCCTCCTGAACAATAAACAGCTTACTTGGCAAAATAACAAGCAAAAGCCAAAAACTCCTCTTGGCTTTAAAGCCCAAAACATGATTCATCAGTCTAAAAATATTTACTATAAAATGTGCAAGCTGACTGGAATATGTGCTTTAACTTAATGTGTGAAGATGCTGGTTATGCATAGATATGACTTGTATAGAAATAATTGTATTTTTTACCAAAGTATTGAATGCTGAGATCAAGCTAAAGAAGGGGGGTTTGCTGACTGAGGAATCAGCGGGGTTTGCACAAAAGAAGGCCCCTGCCAAGTTAATAGAGCCTAGTGAATCGTAAGACACCAAAAGGGTGACTTTTTTTTTCTTGTTCCTAAAAAAAAAAAGAAAAATAACCCTTTTCAGTTTTGTTCCCTGTACAAAGCAACATGTGAGGTTTACGTGCGCTTGCATGTATTAAAGATACATGCGGTTTTAAAAGAAAGAAAAGATTTCTGCTGTGCAAAGCAACCATGCTGAAATTCTGACACATTGTCGTGTGTTGTGTTTGTGTTTGTTTCTTTGTTGTTTGATGCCAAAAGGGGGTGTGGTTAAAATAATGCTTTAAGATAGAGCATTACTAGAGCTATTACATCATCTGGAACTTATTTTTTCAAAGGCTGGTTTTCCTGGAGCGCGATTAAGCCTAATCCTTTAACTAAAACCATCTTTCATGGATGAAAGCTGTATGGAAGTACTGTATGTTTTTAACCCAGATTTGGTTTAATCTGTGATGGCAAGGCCAATCTCTAGCAAATGTACTAAGTCACTTGCAAAGGAGCAGTTTGGGTTTTAGCAGCGTATTAGTAACATACACCAGTACATAACCTGGCAGAGCCATCAATGGATGGCATAGGCTAGTTTGCAACACAATACCAGACCTTCCAGTACTCTCACTGTCACACTCTCAAGTAGCGATAGGGAGGAAATGTAACCTCGCTGGCTCTGTGATCCTTTTCCTGTGCCACCTCTAGTTCCTTACCCTCCTGCCATTTATACGGACTGGATTTAAAAATTCACATGTATCGAGATAATAGCAAATCCTGTCCTCATTGCTTGGTGTTTTGGCTTATGTTGTGAACACCTGTCAAAGCTTCAGAAGTGAGGGAGCTTTAAGTTGCTTTTTTGACAGTTTGATTGGGAAAAAGAGATCGGCTCTAACTTGTGGAACAAGATAAATGGCTTCATCTTGCAGTTTTCACAACTAAGTGTACACAAAACACATTTGAGCCTCAGATACAATGTCAAACTTACTTCAAATAAGAAAAAAAAATGGGAGGAACACATTGTTAGGCCTATATTTTTCTTAAGGTATCAGTAACTTTGTATACAATCCACAAACCGGTTCTACTTCATCTAACTTCACCGTCCTACCTCATTGTTACTCTGGTGTTTGTTTGTCAGTGACTGTAAACTATGTGTGTATATTAAAAAAAATCTATAGGAAAGGTATACCTGGTTACTCTCAACATGTACAGCATATAAAACTTGTAAAACACCTCAGTACACAATATCATTCTTAGGAGAAATCAGTTTTATTACCTGCTTAAAGATGCTGCTGTAAAGGGGTGTCTGCGTGAGGGGTCGTCTCTGAATATATATCTTCGCTCTTTGCTATGTCGTGCAGTTGATCAGTGGTTGTGTCTCTGTATTGCATTCTGAGATTTTTACTGGTTGACGGTGCTACCAGCAAACAGTTCAAAAACTGATCTGTCTATCGGACCTCAAATGGTGCTGTTTTTCTATGTTTTTAACCTCATACAGCTATGTTTTATTCAGGTGTGTCAACCGCCACTATCCCCTCAGCTAATCAAATTCTAAGCCAAAATATTTCGCGAAAAACGGTAACCCTGCTATTACTGTATCAACTATATGCTATCCATCCAAATATTGTAGATAGTGATTATATCCTCAGCTGTGAGTTTCAGAAGTACCTCAGAACTTGCTGACTTTCAATGGATGCATCTGCTTCTAGCACCTGTTGTCTACCGATATTACATTGTTGCAGTGTATTTTCAGAAATATGCATTTTTACTGGTTAGATCAGGTTTCACTATACGTAGGACATAATTATTCAATCACGCTCAGATGACCGATACATTTAAAGGATACCACTGTTTACTGGTTGCATGCCAGATATTCATAAAAGGAAATCTCAGTTGGACTGGGCAGCGTATGTCGCAGTAGGAGAGGTCCTCAGCAAAGCCATGTTCTGTCTGAGTCAATGTAAAGTTTGTTTTTACAGAGGTGAGATTCCATTGGTAGTTGTGTTTATGGTGGAAAAACACTATCCGATTGAAGTGATTCTGGGAATGTATGAACTAGAGCCCCATCTGTTTGAAAATGTGAAAAACATTACAGAGATCAGAGCTGCAATGATTAGTTGATTAGGTGATTGAAAGAAAATGAATCGCCAGCTATTTTGAGAATTGATTAATCGTGTCATTCGTTTTTCAGGCCAACATTTTCCAACCATTGCTGGTTCCAGCTTCTTAAATGTATGAATTTGCTGCTTTTCTTTGTCATTTATATCAGTAAATGGAGAGTCTTTGAGTTTTGAACTATTGATTTGGTAAAATAAGTAAACTGAAAACAACATGACTTTGGACATTTTGTAGACTGAATGATTAATCGATTAATTGCAAAAATAACTGGCGGATTAGTCAGTAATGAAAATTATTAGTTGCAGCTATAATGGAGATTGCAGAGTTTCATGATACATTCACGATGGCTGTTTTGGGATGATTTAGCCTGTCAGTTTTGGAATTATTGATTTTATCAAGGTACCTCTTCGATCTGTGATTCCCCATTTGTATTATCATCCATTACTGATATTTAAACACTTCAAGTGTAGTTTCCAGTTTTCAAAATTGGAATTTAGTGCATTTCATCATCCATGATTGGCTTACTGTGAGCTAAAGTAATATGTACAGCACTATATAGTGTGTGGACTAACTATACAAAAAGCGCTTTATCTTATATTTTACCCTTTGCAGTGACACCAATGGAATTTTTTCTGCGCCAAAGTGTGTTTAAAGTGGTTTGCTCTAAATGTCAGTATGTAAATATTTGTTGTTGTTTTTTTTTTTTTAATCTGACCATGTCTGTGAACATGTAAAGTGCTGGGGAACTCCTCTCTACTGTGAGCAGTGTATGAAATACACAGCAGTTGGTTTCATGGAAGCACTTAAGCCATTTGTTGGACTGTTTCTTAATGGTTCAATTTTAAGCTTTGCTCTGGTCCAGGGATTTGTCCCAGAGAGTTTTGTGTCGAATCGAATTCCTATGCAGGTGCTGAGTTGTAATCACCTGGTACCACATCACTGTAGGGTGGAGGGCCAAACAGGGAGAGAGATAAACTGGAGAGTGTTCAAACCTTTGAATGTGTCTGCACAGCCTTGAGATTGAGTAAAGGGGACAATGGCGACATGACAAATCCGTACTGAACTATTGCTACATTTTCATACTCATGGAACTGAATTAAACTGAGCTATACAGGGCTGCTTGGGTATATACCTGTCTGTAGTTGTAACTGCATTGCAATGATCTTTAGGGAAAGACAGGGTTCTTACTGTATGGAGTATTTCCAGTTGGTATGATAATGTGAAAAGAAGACTATTGCAGTAAACACTCCCTCACCCTACTTCAGCCTCCCGGAGGCCTCCCTACATTTACAGAAAATGTTATAAGTATATGCGATAGAGAGTGTACATGTCTTTGCTAAACCGGCCACACCTCTGCTATGCGAGCAACTCTTTGACGCTTAGCATCCTGTTCTGTGTTTTCTCTTGCTGCATTCAGGAACACCTGTTTAATGTATAGATAAACAGAAATAAATCCAGACTTTTATTCTATCAGCACAAACCTGTTGTTGCCTTTTTTGTCTTTCCTGTCTCATGTTCGTTTCTCCAAGAAACACACCACAAAATAAGTCGTGATGTAAACTGAAAGCTCAGGTTAAAACCACGCCGAACCTTTCTGTTTCCTCGTTTTTAGTCACTTATCAATGTGACAAATGCTGAATGTAAGTAGAGCTGATGATACCGCTGCCTCCGCCTTACAGTATTTGTGCTGTGTTGTTGTGTCTCAGAAAAGTTCAGAGAAACTGACCTTTTTGGGCAAACTGCTAGGTAGCTAAGTGAATAAATATGTGATGGTCAGTGTGGAAGAGCTGGTTATACTCTCCTGAATGTTCCAATGGCTGATTAGAGAGTATAATGTAAACCTCCAGAAAAAGAGGTGGATCTTCCCTGTATAGTATGGTGTGGGGGGGCTAGGGAAACATTTCTCAAAACTACATTCAAAATTATAAAAATTATTCAACAAATTATCATTATTTTTAAGCACTTTTTCCAGGTTAGAGGGTCGCTGAGGTTGCTTATTGCCCTCTTCTCAAATTGTGTGCCACCCTATTCACATTATGGGCATTGATGGAAGTACTGTAATGGTATTAGGGCTGTCAAATGATACATTTTTTAATCATGATTAATCTCATTTTTTAATTGTATTTTTTCAATTTCATTATTTTGCATTTCAACACAGTTGAAATGTCCATATTGACTAGATAAAGCAATTCTTACCAGATCGTCTTCATTAGGAATCAAATGACGGGAAAAAAAACGGCATGGGACTGAAAAGAGCTGGCATGTCTGTAAAGGGGAGACTTATGGTGGTCAAGGGACTCCTGTGAAATGGCGATTGCCATTTTTCCATCACCAAAATTCAGCCTAACCCTGGACTGTTATTCATTCCCCATCCTGAGAAGCTAGCATGAGATGGTACCACTGGATTCCTCAGGTCTTCTAGTTTCATATGATACCACTGTCATCACTGTCGCTTTAAAACTCAAATTAACTCGTTATGTACAGACCTTAATTGCATCATGGTTAATGTGTTAATGCTGACAGCCTTAACTGGTATTATTCTGGTATTGTAAGTTTTCAAACAGTACCCAGCCCTTGCAATTATGAAGGCTTTTTACTAATAAACAAATGTGATTTGTCTGTTCAGACAGAGCTGAACAAATTTGAGAGAGGTTTCAGTCTTCTCATCTAACTCTGCCGGAAAGCTAATAGGAATGTTTCCCAAAATGTCAAACTTTTGTTTTTGCACTGCCTGCATCAAAGCACTTTCAGAACAAACTGAAGCAGACAGAAACACTGTCAATCAAATCTTCTGCTGCTTTGTTTACAAATCCTTGTGGCCGTGCCCTATTGTTCTCGGCTAAGACAAATTTCCTGAAATTTGAGTTGTAACTTCATTTTCACAGATGGTATTTTCCTCTCAATCTGTGTATTTTAAAATCACCAAATCGGGGTTAAATCTGGTCAATTGCTTGGAGCGCAAAACTTACCTCACACCTTCAAAGTGCTTTTTTTTTTTTACACTGGAATACCACTTAACTAATGTCAAAAGAGTTTTTATTTCAAATTGATGGCTGCGTGTGCTGAATGGGTTTCAGAAAACCTTAATGAACCCTAGGCTAATGCAAATTTCTCAGCACACAGTTACCCGGTAAACTTTTCATTTAAATGCAAAGATTAAAATTAGAGTTTGAGTTTGCCATACAATGGTAACAATTTACTTTTTAAACATCTCACCCAGGAGTGTGACACTGTGAAGACAGACAGATTTCTAGGCAGACGAGCTGCAGCGTTATTTCTCTGACAGCTCATTTCTCCGTGCACAGATTGGTGTAGCTGTGTGAGCTCTTAGTGTCTATTCACGCCACGCCTGACACCGGTTTTCCATCCTGCTCTGTAGTTAACTTCTATCACCATAAAGATCAACCCCCTCCTCCTTCACATCCCCGATATTTTCACATTAGGTGTGTTTTTTGGGTGCATCGGCAGTGAAGGTGAGGGACTAACAGGCAGATTGTTCTCAACGTCAGCCCTAAGAAAACAGGAAAGCAAGAGACCGACAGTTCACTGTGCTGTGTTTGTACATTCAGTCCCCCGGCCTGCCCCTGTGCCACACAGCATGCTGATGATTGGCGGCGCTGTATCTAACATGTCGCATGTCCAAGCCATATTGCAATATCAACTCGGCTGTGTGAGAGCAAGATAAGACAGAAAGTGGGGTGTTGACACATGAGATTGCTTGTAAGATGGCTTGTTTAGAGAGGATTGAATCTAAAATGAGCCCCATCCTTGAATGCTGGATTTGCATGAGTCCACATTGGAAACCGATCGGAAGCGGTCACTGCGAAGGCCGTTTCCTCCCTCTTTTCCTTATGAATAGACTCGACTCACTCCTTCATCTCCCCATTCCTCTCCCCTGTCTGGCACACTGATGCATTTCCATATATTATTGCCTCTGTAAGCAAGTGTGTCATGCGCCCAGGCTTTTCCTAGAGCCCAAGGGGACTTCTCAATGTCATTATCGCTAAAGCCTGCCACATGCCTGTAATGTATTGCCGCCTGGCTTTATTGGCAGCGCGATGATTCAGTGGTGGTGATGATGGATTAGTGCCGGCTGGGTCGAGCTGGGCTGGGCTGAGCTGGTCCAGACTGGGCTGAGCTCTGCAGCCTCGGCTGTCTGTCGCATAAACACTGTGTCCTCCTCACACACTGCAGTATAGAGGGAGACATATCGTATTTATGTCACACACACCACCTAATGAATATGGTCATTTCAGTGCTTTTATTGAGCTTCTCGGAAGACCGTCTGATTCATCTTGTCCACCTTTTGCTTTTCATGCAGACACGGTGCACACAGCAGCGCCGCATAATAGGTGGCAGTAATGTGTTTGCTTTATGACATTGTTACTGTTTTGAATGTGAAAATATAACAGCTTTTGTTGCCTCCTGCAAGGGGAAGTTCAGAGAGGGTGCACCGGGTGCATATGTTACCACCACGTAACAAGGTTTGATGCTTCCAGGAATATATATATATATATATAAACACACACACACACACACACACACACACAGAGGGTTTAGAGGAAGGACACAGTTGCATGTTTTATTACTGAATATGAAACACACCCCATATAACACAGTCACTGAGGCTGAACTAAACTAAACGGCACACTGGCCACCAACTAAAAGTCTAAACTCAACACTCAGTCCTTGATTGCAGGCTTTTCAGTCTCTCTTGCTGCCGCACATCGTCACGGTGGTCAGGCTCCGGCCCCACTGCGGGGAAATAAACAGACATTAGTCTTAATTTACTTAGTGTTTGCAGCAGCAACTGTTAACCCCTCCTGCCCTGACAGACACAAGAAACACACTTCTCATGTGTGGGTGTGGTTTATCAGAGTGCACATGAGTGTAACAAGTGCATAACATATTCAGCATTAAATGCAAAAGCATGAATGGTTCATTGTAGTGGTGACCTTTCACTCTTGTAAGTCCCTGACAAAAAGTCCATTAACAAAGTACACAAAATGATGGTCAAGAAATTAAAGAATTAATTTTTTTTACAATATTTTTTTTACATTATTCACATAATAAATAAAACCTAACCAACAATAGTCTCACACTAAATAAATATTATAGCATTCCCTGGCCGTATCAGACGGCTGATCATCAGGTGAAAACAAAGAGTACCACTTCTTCTTGATTTTGATGCAATTTATTGCTCACATTTTTGTCTTCTGTACGAACTTGCAAGAATCCACCAATCTGTGTCAATAAACTTCTCAAAAGAACAATATTTCACGACTACAATGAGCTTACACCTTGGTTGACACGGCCTGGCGTTGCGGTCAAAAAACTGTATGTGATTCTCTGTCTAGCAACATCTGTCAGTGCATGAATGCTTCCCAGCTATATAGAGATACTCATGACACGGCGGTGAGCTCACAGAACTGGTTATCATCCCACATTCATTTTTTCAGGAATGACTCCAAAAGTTATAATACTAAATATATTTTTAGAAGGGATCAATAATTGTCTTCCTACCTCAGCAGACTCAGCCAGACTTCTCTCCATCATCTGTTCAAGAGAGGCTGAGATTGTCACTACAAGGAGAATAACTGGTCCACCTTAAAAGCCAGTCTTAAGTGAGCCTGGTCAGGTTTCAACCAAAGACTGTAAAAGTAATGGACGTAGCTACCGTGACATCAGCATTTGGTTTGTTGACTCCCATTTTGAAGCCTCAAGTCTGGCATTTCAGCCGTTGCCATCTTGTATTTTTAGAGTCCGAAGTGACCACATCTTGGCGAGAGGCTTGCTGTGGAGGAGCGAGGGGTGGGTCTGACTGAGAAGCCGAGAACACTATCAGCAGACAGCCTGTCACTCACAGCAAACACATTCTTAATTATGTGTAACTTTCAGCCTTCAAAAATGTAAACTGTTGAGTTATAAAATCAACCCCTTGTGCAGCTGTCCAGAAGGGGGCAATCAGACATAGAGACCAAAACTGTTTTTTGTACCAGGCTGTAAACATGTTTATTTCTGCTGTACATTTTAACATGGGGGTCTATGGGGGATAGACTCAAATAGATTTTGATATTTTCATCTTGGCTTCATTTTGCAGCTGCAGAGTTTGCCTCTTTGTTACAATGGGAGGCTGATTTCAACTTGGCTTGGGTCTTGAGGAGATGTAGCATTTATTCACTTACAAATAGCCTGTAAACACATCACACTTCTGCGTATCACTTGATTCCCTTTGCTCTGGCCACCGCAGCCTCACTGTCATGTCGCCAGCTCACACATGCTCTTTTCTCTCCCTCTCTCTCTTTAGGGGCCCCACTTTGACAGTTTTTGTGTTGGTAATGTTGCACTGTATAGTGACTTTATGGAGTTTAAAGAGGTTTATATCCATTACTAGAAAATGCATGCATTGAGTGGCCCTCTGGGGCCCCTTTTTCACAATGTTTTGTGGAGGGACGGAACATTTGCATGGCTTTCCTCTCCTCGTGGTGTGCCTCTGGGTCATTGTTGGAGGAGATTTTGCCTACTTTGTCTATAACAAATTGATACAACACACTGACGTTTTGTACTTTTGATCCACGCACACATTTGCTCATACTGCAATATTCATCCCATGAAAGCACAGAAAGCTTTCTCATAACTACAAATAATTAGAAAGTAACAAAACAGTCGAGCTCATACTGTTCTAATTGAATCTGATGGTATGATTGTATGTAGAAGACTTTATTGTCTAATTTCTCAGAGATTTTTCTTTTGTTTCCCATAATCTCCACAACATTAATTTCCAGCATGGCACTCACATCTGTATGCAAAATACACAAGAAGCGTGTTCATTACATTATCTCTGTTGCCAGTAATGATGCTGAATACATACATTATCTCTTCCTATATTCCTATCTCTGTGCTCATCTGAAAAGTGACTGCGGGGTTAACATACAATGTGCTGATACTGATTAACTCTGCCTTTGCTCTTCAAAGTCGGTGATGCACATGGACGAGCTACCAATCAAACTCACATTGGCTCCTCTGCCCATGCTCCTTACTTAGCTCACTTTTTATCCACCCAGTTCCATCCAGCTGCATGTCCCTGCATTGTCAGTTAACTGTGTGAATGATAAGATATGCTGGTAAGTCTCGACTGTAGCTGTTAAATTTCTCCCCGCTGCCAGCGTTATTCAGATGTCCTTATCATTTATAAGAAGCTTATTTGGCTTGTTCAATGATAAAAACTGGTAAAGTTTGGAATCCATCAGCCCCTCCGGTAAGTGGATGCAAAACTGAGCTCTCTCACCCTAAACACACATGCGCATGCACACATACGTACCTGTGTATGCGCACGCACACACGCATTCATAAGCACAGAGCTTCCAAATGGCCTCTATTAATGCAGACGGCTCTCCCAATTAACAAGATTCAAAGTGATGATGAATTTTTCATTCTCTGAACATTTAAGCTAATTATGGCCCAAATGAAGCAGGTTCCAGTGAATCACCATGGCAGGGGCTGCCAATGGCAGCCAATGTCACTGTCACAGTGCCACTCTGCACCACCACCCTAATCACTACAGCTGCTTAATATTCATCTCCCACTGCTCTCTCCTTCCTGACTCACCTCCCCTCTCCTCACACATCCTCTCTTCTTTTCTCCTTCCCACTCTGGCCTTGCTTCTCACTCTCCTCCTCTTGTAACTTAACTTCTGTCCTTTCTACTGTCCTCCACACCCTTTTCCCTTCTCTCCGTCTCTCTCCTTCAGCGCTTCTCTCTCTCGCCATAGATGTGTTGTTTAAAATGGAAATCGACTAATTGCGCTAATAGCATTTTAATGATAATTTAATGTAGTAAATAAAGCTTGTTACAAGCTAAGCAATTTTGTTGGATTTCAAGGGCAATCAATCTGTGTCCGATACAATCTGCTCACCTCTTTAATGATGTGAGTGAGATGTCGGCAGCATGTTTTCACACACGCAGATCAAACTATATTCATGTCAACATCTATAGATACGTAATAAGATGCAGAACTAGAGAAAACAAACACATCGCTACACATTCATCCCCCAATTTTAATTTATGAAGAGTGCTGCAGGGATGATGTTTTTTGTAGGCAAACCTGGAAGTTAGTGCTTGCAGAAAAGAAGATCTGTGGCAAACAAAAGTTTGTGATTCAAAAGTTTTTTTTTTTTTTTAACAAGATAATCCCGACAAATAACCACCAACTTTGAGATTTTTCAAACATAAATGCAATCACCACAAATAAAAAGCTAACGTAATGCTATAAGCAAACAACACCACAGTTGCATGAGTTGCATGACAGACTAAAAAACTACATTAACTTAAAAATGAGGGAACTGGAAGCGTGAAAATGCTAACTCATTTCCAGATTTAAGAACTCATTCCTGCAGCACTCTGTATCCAAGTCATCTGTTTCAAAGTCTGACACTGTTGTGAGCTAGTATGTCAGTTTTATCATGTTTTTTACTCTCAAAAGAAAACAGCAATGGTAAATCTCATATGCTTCAAAATACAATCTGGAGACATGAATAACATGTAACATTTGCAACCATATCAAGATGATAGGAGGTGATAATCACATTTAAGTTTAATATTCAGTGTGAAGCAGCAGCTCATCATTTACATCCAGCATATAGAGCAGAGTTCAAAACACAAAATGAGTTTTTGGTCTTTCACGTGACAGAAACAACATGTCCCGTTTTAACTATTATCTGTTTTATATTTTACGCTTCTTGTCACGTTTTCTTATTGCTATCTGCACACATCTTGTGCCTGAAACGCTGCATGTAGATCATGGCTGCTGCAGCTCAAGATAACTTCTACATACATTTTAGGCCCCAGAGGCCTTTTTTATTTGTCAGCTTTATAGTTTGACATTATCCCTTTTAATCATGCGGCTGTTTTGAAACAAACTTTCTGCCCAGTGGTTGTTCACACTGTTTTCTTGTTTGTTGTTTTTGGTTTTATCATAATCAATTCTCCTCAAGAAATTAACATACCTGCATTTGTTTCAAGTCTGCTTAGCTTTGTGAGTCATTGTTATCCATTAAAGAGATTAAATTTACCTTGTAATCAAAGATGAATAGTACATTTTGCATTTGGATTCTTTGGCACTTTTTTTTTTTATCAACCACTCCCCCAGATTAAACATATTATAAATGATGAGGAGCTTGAGCTAGAGAGAGAAAAGAATAAACAGCCGTGAGACAGAAAAACAATTTAATTTCTCTTTTTATGTTCTACCAGTGGTCATTTAGCTAGACTCTTTATTTAAATGCTAATGTGAAGCTGGCTAAACAGGCATGGCGAATCAGCCTGAGAAGAGCCAGACTTCAAAAAAAAAAAAAAGGCGGTGGTGTTTCAGGCTCTGGGAGTTTATCTGGGTCTTTCCTCCTGTCGACTGACAGAGGGAGGCAGAGTCGGGAGCCGATTGAGCGACAAGGATAAGTCTTCTTGGTGTTGGAGAATAATTAATTAGGTGTGATAAATTATACCATTTCTCGCAAAGCCTGGCAGCGCTGGCATATGCACCCTGTAACACACACACTTAAACAAATACACACACACATATATGGCAATACATGCATGTCAGTATCCCCATTAGATAACCATTACAGTTTTGCAAACTCTCTGTCCTCCCTCTCAGTTTGTTGTATGCCAGAAATTGAAAGTAAAAAGCATAAAAACACATAGATTAACTGTCGATTTGCAGTCTATTTAAAATCTAGGAGATTTTAGATGTAAATGTTATTTTTTAAGAAAGATTTGTCAATAAATGTAATGTGCAGATTGAGCACTCATAAAGTGTAATACAATGTTTTCCACCTCTTTCAGAAGAGCTTCGTGCTCTAATAACAAGCATAGCTCTCAATTTTGGAGGTCACAATAACACAATATTTTTCATAAGAAATAGCAAGAAAAGCAGCATTTTGGACAATGGATTTTAATTAATAAAAAACATCCTGTAATATTTTCCAAGATTAGTTATGTTTTTTCTTTCTTTTTTTTTGTTGTTTTTTTCTTGCATCCTCATATTCTAGCCAACTTCCATTTTTCATCTTTTGTGTGTGTCCTTTTTTTTTTTTTTTTTTTTTTTTAATAAATTATTGTCCACTCTCTTTGGACATGTTTGCTGGTCTGTGAATGCATCAGAACTTGTCAAGAGTTTGTTTATTCTTGCCTGCCATTCAGGTGAACATGCTAATTTCAGCTCCTTAACCAGTAGGATGCAATGACATGCTACCTTTAATTACTGTCCATCTCCTCCTAAGCAGCACTCAAACACTGACCTGAATTAGTCTCTGCCAAGTTCTAAAGAGAGACAGAATAAGTAAGAGATATAGAGAGAATTAATCACCATAAAGTTTTCAAAGACCATGCTGTTTGCTGCTGTTTGCCTGTTCTCTTGCCTGTCTATGACAACGATCGTGACACACTCACACACATACACACACACACACAAAGAGGCATACCTGTCGGCTGCAGAGCTGTATACACAGCTCTGTCCAACAGGTAATGGGTAAGAAGTCTACAGCCTATTTTTAGCGGGTTTACCCATGTTTGAAAAACCCATACATGCATTCATTTTGGTGAAAAAGTGATATAAGCATCACATGAGAGAGACTACCGTGTGCCCCTGACAGCTTGACAGCAGTGGTGAAACTTCATAGTTTGGACTCCAATAGTTTGAAATTTACCATTTTCAGTTAACTTAATAATCTGTGTCCAGTTTTCTAAACTGGTCTGTTAAATTTTGTTGTATGTTTGAAATCATAAGTATCTCCACCATGACAGATGTTAAAATTTGTCTGCTCTGTGCTGCAGGAAAGGAGCCCAGTCAGGATTAGCTGCGGCAGGGCCTCATGTGTTTGTGTTACAATGCTGCTTAAACCTAGTAGTTTCGGCACCAAAAACCCTTCAAATTCTGTGAAGTTTACTTTGAAAAGACACTGTATGCATGTAATGAGCAGAAACTGTACATTTTCTGTTTCTGTGTCCACTGACCAAGCTGCCATATTTGGGGAGTTAGGCATGAGAATGTGTTGTCCAGTGAGGGCTGTTCACTCTCACACACTGGGGATTTTTTATGGGCACCCTGTTTAGTCAGGACAAGCAAAGCAAAATCAAAACTCAACACTAACATAAAACATACAAGTCTGCAAATAAAGGTGATGAATAAAAGTGAGAGAGGGTCGAAAAGAAATAGGCCATTAAACCAGAACTAAATGAAAGCTGAACCCAAAAATGTTACTTTCTGCAAAAGTATTTCATTATCGTTAATGGGAAAAGGATGCGATAATAAACTACAACATTTAATTTTAAAATAACACATTACAGTGCTTAATCAAAGTAAAAAATACGGACAGAAACAGAAAACAGAAAAACTAAGTTCTGTTGCATTAGTCTCTTGTTTCCTCACAAACATAACTGTGAATCTTGGTTCGTCAAGGCAGCTGTTGAAGTGCTGCTTCTTCTCAAATAAACACAGCTTCCACTTTATAACCATTTTCTCAAGCAAAAGTGGACATTTAAATTCACTCTCTGCACATCTTGTGCTTCAACAAAATCTTCATACTTGGTGAGTCCCACTTCACCTCCGCAGTAAGTGCACACTTTAAAAGGACTGCAGCACCTTGATGGCAAAGAAGCTTTTTTCATCAGTGGGATGAAAAAAAAAATACTAAGAAGTTTTATCTACTCTGTGCTC
This sequence comes from Plectropomus leopardus, assembly GCF_008729295.1. Lineage (NCBI taxonomy): Eukaryota > Metazoa > Chordata > Actinopteri > Perciformes > Serranidae > Plectropomus > Plectropomus leopardus. The sequence goes on from NC_056465.1 coordinate 23,975,843, forward strand.
TGAATTTATTTGTATCTGCAGTGAGATTTAGATTAACTGTTTATCTGTAGTAAGATACAGTAAAGTACTGAGATCCACTACAAACAGACAATCTTGCTCTGTGCTGCAGTACAGTGGACCACAGATTAACCCTTAGAGACCTGGGTTGACATCAGTTTTGTTGTGCTGTATTCAGATGCCTTTCACAAGCATTTAAGCCTTTAAAACCTGAGCAAATTGGTTTAATTTCTTTCAAACATTTTATGGGAGGAGAAACATAGAAAACGCTACTTCTAGCACTTATTTCAGGTCATTTACTAATTCTTTTTTTTTTTAGCCCTTTTTTCTTTTTTGCTGATTTTTGAGGTCATTTGCTTGTAACTTTTTCGTTATTTCTTGCTCAAGTTCCATACGGCGTTCACAAGTATGTAAACCTATGAAATCTGCTATTTCTTTCAAAAACATAGGAAAGAAGGCAATGGGCAACTTGGTATGAAATATTCCACAAATTGCAAGAAATTAGAAAATTTAGAAAATTAAAAAAAAAAATACATTTAATATGAATTATTATGATTTTTAAAGCATTTCTTTCAGGTCATTTCTGTCTTTTTGTCATCTTTTTTTTATTTTCAGGTAATTTTCTTGTAAGTTTCTTTTACTTTTTACTAATGCTAATTTCTGGGTTATTTCTTCTTTCTTGCTCACGGCCTTCTTCTCATTACTTTGAAAGAAGTCATGCCATTTTGCTCAGGTTTCCAAGGGTTAAACAACCACCACTTACTCTCTACGTCACTGTGTTTGAGTGCTGTTCTGATATTTGATGGGATTCATATCTGAAGAGCAACCTCACACTTGTCCAACCCTCTCACTGTCAACCTGAACCCCAAGTACACAGCTAAGACACACACACACACACACACACACACACACACACACACACACAACACACACACACACACACACAGCCTGCCAGCAGGCGCCTTTAATGGCCTGGTGTTAATGAGAGTCTTGTTTAGAGCTGTCAGATGACCCTGGGCCATGCAGACCGACACCAACTCTATGTTCACAGCTCCAGAGGTCACCACACAGTGCATGTATGTGTGTTCATGAATGGGTTTGCATGTGTCGACACTACAGACATAACCATTTATTACACCTAATTACCTTTCCAGTCAGTACATTAACACCATATCAGCAAATCTTTAATCTTGGTAGTTTAATTTTCAATCAGTAAAGTTGATATTAATCTCAATAAATCTTATCTGTGTAGTCTATTCTCACAATCTGCAGGAAAAGGGTCATTCTCATTGTGTGTCTGTGTGCTCTCTTGTTCTGCACCACATTGTGAGCAGTCTGTAGGCGCCTGGAGCCGGCTGACATGATGTGAATATTATTAAAAAAGACACACCCAGAAAAAAAGATTAATTAATTCAAGGTAAAGTTATGGTTTAGTTTTCTTAAAGCATACCATCGATCATTTCCAGTCTTGGAATTTCAGTCTCAATGAATCCTAAAACTTAAAAAACACAAGGGGTAGCTGACAAATAATTACAAGTGTCTCTCTTAAACCTACATCTGAAAATGTGAGGTGTAATTTGTGAATCTCATGTAATAGCCTATAATAAATTATTAAATTAGATTTTAAAATGCAAATTTTGAACTCTTATACGATAAAGCCTTTTTTAGATGAGATCCTTTGTCCATTTTCACTTTTTTTTCTGCTGTGTTATTTTCCTTCTGTGTCCCCAGTCAGTGTTTTCCAACCTTTAGCACACTCGCTGTTAGTCTTCCTTTATGTGTTGACAGTGAGAGTGTGATCTAGCTCGCTGTGTGGAGACCAATTCACAGAGTGGGAAGCGCCCGTGTTGGAGCCAAGCTGTGAGTGTGTGTTTGTGTGTGTGTGTGTGTGTGTGTGTGTGTGTGTGTCTGCGTGTGTGTGTGTTTAAGTAAAGGAGACTCAAGCTGACAGTTTGCCAGCAGCCTTGCACCTGCACACAGCTAGGTGTTGATCTCAGATGGGGGGGTGAAGAGGGGAAGGAAGAGGGGAGGACAGGCAGAGGGAAGGGATCCGACACGAGGTGATGTGGGTGGATGAGAAAAGACGTGAGAGGTGAGGAACGGAGGATAGGAGCTCTGAGAGGTGGCGTGGCTGTGACATATAATTCCTGTTTATACGTTTGGGTTTTTTTTGTACGTACGCGTGTGTGTGCTTGTGCATGCCACAAGTGGAAGGAAAATGTGCAGCTGTGTGACAGGCGGGACGGAAGAGCCAATTGGATTGATGCATTCTTTCATAGGTAACTGCCAACACCAGAGCGCAGCCAGGGCCTCATTTGTCAGACTCAAGGAAATAGCGTTACGGCGTGACGTTTCACTCTGTCTCTGGCACACACATCAACAACCCTCTGCTTCAGCATGGGAGGAAGTGTGCCACTGATGCTAGCGTAACCTGGTAGGGAATTTAATTAGAGTTAAAAAGACAAAACAGGGTTGTAAGACAGGGAAAATAAGTGTGTTGAACTTCCCTTCCATTTGTCTGTCTCTTACTTGTCTTTATGTTTATCTTACCTGACTGTCTAATGGTTTAATGTTGCCGGGCTGCACATATGAGGTGCACTAAGAAGATAATGTGTTGCTGCAAATACCATAAGTTCCCCTGCTCTGCATTCATTGGCTGTTGTTAACCTTTTGGCAGCAGTGGCGAGTTTGCCGCTGACTGCAGAGCCGGGAAACTTAGACAAGCTCTCTGGAGGGACACTCAACAGTATGTCAGGGAACTCCATGACACTGTCAGCATAACACACTGCTGGGTAGCCTGAATTATTGAAGTCCATAGCATTGATAATTTAATACAGTAGATCTGTTTTGACAGGGCATGGCTTAAGCGAATAGAGAAAGAGAAGAAATTGGGCTTTGCGTTTGGTGTGACACAAGGGAGAAAAAATAAAGTTTCTTGTCTTTTTGCAGGTGTATGTGTATTTTTATGTTGCATCCTGTATGTAGGGATTTACTTGACCTAGTTGAGCTGCTAGTAGCGGAAGGGAAAGTGAGAAAAAAAGATAGACAGACAGATGGGAGAGGGTTAATTGAAGCTGACATGTGTCCAGTGTTTGCGTGTCCCCAGATGACACGTGGCTCGTGTCCATATGCTCGTGTTGCCTTGTTCACTCCCTCCACCACCACTATTTGCAGTTTTCACACCATGAAAAAGGCGACATACAAAATCATTATGAATCGCTGTGTCTGGTATGTTTTTTATAACTCTACTGTCTTCTCCAAAACCATCTGCAGCTGCTAATGACCCAGTTAGGTTTCAAGCAAGGGCTGGACGATGAGAAGATAACTGTGTTTCATGATTTTTTTGACCAATTGCCTTGATATCGGTATTGCAACAATAATGTAGAGCTGACTATTAGTGCACAAAAAATATAAAATGACAATTTTTTTGTAAATAATCATCAGTAATGTGAATATGATGACTTAGTAAGTGATAAAAGCAATATTAGAACAGTCTTGTAAGTTCAAAAAATTATATAACTTTACTGTCATGCAGCGTTTTCAAATCTAAGACAATATCTAGTCTCCTTTACAGTTTTCATATTGTATCTATATATATTGCCCAGCCCAATTTCAAGAAGAAAGGCAAGTTCATCCACTGTTTTGTAACAAGCAAGCAAGCAGAGCTCTTATCTGGGACTCTGATGCCATTCACCCACCTTCACAGGTTACCCCGGCCAGCTCTAAGGGTGCAGTTATACTAGAAAAGACTTTGTGTTAACAACATGTTGTCCACCATGTTGAGAAACATAGAGAGAGGGGGGAGATGCGATATTGTTCAAATGCAAGGCGTAACGGCACATGTTTTCAGACACAGTCTCCAGAAAGGCATTTTACACTCATTTGTAAACATGAAAATAACTGGAATGTTTGTGTAAAGCACGAAAAAGAGACCTAACACTCAAAGTTCAAGTCTTGCGTCTGGTGAAGCATACTGGCAGCTTGACAGTGTCCCAATCTCTGAAAGATGTGTGGGTGTATTCAATCTGGCACCAAAAGCAGTCCGATCAACTGTAGACAATGTTCTATATTACTTCTTCCTGATTTTACACAAATCCCCCTAATCCTGCATGAGCCAAGGCTTAACTGACGACAGCACAGGTCTCGGCCTTTGCCATTCAAACCCCCAATTTTTTTTTTCTCTCTCCATGATAGCATGCTAAAGATGCTAATGAATCGACTGAAAAAAAATCCAGCAAGGGACAATGAGGGCACACCATGCAGGACACACCAAAATGACCTGAGCGACAGACGCACACTGACGGCCCGACATAGCTTGGTGTGTCAGGGCCTTAACACGCTACAGTTGTGTGGACATCCGTGACTCCATGTCCTTAGAATCACCTCTTAAAACTCACTTTCATAGAATTTCTTTATTGCTGTCTTTTTATTTAGTGCAAAGTAACATAAAATAGGTGACAATGTTTTTAATGCTTGATTGTAATATGCAGAATGCAGGTACAGTGTAACACCAGGGTTAGTGGGTGCTGTAGCCACGTCACAAACCTGCATAGCCTCAGTATCAATTAAGCCTCCTCAAGCATGTTAGTATTTTTTTTATTGGATTGACTATTTATAATATTTATTTTTTATTTTCTGTCTTTGACTTGTGGTCACTTGTTTTGAATATTATTTTGCAAAATTGAGTTAAAAACCAAACTGAATGTGCTGTGTGCCACATCTTCTGCTTTTGCAAAACCAAGAACCTCCGTATAAAGTATATCTAAAGTCTTGAAAATTGACGATTTTTTCGATTTTCTCTATTTTGCGTAATGGTCAAGATCCCCTTTATTACTGGGAAAGTGCCGGTAAAGATTGTCTTTTCTAGTTTTAATTTATTCCATCATATTTACACTTCCCTGCTCGGCTGTCAGTTGTTGTGGGTAAATTGTACAAAATATTACATTAGTAAAATTACATAACTTCTATCTACAACACCCACCTAATTTTTGATATTATTATTTTTATGTATGACCATGGAGATCACATTCATTCTGTCTGTCTCTCTCACTGTGTCACTCTGCCTGCTTGTTGGCATGTGTCCCAGCAGGCTCGCCGTAGACTGGCAGAGTGTTGATCTGAGTGTCACTGGGACTGGGGGTCTCCTTTCCCAGCCCTCCTCTCCTCCACCAGCTGACAGACAAGGTCAGGGACTCATCCCGCCTGTCTCTCTCAGCTCCTGACAGCCTTCCCTTAGGGAGACAAACCCCGGACAACCCTGCACTCCCTGGCACGCACCGTCACCAATTAATATTGCATCACCATTTTCTAATCTGCTCCCTCTGGGTCTACTTCTCAGGGTGTGATTAGGCCACCTCATTTCCCTGTGTCTCGACTTCCCCCAGTCTCCTTCCATAACAGGGAAAGGACCCTCAGATTAAAAAAAATAGATTACATTACATCTGGCACATCTGGTTTCATTATATTTTGAAACTTTTTAGTTTTTGAATATTTATTCTATGTTTTAAACTGAACAAACCTCTTTTTCAGGTTAAGTGTAGCCAAACATCACTGTGTATGGACTCAGAGTAACTTTTCATTATTTTTAGTGCAAAGTGATTTAATGTCAACTGGCCATGAGGGGTATCTGCTGCTGCACTTCAGTTTTAAGTTATATTTAACCATGCTAGCGACTTGGCTCTAGGGACCCAAACTGAAATATCTCAACAGCCATTAAATGGGTTTCCAAGAAATGTTCCAAACACATTCATGTCTCCCCCAGGATGAACTGATAAAGATGGCCATCCTTTAACCTTCTATCTATCTATCTATCTATCTATCTATCTATCTATATGTGTCTGTCTGTCTGTCTGTCTGTCTGTCTGTGTCTATCTAGCTTCTACTTTGTGTTGAGTGATAAAAAAGCAAATGCATGCAAGCACTGGAATCAGCATGTTAGCCTTGTGATATTGATATCATGCTAACATTAGTATTAAGCTCAAAGCACATCTGTGCTGATGTTCGGCCTCACAGAGCTGCTACAATGTTTTTTAAACCTCATCTTGTTAAATTTATTTGGCTATTCCTTAAATTATTACCAGACATGAAAACAGGGTTGTTATTGTTTTCACCTGTCTGTGTCTGTGTGTGTGTGTGTGTGTGTGTGTGTGTGTGTGTGTGTGTGTGTGTGTGTGTGTGTGTGTGTGTGTGTGTGTGTGTGTGTGTGTGTGTGTCATCATGGCAGAATGTGCTCTTGGAAACACCTATTTTAATGGTAACTACCACAGAAGCAGTTTTGAAAATTTTTGCCAGGTGTTTATATGTGTTTCTGACTGTGGACAGATTTTGTCACCACAATACCGAAACTTCTGAAACTGAAACGTGTAGGACAGCTATGGTGGCCAATGCGAATGGCCCTATATAGAGCCAGGCTTTGATTTGTCTGTTCTGCGCTACTGCAGAAACAACTTGGCAGACCCGTATGTAGATGTAAACTAGGGTTGGAGGAAAACATCTGCACAGAATATGATCACAATACTTTTGTTCAGTGCTATTGTATCTTTACAGGGATGCTAAGCATTGATTTTTTTCTTTTTAAATTATATTAATTATTAATATCACAAATATAAATGAAACCTTTGGTAGCCTACGATAATAATATAAAGAATTGTTTTTTCAGTCCATTAGATGCATTTTGCAACTGAAGTGAGATAAACAGACTGAAAACTTAACCTTAGAAAATACAGATGTTAACAAAGGTTTCCTTTGGGGACATAATTTGCAGTTGATGAAAGGATATATATTGCAATTTATCACAGTATTTGTTTTCACTTGGAATGTAATGATTCACTCAACTCACGATTCGATACAATTCACGGTTCACTTGGTTCACGTTATGATTTTCTCACAAATAAATAAATAAGATAACAGAAAAAATATGACTGAAAAATATTCAATTACTATTTCCAACAAAAAATATACAAAATACTGTATTTTTCTCTTTTTTTCTATATCATATTAAATAATCCCTTTTTATTTCTGAGGTAGGGTATAAATGCAAAATTCAAATGATGCAATGAATGCTTTTCTGGACATTCACAATGTCCCCTGCTGTTAATAAAACAACCTTTCACTTGGGACTGAGGTGGCTGGTGTGGAAAGGTATGCTTTTACTGGAGGGGAAAGAAGAGAGTTTAAAGAACTAAGTTGGCCATTTCCTACTAGTGGGTGATAAGTTTGGCACTTTCTTTGGCTCTTGCATTCGTTTTGGCGAGCAGGCTTGCAAATGCGCGCTTGTCAGTGTGGTTTGGTCTTGTAGTTGTTAAGGGGGAACGTGCGTAGGCGGGGCTGACCAAAGATCCTCACTATGATGCCAGCTCTCATGTTGCATCATGTTAGTTGTACTATTTATGTAGTTCAGCACCCTGTTGCAATATTTCCAGACTCTTTTTGTCTTTTCTGTTATTTTCTTGCCTTTACAATTTTCAGACTTAAGGAAGGTCAAATGCCGCCACACTTGTGATTTGAAACTGGAGGGTGCATCCTCTATTTCAATATTGCCTGTCGCGTAGCCTTTGCTTCGTCTTATTGCCATTGGCTAGCTGTCTGCAGTGCCATATGGCACTGGCTGTCTCAAGTCTCGGACATGACGTAGGACTTTAAACACATAGTGACGTGGCACGTTGAGCAAGCACAGTCAAAAGTAGATCACGGCCTCTGCTCTGCTAAAAAAGTATATATCACGGTTCATTTTTCATGTCAGCGATTTAAATGTATAGATATTTTTTTATCGATTTTTAACTGCGTGCAATGCATCCTTATACCTAGTTATCACAATACTCAGTATATCCCAACACATTTAAAATTGCAATAATATTGTTTAGTGACCTATTTATTTTGATAATATCGTATTGCCAGATCTCTAGTGATTCCCACCCCAAATGTAAACAGCTTATTCTATGGTATTGAAAACACAACAATTCTAGTTTTCAGGTGTTTATGAACTAATGAAAACATAGACATGAATATCATACACCGTCTCTGCCAATATATCCCCCTAAATCCTGCACACTGGACCTATAAATAGTTTTTAGTATTACCACCTTAAAAGATATTGTGCTGTCATCTGTTGGGGCACAATTTTGATACTCTAATAAATGTTGTACAAGTTTTCCCTAAATTAAACACAGTGTGTCCTGAGCCACTAAGTTTGTACTGTAAGTGAAATATTACATATTATCCATCTCTTTCTGACATGTGGAGCTTAAGACAGGCCGATCAGAGAGAGATTATGTTATGGATTTCTTCACAATGTTGACACATTTTATCATTCTGATGTCCTGTGATAGTTTGGGAGTTGGGAACATGACTTACCACTCTGTCTGATTGCTGGAACTGAGATGAGGGGCACATTGCCATTTGTTTCGGCCTTGTACCTCCATTCTTCAAACTCTGAACTACTTGCAGGGAGAGACATAACACCTCCTGGGACCTTAGTGGATGACTTATCCTCCTACCTTGGGGACTGAGTGATGTTCCTGTGGCTCTGAGAATAGCTACAGTGCTGTCCGTCTGAGTTGGGGTCGGGAGCAGCCCGGGAGGTGCAGTGTATTTGTCTGAATCACAGCTCCTGGCTGGTACATTTGACTCTCCCTCTTGCACGTACACACACATACAGTCCGCTGACGTACAGACACACATGTTGCTGCTCGGTATAGCATGATGGAGGAGCGTGGGGGCCATGTGTCACACCTTAGCTGCTTAAGAACTCACCTGGCCTCTCCTCAGCACTGATGGATTTATGCAGGCCCTGCAGGGTTGGCATACACACACAGATTGTACTCTAGATCACTTGTTCTTGGTCTGATTCTTCAAAAACATCAGCCTGGAGGTTGTGACGGAGAGTGAAAGAACAGAGGAATGTCAGCCAGCAGATACGGCTACTTCTTATGTCACATCCTCCTCCTCCTCCTCCTCCTCCTCCTCCTCCTCTTCGTCTTTGCTTCATCACATGAGAAAGATTGAAAGAGCGTAAATTTCAGCTGAGGAGCTGTCGGTCTACGTGTGGCTGATTTTATTCAGAAAGCTGACTTCCAGACAGCGTACGTGTTCGTGTGTGTGTGTGTGTGTGTGTGTGTGTGTGTGTGTGTGTGTGTGTGTGTGTTTGTGTGTGTTCCACAGATCGCTAATCTCTCTGAAGTCCTGTTTGTTCTCCAGGTTTGCCCCCACTACAAACATTTCCCTGATCAAAGCTGTTGAAAAGGCCTGCCACTTCAAACAAAGTATACACACACACACACACACATGCGCGTGAGAGCACATATACGGATACACACATACGCATCCATTCCAACACAGCTCTACGGACAGCATGTTGTCATGGCAACCACATTAATCCTAAACCAACCAGCATGCAGTTGTTGCATCAGGCGAGCCAATCAGGAGTGGCAGGAGAACGAGACAAACAGGAGTTATGAGCTCAATTACCATTTCAATGCCCAATTAATTTCAAATGTAGGAGTTTATTTTCATTGTTTATGCTATGAATACAGTAATACAGCTATACCCTAAAGTATTGATGTTAACATTCATTCGAGCTATTTGTATAATTGAATGATGCAGATTTTCTGGTTTCATTTAAATTCACCGGCTGTCTTCTCCCCCTCTCCAGCTTCCCTACACCTTTTTTTTTTCTTTTAGCAGTTATACAACAATTCAAAAAAATCTTTTTTTTTCTTTTTTTTTTTTTTTTTTCGATATTCCAGAAGTCATTTAATTTCCAGAGATAAGCTGTGATGTTATCTGAGACATTTGATGTCAGCTTTATCAGGGAGCTGTATTAACAGCAGGTGTTACGCTGCGTTTAAATCCTTTCAAGTTAACTTACAGAGAGATTAGGGAGATGGATAACTCCTAGAATTTTTTTTTTTACCTTTTTTTAATCACAGAAACAAAACTAAAACTGTTGATTTACACTGTGAGTGGAATGAAAGTTGTTTTGCAGTATGAACTCGTGCTAGAATGTAAAACGTGCCATAAATATCAATTGTCTTCAGTTTGAGATCAGAAATTAATTTTTATTTTTACAATGGTGGTGTTTCATTATTCCGTAGTAAATTGTGTTGTATTGCTTGGAGTCTCATCGTAATGGTGGAGGCTACTTCCAGTTTGAAGAAGGAATGATTTTTTCAGCCCTATCTGTAATGGTAGGAGTAATGATCGATACACATTGAGAAGTCTGTCGACACTCCTCTCCTCCGGAGGCAAATTAATCCCGATAGAGAACCCCAGGAATGAGTACTAAAACTGGACTGGAAATTCTTTAACATTTCAACACCTCCGGTTCCCTCGTCTCAAAGTGAATGGGTTTTTTGAACATGTTTTTGGTTAGAAGCCTGAAATAAGGTCTGCGGTTAACACAAGCTGAAGAGACTTTCATGTTTTGTTCCACGACATAAAGTACGTTAGTGAAACCCAACTTGTGAACTCTGAAGCTTTAATGTGTCTTAAAAAAGACAGTTGCTAACACGTGGCTAAATGACACTACAGCACGTCATTGTGTCAAACACTGCCTTAATGTTGAGGTAACTTTAAGTCATGCGCCCGTGGTGTAGTTCGGCTATAGCCTCACGTTAGCTTTTTACCTCTGGGAATTGAATGTAGTCCTCAAAAATCTGATAAGCGGCATTCATTTGTGAAGATTATCTTGCTGAACAAAACATAAACGTATAATAATTTACACATTTGTGTAAATTGCAGACAATAGATGTCAAGAATCTACAGTGGAAACAGTCATTCCACAGTTTGTCCACCACAAAGCAGATTTTTTATTTGTGGCGGGCCGCCACAAATAAATCTGTGATGTTGGAAACCCTGAACTGGCTTCAAGAATCTAATATTAGTCTGACTGTTGCCATGACGCCTGAAGCCAAACTGTAATTGGTTTAACAAACAAAATATATGTCTCTATCTTAAGTCGTTTTTAATTGCTTAAACCTGATAAAAGGAAATGTTTATGTCATCTTTGGAATGCAGTGAACGTCTTTGTATGACAGCATGTTAATGTCTGTATAAGATTTGCTTCCAAAGTTTTCTTTTAACTGTAGCGAGCTGTAATCTGAGCAGGGAAAGACGGAGTCGCTGTACTCAACTTGTAGTTTAAGTTAATCAAGATTTGAAGGAATTACGGAGCCAGTTTAAGATCACTGTGATCAATGATTCAGAGTCATCTAACAACTGTCAAGACTGCAAGTCCTAAATGACAGTCTTAAAAATGCAACGAGTCTAAAGACTCAAATCAAAGTCTTAAATCTTTCCAGCATCCCAAAGCAGGCTGATTTCAAAGGCTTGACAGGAGAGAGTGTGACTATCTGACTGCAAAACGGAATGAAGAAATGCCTATTACCAGAGCCGATATTCAACTGAAAGCTTTGGAAATCACTAAAGAGCTGAACATACCCACAATCGAGTTCAAAGTCTGTGTGAACGATTGATGCGCTGAATTGGACTGTGCCTCCGTTGCAGGAGTTCTTGCCCGGCGCTTCCGCTCAGACTTCAGAGAGAAGCTGCAGATTCTCTTTGAGATGCTAAAATGGAATTAGAAAGACCTGCAGGCTATAGTTTGTCATGTTTGTTTCAATAAATGGGACAAGATTATCATACATATATCATTTTATTGATATAATTTAATGCATTTTGTTTAATCGTTAAATATCTGCCACATCTCTTTTTGCTTTTTATGTTCAGTTTTTAAACAGCCACAACAGTTGAAGTGTTTTCTAGATTATATGGGACTATAGCTAAGAGAAACCATCTGCACAGTTTTACATCAGTCACTAACACTGAGTTTACTTTCCAAGCACACATATTTTCTTCTTGCAGTGAAACGGCAGCACCACTGAGCCTTCAGTACCTGTGGGTGTCACAATAGACTCTTCCCCTGGACAGCACGCTATTGGAGACAGTGGCTCTGTCCTCATGTCTCACAGTCTTTTTCTGACGTTAGAGCTGTCTGGCCTGCTAAGGAGAACAGTGTAGCTCTTAAGATGGGACACACGATGAGAGGCGATAAAGACTGAACTGCGAACAGAAGCAACAGAACCCCATTCACTTCAATTTTGTGTTTGTGTGACGAGGGGGGCTTTAAATGTTCTCAAGGAATACTTCAACATTTCGGGAAATACTCTCATTCGCTTTCTTCCAGAGAGTTAGATGACAAGTTTGATACCATTTTCTTGTCTGTGTGCCCAGAGCCAGACGGTTAGCATAAGGACTGGAAACAGAGGGAAACAGCCCTGTCAAAAGTTAAAAAATACACACATCAACACCTCTAAAGTTTGTAGCTGAACACGTTGTATCTTGTTTGGTTAAAATGATCCTTTGTTTAACAATTACTCATGGTGTGCAACATTGAATTTGTGAAGAAGCCTTTGTTTTTCTTACATGCCTCCATGGCGAATGAAGAATTTAAAAAAGCTGTGAATTGACTTGATGAATTAGAGTAAAAGAAAAGGCTGTTTTTCAAAACAGCAAAATGATATCAAAACATCTGTTACAAACTCTCACACAACCTCTGCAGTGTAAACCAAGACTCATGCGTTCAGTTGTATGCTCAAATGCATATTCACTAAAACCAGTGGTGGAATGTTACTAAGTAAATTTACTTAAGTTTTTACTAAAGTTCAAATTTGAGGTACTTGTACTTAATTTGAGTATCTCTTTTCATGCCACTTTATATATCTACTCCACTGCATTTCAGAGGGAAATATTGTACTTTTTACCCTATTACATTTATCTGACAGCTTTAGTTACTTAAAAAAAACAAAATTTTTGCATTAAAAACTCAAGAGTATATAAAATATCATGTTTTGTGTATTGAAATTACCAAACAATTTGTAAAAGTACAACTGAAATGATTAGTTGATTAATTAATTTGCCATTTTGAAAGAACACTAATTCATTTTGAAAAACAATTTCTAAATTCTTTTATTTGGAAGTTTTTGTGTGTATTTTTTTGTTTGTTTGTTTGGTTTTTTTTTACTTTTATGATTTTTCTACTTTGATTACTTTGAGTTTTTAATATTTTAAGTACATTTTCCTGATTATACTTACTTTTGCGTAAGTAACATTTTCAGTGGAGTGTTGACTTGAAAAAATATTTTCACAGTGTGGTATTAGTGCTTTCACTTAAGTGAGGGAACTTTCTTCCACCACAGAAAACACACACAAAACCTCACTATTAAAACACTTCAGCACATGAGGTTAGCCTTGGCAGGCTGTGGGTTTATACTCTGCTCGTGCTTTCAATTCAGTTCAAACGCCCACACCTGCTCAACCACGCTATTCTTCTGTGCGTAAGTGTTTGTGTGGAAGTGTTTTAGTTTTTTTAGTAAGATTTTAGCGAAAATGCATGTGCTTAAGAGGTACTGAGTATACAACTGGTTAAATGAGACTTGGATTATCCTGCGCAAGATTTGTGAGGGTTTGTAAACACATATTTTGATATAGTTCTGCTGCTGATAAATCCAGACCCCCTTTACTTTAATTCATCAGGAATTTTAGCAGTTTTTTAAGTCTTTGTTGACTGTAGAGGCAAGTTTTCTTTACAGATCTGAGGTTGCGTGATCATTTTTTCAGTGAAATGTTCCTTTAATCCATATTCAAACAAAAATGTCAAATTTCAAACATCTGATATGTGTTTTTACAGGCAGTTACATGCTGTTATTATGTTCAGGAAACAAAAGTCCAGCACAGTGACTTCCTGGTGTCATCAAAGTGAGGTTGCTAAGCAACCAGCCGAGATGTTGCACATAAGTACTGGGCGGGGAAATAGTTATGGCACTTGAATAAGGGGAAATATATTTCTGTTCAAAGATGAACCAAAGCAAACAAAAAGAGGATGACAGAGTTAAGAAACCCAACAGACAGCAGCACACACTGTTATATTTCATCTCATATGTGTTTGTGTATTTGTAAATTTTGTTTTTAGAAACAATAAAACAGCTACAAAGATCATAAGCTGTAAGCAGAAGAAAAAATGTCTTATCTTGGCTGACATGGGGTATATTTGCACTTTTTGTTACATAAAAAAAATCAAATCAAAACGGTAGAAATTGAGAATTAAAAAATAATTATTTTTCTCAGTCTACTACATTTTTGCTTTTGTTTCATTTCTGGAATTGGTCTCATGTGTAAAGTAACTTAAACTCTTTATGTTTCTGGCATTAATGAAGACACGGGCATATTATCACGTCGTCTTTGTTGTTCTGTTATTGTTTTCGGTGTGTCCCAGTGGCCTGTTGATTTGAGCGGAGCACTAAGTGGTTGTTAATGGCACAAACACGACTGTGGTTTTAAAATAGCAGACTGCCCATTAGGCTGGTATTAACAAGGTAATGGCCTGTTACTAAACTGCTGAATGACATTGTCGCTGCAGTCGAGCCGAGCTGATGCTCCAAATGCACACATGACCACACACACACACACACACACACACACACACACACACACACATACACTGTGCACAAATATATATGTGTTAAGGCTGGTGAACGGAGGTGCTACAGTAACTTTAAGTTGCTGTAGAGATGTGAGGAGAAAAAAAGATGAGAGACAAGAAAATAGGTAGAATCGGACAGAATAGAAGAAGAAAAATTGACTGAAAGACATAGCTGGGAGGTGTGACGGTGGTTATTAAAGCTGGGATGCACTATGGTTGTTTACCTCAGCCTGGCTGTATTGTTGTGGCTCAGGAATTATTGATAGGTAGGAAGAGTTGGAGTAATAAAGAACTACACATCAGTATGTCTGTGCGTCTGACTGTCTGACTGCTCTGCTTGTCAGATGGGCTTTAGTTACAGCTTCTCTCTGAAAAGCAACACTGCTCCGAGTGACATTTAAGAACAAACTGTGTCCTCTTTGTCCATGTAGTGCTCCAGTGCAGGTGTCCTGTATGTGTGCTTGTGCACGTTCAGCCGTTTTTCCCTCTGGTATGTTGCATTTTCCAAATACACAACATATGAACAGTACACACACTCACACGCACAAACACACTCCTACACTGTGGTGCGGCGATAGGGCAGCGCAGTAGGGGGTATATCCCTGGGAAATCATTTCTCCCTCTCCTTTCTTCCTATTTGTAACTTGTCCTTTCAAGCAAGACGGCCCTTAAAGTTCAGTGGCGCATTCTTCAAAAAAGGCTATTACTGGCTGCCTCTGATTCTGTATCATGCCGCGCACAGACCAGCCATCCCTCCTTTTTATGCTCCTCTCCTCCTGTCATCATTTTCTGAAGGCAAGAGAGGAGAAGTCAGGGTTTCAGAAACGCCTGTGACCAATGCCTTGAAACCCTAAGCAGTCCCCGCCTCTGACTTTGCGCCAGACGTCCGTATCATATCGCTAAAAGGGCCTATTGCTTTTGATACTTGACAGAGCTCCCTCTTTGTCTCTCTCTCAGTGAATCTCTGTCTCGCCCTCTGTGCCAACTGTCTATCACACTCGTTCTCTACACTTACAGGGCTCCATAAAACAGTGTGTGACTGTAAGAGATACGGGCTTGCTTCTGAAAGGCATGAAGAAAAGCTTGAAGTTGTTGTTGGCCCTGACAAAGAATAAAGGTTCACATTCGCACAATAGACACAGTATGGACACAGTGGTCATAAGGCTGAATTTTTTCCAACCTTTTCTGGTCTGTAACTACGTGTTTTAGACTTCAGCATTTAAAGTAATTATTTAAAAAAATGAAATTTGCTTCCTAAATATATATACAGGCATTATAGACTGACACAGAGGCATTGCTTCTAAATCATTAGTTATGACCCACTAAAAGTGTGTGGCTGTGTATTTTTTCTGCAGACTCTGCGCTCTGCCTGTATTTTCTCATTTTCTTCTTATTTTTTTGTGCTCAGGACATTTATAGGTGTGTTCCCCCTGTGCTCAGGTCAGGTTGGGGCTTCATAAAAAGGTAGCAACCAGGTGCCAGAATGTTATCAGCAGGCATCCAAGACACACCGTGCCAGTAAAAACGCAAATATAAAGAGCCAAATCTCCAAATGAGATTGAACCTGCAGTTGTCTTTTCCTCTCACTTTTGCTGGTTAGCCCGTTCATAAATCATAATCCCTAATTCTGTATAGTTTACCTTTATATCTATTTCCAGGGTTTATATGGTCATGACATTCCTGGGAAAATTATGACATAAGAAAAATGTTTTTCAAGGTCTGGAAATGTTTAAGAATTGACTTTTGAATATACATCATTTTGGTTATTGTTTAAGATATATTCATAAAACTAACTTTATTGATTTAATCAAATATAAATATAAATATTGGATTGAATTTGATGGCATTTCCATTTAACTGAAAATATCAATGTTTAATTGAATCACCAGGTATTGTTATTGCATATAGAAAATATACAGACATTATGTTGGGTAAGTGAACCACTTTAATGGAGGATGCCTGAAGGGGGCAATCAAGCCAAATTTATTGAGGTTACATGAAAGCTTAGGTTCACGCAGGGTCAAAAACAGTAGAAAAAAACAGAAGAAATTAATACATACAGACATCATTATAATACAAATTATGATACAAACACACGTGAAATTACATTGCCATTTACAATCTTTTAGTTTTTCTTTTTCCCTAGAAAGAGACGCGGCTTTGACGTTTTGTAAAGTATCCATATGTTACGGTCTGCTCTATCTGCATATCGTCGATGTCAGGCGAAAGTCTTTTATCTGGACATTTCACTATTTTAATTTTTTTTTCAGAAAGTAATTCTATCAGTCCCCCTCTATGTCTATCAGTGGATTTTACCATTTCTTAACCAATGAAATGTATTTTAAAAAAGCTCTTGACTAAACCTATCTTCATTGGATCCTTTTTAAAACGCAGCATTTTTTCCAATAATAGCAGTTTTGGAGATAGGAGGTTAGCGCACGACAGCAGCAATATGCAGCTAGTCGAAAATGTCGAAAAACAAGAGAGTAAAGTTAGCAAATGCTAGCAGTTTGCTTATCTGCAAATGCCTTGGAAGTGCATGTTTAATAGTGTATGGCTGTTTCTCTATATAAAGCTACCTATTTTTAAGTTATTTAAATAAAGTCATTGAAATCGAGTAAAATATTATTGAAAAGTTTCGAAAAAATAATTGGTAAAATGTGTGGGAAGCCTTTATTTCTATGGAAACCCTCCGCTGACTTCGTCTGACAAGGTCATGTTGACAGACTGACACACTGACGTACATAATGGTTCCTTCAACCTTGTTTTGTTACAAGCTCTGATCCAGTGAATGACAGCAAAGCTCCGTGGTGGTAATTAAACATTTATGTCTTAATATGGTTCACCCTCAGAAGCATATTGATAAACATACAGCATTTGATTGTTTTTCTATGCCTCGGGCAGTTCAGCCTGCTGGGTTGTGCTTAGATGTTAAGGAGCTGCTTAATCGCCACTGAAAGTCTTGTTTTTGCTGCCCTCCAGTGGTTTAATGACTCACCTTGCTGTAGCGATGTAGATATGTACGTTGTCGTTACATTATGACATCGCTGTTGGGTGTGGTCACAGCTGCAGCTTCTAATTCAATATCATGTTGGTGTTTTTGATGTTGTGTGAAATGATCGTCATTTAGATCATTATTGTCATGGTGCTTCCACTTGGCTACTCATTTTTGACCCTCAGAGGACCAGAGCTCACAGTGGTAGCAGTTTGCTCCCTGGTCAACAGCGGCCAAAGGTCCACATCTAACCTCCACCTCATCATCATGA
The DNA here is from genome assembly GCF_008729295.1 of Plectropomus leopardus. Taxonomy (NCBI): domain Eukaryota; kingdom Metazoa; phylum Chordata; class Actinopteri; order Perciformes; family Serranidae; genus Plectropomus; species Plectropomus leopardus. Next base: position 23,993,582 of record NC_056465.1, read on the forward strand.
ACATAATTAGAAAGCCCCTCAGTTCAGGCTCGAATGCTGATGGCTGGCTGACACCTTTTTAGAACAGATTGTCTCTCCTTCTTTCTGTCCGTCCGATGCTCCTCTCCCTCTGTCAGCGTGTCTCCCTCTGTCACTCTGCCACTCCCATCGTCTTTGACCTCCACTGTCATCACGGCTGCCCTTGAGGAGCAGAAATCTCTCCATTTCACAGGGACCAGCCATAAGGGGGCTTGATTGCGGCAAATTGATCCATAATCACACAGCGCTCAGAGCTTTTTATCCTGCCGCCTCTTCATCTCCACTTTAGAGGCCCGCCGTTGGCGTATTTACATGCTGTCATCTCAAGGGTTTCCTCTGCTCCCGCCCTTCTCTCTGTCTCTCTCTTTTTCTCTTTATTTCTCTCTCCCCATCCTTCATCCCCTTTATGGCTCTCCCAATTTTCTTTTTGCTCCTTCTCTCTGTCCCTCCCCTTTCTGTCTGGATGTGATGCCAATCTGAGTGTCTCGACACGGCCATTGTAATCCCCTCCCTAGACCTGCTCTGTCTCTCTCTTTCTCACACACACACACACACACACACACACACACACACACACACACACACACACACACACACACACACTGACCACTGCATTTCTGCTTTTGATTGCTCTCCTCAGCTACACACACATCCTAGATGGTTACGATGGCCAAGGAGACGGAGAGAAAGTGAAGGAGGGAGGCGGGTACAGAGATGTAGAGATGAGTAGAAGATGGGACGGAGGTACAGAGAGATGCTTCAGAGGAAGAGGTGACTTGACCCAACAGATACCTCAGAGTGGCGTCACCCAGTATATCTCTCTATCCTTGCTGCTTCTTATCTTACCCGTTTTTCTCTTCTGTCCATATATCCAATTCAAAATTACTTTTTCTATATTGGCGTCACTGCAATTATAGTACATAAATGTACATTTTGTTACAGCAGGCTGCACAAGACAATAATTCATGATGAATGAAAAAACACAAACGACATACAAGTATACTATGCTGCTGCACACAGCTACTTTTTTTTCTTTCTGGAGCATCATTATCTAAAAGAAATGCATGACACCATGGTTCTTTGTCTTGGTCTCAGTTGTATTTCAGTCAGCATCGCCATTATCAAATCCCCTGTTGAACTGTTTTAAATACATGGCAATGCACCGAATAATCATTCGCACTACATATAAACCGGGCCATTAATATGCACAACTAAACTTAAAACAGATAAATAAACATAACTCGCTGGCTGCACTCAAATGGGAGGGAATGAGTCCACTTCGCCCAAAAATAAAACTTCAAAACAGTTGATGACATGTAAGTTTTAAATTCTAAAATCTTTAAGCAGAGAGTAAAACTTCTTCTGCTTCACGTCTCATCTAGGAAAAAATTGCAAGAGCTAAATGTGTCCAGGCAACAAAGCACGTCGCCTGTGTAGTGTTAAAACAAAAACATAGTTCAGAGTGTAAAAGAAATCTGTATTCATGGAAATTAATCACATAGCCTAACAAGCGTAAACAAACATCAAATTATGACATAAATAATAATTATGGTAATTAAATGGAGTTTTGGGTCTTGTCAACACGTATACAGACATTTTTTAAAATTGAAATCTGTCCACAAAATGTCACAGTCAACACAAAAAGGAGTCCAAACACTCACCTGCACTAACGTCCTTTTTCAAATCACCTGCTGAAGATTTCATCGCTGTTGATTCCACTTTGATATAATGATGAAGGAGTTCACTCAAAGATAAGCGCGATGCTCTGATGCTTAAGTTTTCCTTATACTCCTCATTGAAATTTGTCCCATTGTCCCAAATTACCCCACCATCTGCTGGTTCAACCAGGTCTGATCCAAAACTGTCGTTTCTAAGAGACTTTAAACCGCAGAGGCTGAGGGGGAGCAAAAACATTAGATGCGGCAGATGTCTCCATTTATCCTTGAAGTGGTGGAACAATACTAAGTTTAAGTGTAAAGTTGTCATTAGACGAAGCAGCACTAATAAAATGTTTGTTTACTTTGTAATCCACATTAGTGTTTTGTTTCTAACATGTTTATTACACAAAGCAACGTGGGCATGTGTTAATGCTCTGTGTTACAAGTCCACAACTGGAGTTTTAAAAAATCTGCACTTAACAAGGTGTTTTAAGAATTAGCTTTTTGAGTTATATAAAACTCTTTGCGTATGGGAGAGAGGCCAAAATGTATATCTATATTATATATCGATATTTCCAAAATATCTGTTTATGTCCAGACAGGGTCTTAGTATCAGCATTTCCTGAAGGGAAATTTTACAATTGTGAAAGATAAACAATAACTTAGAAATAATGGATACTTAATTGGCAGATTCAAGTTATTTTATACGAAACACTTTTTTATTCCTTTCAGGCCAACAAAAAAACAGAATTCAGTATTACCCGATCAGGTTTTTACTCCAAAATTTTGAGGGCTTTAAAACAGCAGTTTTGCCTCCATTTTGGGAAATTAAATTTACAGAAGGTACAGCTGAACAGAGATAGGATAAGATCAAATAGTTTTAACAGTTGAATGAAATGGTTCAAGAACCATAGAGGAAAAGAGATTCAATTTAAAAAATTTTAAAAAAAAGCGGACGTGAGTTTTTAAAGAAGCTCAGTAAAGTTTCATGTGTTGTTCCCCTGATCCTCTGCTCGTCTTTGTTCTCTCCTCACCTCTGTCTCACTGTTTGTCTCCCCCTCGCTGTCCTCTGTCTTTGTATCAATCATCCCCTGTGTCTCTGTCCATCACCCTGTCTGTGTAAACACCCTCTGTAGCTCTCTTTCTTTGTCAGTTCAGTGAAAACACCGTGGCCACATGTTATAACGATTTTTTTTTTTTTTTTTTGCATCTCTCTCCTCCCTCCTCACCTCACCCGGAGTTTAGCTGTGTAATGTGTGGTGTGTGAAGTGACAGGGGATGCTTTATGAATGTGTGAGGAGGCCTTGGCAGTGCCCCTGCCTCCCCACAATAAGATGAGCTGAATAAATCTGCGACACGCCACAGGCTCTCCGGCACCTACACACACATGCACACACCTGGTCAATTCCTGGGGAAGAAAACAGCATCATAAAACTCTTATCACTTTAGAGCCCTCCGCACTTCAGCGCATATCCCCCATCCCTCTCAGTCTTTTTCTTCTTGCTTTCTCTCCCTCTCTCTCGCTGTTTGTCCTTGAGGTGGCAGAGGGTGGTGTCAGCGGGTGGGGCGAGCGGGGTGTGAAGAGGTGCAGAGCTTTGATGCTTGTTGGGGCTCACTCAGCTGGGCAGTACACGGTGCTGCATCTCGTCCCAAGGCTCTGTATAAATTCAACGCCAGTGACAATTTACAGCTCGCGCCCATCCTCGATATGACGCACTGAGCAGGGCGCCAAGCGTGTCTTGTTGCCATCTCACCAAAGTGAGGCTAATTTATTACAGTGTAAAACCCACAGAGCAGAGAGAGGGGGGAGGCCGAGATATAGAGAGGCCTTGGTTTGAGACTTGTGGTATAATGTGTTATAAAGCTGTGGCCAGCGTGACATTGTTTTTTTTATTGTATCACTGTGTACTGTGGTTGCAGCGTGTTGCACTAGAGCCCATATCCCCTCCTCATAGTGTGCCGAAGAGTTTAAATATTTCATATTTCATCCGGTTTAATATTAAACCTAAGATGCTATTTAGTATCCAATAAGATAACTTCAGTCGTACAGTGTTAGAATTGTCCCTCAGCCTTCAATGTCACAAAGTTTGGACACCGACGATATTAAAAAAGTAAGCAAAATCTGCCTCTAACTCCTTGAATCAAATTTACTTTTAAATGTATTTAAATATATGCCATGATGCTTCAAGAAGGTCTTGACAGGGCTTCCTTTGTACCTGCCGAAGAAGAATGATGAAGAAGATCTCAGTTAATTACATCACGTCACAACTTATGAGATTGAACCCAAAGTTCCCAGGACTGCTGTCACAGAAAGAGCTGACCAGCAAAATCAGGACTGACCTTCAGAATCCATTAGATTCATGTTGTTTTTCACAGGCACTTTTCTTTTCTCCAATTTACATATTTATCAGAGCTGATCGTAGTTTGACATCCTTTAATTTTTTTTTTTTTTTTTTCCTCTCGGCAAGCTGCGAGAGAATGAGCAGTAATGTGCCGTACAGTGCAGCGCGTGACTTTGGCAGGTGAGAAATATGCTGAGGGAGCACTTTGATTTGGAAGTGTGGGCATAAATTTTGCCTCTCCTGCTTTCACTCATTCATTGTCACATCTACCCTCCTCTGCTTGGCCCCCACCCCTCTTACTGTAGCCCTCTCTCACTTTCTTTCACTGTCTTTCTCCTTCTCTGCCAGATTCTTACATATATATATATATATATATATATATATATATAATTTGGCTCTTAAAAACCTACTGAATGTCCAGGTCAGAAAAAAGGTGAGCACATATTAGCAGGTGCTGGGCATCTGCGAAAAAAGCCAAACGGTGTTAGAGGAACACTTACTTGCGTTCAGTATTTTTACCAGTCTTAATCACATGGCTGTAATTCGGCTCCTGTTAAAAATCTCCTGAACAATGAACATTAAAGGTATCCTAACCAAAAATTCACTTTTGGCACATGGGGTCGGTTTTCGCTGGCCGCAAACTGCAATCCTCATTTCTAGATGACGGTTACTCCTGCGCAATGTTTCTTTAAACCAAATGTGTTTGCATTTATTTTTCGATCAAAATCATAGAGCAGAAGATACTTGTAACCTCCTTTCCAGACACACATGCTGGAAGTGAAGATGCAAACTGTATCACCAACATTCCTGGCCATCCTCATCCTCTAATTTTAGTGCTTAGTGCACCATAAACTTTAAGGTACATTCAAAAAATATTCAGTGGTTTTGAATGTCCAGAGTACAGAAAAACATGATATACTTCTTTTACTTCCATTCCACAAACTAAAAACACCCAACACAGTCCAGTTTACTTAAATGGACAGAGAATGATTCAACAACTATTAATTAGTTCAATGCTTAAGTCATTTATCAAGCAAAAGTGTTTTCAGTTTCTTAAATTAAATATAAACGTAAATTTACACGTAAATTAAATATCTGTGGTTTAATGACTGTAAGTTGAACAAAACAGCCAATTTTAAGACATCACAGTTGGCTCTTGGAAATTGTGCTGTGCATATTTGACTTTTTGCCATCATTTCATTCACTAAATAATGAATCCACTAATCAAAAATATAATCAATAATTAAAATAATCATTAGCTGCAGTGCTAATGTACACAGATAATGCAAACCCAATCATCATAACACAGTTAAAGAGGAAAAATGATAAATTGGATTTCATATAGGTGGAATAGCAGTGATGTTGGTTTGACATTCAGCTCAGCATGGGAGGCATTTACTGCTGAAACTCTGCTGTAGTTGTTCTTCCCTCCCACTACCATTCCTAAAAAACTGTTTGCAAAGACAGAAAAAGAGTTCCAGCAAGGATCATTTGTGTTCCCTTCGAAAGCTTTCACTCAAATCCCTCGCCTTCTCTTTCTCTTCTACTTCTGTCTATCGCTCTCTCTCTTTATTCTCCCTCTCATGACGGCGCCCCGCCTGCTGATCTCTACTGACACCCTGAGGTCAAGAGATGCTGCTGCAGCGCTGTGCTCAACCACAACTTGACCCTAACCTTCATGTTCTATGCTGCCCACACCTGAGCCAAAAAAAAAAAAGAAAAAAGTGATTTTCCTTTACATACAGCCGAGTTGTGGTACTTAGTTCCTGCAGGTTCCCTCTGGGTGTTGAGGTGCCTATGGAATAGTGGGACTTAATTTTGTGCTACAATGCTTGGCTGGGCACAGCCAGATACAGAGGAATGCAGAGATACAGACACATAAACACAACAACTACTTGGGGAGCGTTTGTGGGAGCCCTGAGGAGACATAGACACACACACACACACACAGACACACACACAGACACAGACACACACACACAGACACAGAGTGATGTGGGATAAACAGTGGATCCATTGTAAGCTCCAGGAGCCTGCTGTAAGAGATTGTTTTGATGAAGCAGCAAGGGCACACTAGCACTGAGACTAAATGTAGCATGGCCACGACGGTTGAATTCCCCGACAGTCGGGACCTTGGCAGCTGCCTCTGGTTTGGCTCACAACTTTCTGGCTTCTTGGTTTTACTGTAGGGAGAATGGCTGCGTGTCTGTCTACGCTTTTTTTTTCTTTCCTGATTGCAGCTTTCTACTGTACAATGTGTGTGTGTGTGTGTGTGTGTGTTCTTGTATCAGCAGCCTGTGTGGTGGCCTGGGGTCGAGGCCAAAGTAGAATTTCTAAGTGATGGAATTTCACAGCCTCCGAGCACCCAGCGGCTGGCCAAACCGCAAGCACTCACATTTACAACAAACGGCCCGCCCCGCTCCACGGAGACTCCTGAATGGCAAAGCCATTTGTCTCTGTGAAGGGCAGAGGGAGAGAAAAGCGAAATAAAATCAGAGGGAGAGTACTTAAATGGAACAACGCTTTTTTTTTTTGTTTACGACCCCTAACCGCTCAAACAGACACACCATGTACACACACACACACACACATACACACACACATTGCTCTGAGGCTAAATTGGAATTAAGGAGAAGGAAAGGTGCATAGCCTGTTGCTAATTAGCATTTTCTTTGCTCAGCACAAGCGGGTGGAAGAATCGATAAGATATTAAGTTTGTGTATAGCGATGAGGCACGCAATCACTTTCACCCATTAGCAACAAGAGATTAGAGGAGAAACACCGGCCAAGAAAACAGCAAAACTTTGACCTCCGTGATTCTTAACTGGGCTGGGAACGCAGAATGGAGACTGATGGTTATTTGGTCCGTCTACTGTACAGTATATGAGGAAAATGTGCAAAAGTGATCTTCAAAATGTAGACAGTGATATAACCTCCTACAATTGAAGGTTGACTTTTGGAATAGAGAACTGGTATTTTCACCATTGACCATCTCTGGAATTAATCCTTATGCATCTCACAGTCATGGATGGGTTACTTAATGGCCACCAGGAACAGACTCAAAATGACCAAAAGAGACACAGAAAAACCAAAAAGAGATGCAAAGAGACACAAAAAATTACAAAAACAGGCCAAACAACCACAAAGACACTTAAAGAGATCCAGATTATGACAAAAATACACAAAACAACCATAGAGACACAAAATAACTAACCTAAAAAAAAAAAAAAGTTTTGACTGCTCAGCGTGAAGGAATCTTGGGGTCTATGACTGATGATTTGAATCTGTCTTTTGAGGTGAGGTGCTACAAATTACTTCAAAGATAAACAAAACAACTCCAAATAGATGCAAAACTGCCCCAAGTACACACAAAATTACCACTCAGAAAATTACCATAGAAACTCAAATACGCAAAAAATATGAATGATAACTACCAAGACAAGACAAAACAACAAGAAAAAGAGGCAACACCACCTCAAAGTCTGTGTCTTGCTCCTCTGGAGCGGTGGTGGGGCCTTAATTTGCATGTCTGTGCCCAGGCACATTGTCTCATAATCTGCCCATGCTCACATCGTGCAGTCGTTAATATCTCCAGAAGGCAGAAGGACAAAGGTCTACGTTCTAAAATGTTCTAAAGGCAAAATCCAAAACCTCTCACTTTGCTTAAAAAAATCTCTCCATTTAAACATTTTTCAGTTTGACAAGTATGTTGAAAGGTTCATGAACCTTTGTTTATGCAAAAAATGATCATGGAAATGCCCAAGAAAAGTCTCCCAAGATACAACTCATCTGTCCAACAGAGTAAGAGTGATGGAGGAGAGAAGTGTCTAGCCAGAGAGAAGTCCTCAGACAGACATGAAGACTTAAATCAAAGAAGACCTCCATCAGGTCACACCTGTTGCTGCCTTATCCCGATCTGTAGATCTATAATTCACCTTGGCCCTTTGAATATTCTGTGGCCTGTGTTGGTTTGATGTTTGATTCATGTGTGTCTGTCTGAAAGTGGACGGCCAGGTCAGAGTGTGTGTGTTGACCCAGCCTCTCATACTGCACTGTGATTGGCTACATGTGTCTTTAACTCAAATACCAATTTAAGATGATCAGTTATTAGTCTTATCTAAAACAGGAGTTTTAGAGTTGCTTTCTACACATCAAGTGGAATTTTTCTGCATTAACATTTCTTTTTCCCTTTGTCTTTACCTTTCTTTACACCTCCCTCCCCCTCTCTCACTCCCCTCTTTTCCCCCCACAGACCACCTGAGTCCAGAGAGGGAGAAGAAGCTGGTATTTCTTACAGCTCGTGTTCACCCTGGAGAGTCTCCTGCCTCCTTTATTTGTCAAGGTAAAGTTTTAATGTTAGGTCAGCGCCCTGTTTCATTGATTCAGATGCAGCACCACCGGTCTGTATATATTTGGTCCTGCACATCAACATGTCCCATGGAGTTCAATATATGTGGTGTTTATACATTTTATTGACATTATTAATAGTCACTGTATAATAATGATGTATGTTCTGTATTTAGCAACAGTTACTAGCTGTTGTTTGCTTCTGATATATATACTGACATAAAAATGAAGACGTAAAGATGACATAAAGATGTGATATACTGTACATGTTCCTAAAGAAAAAAAGGTAGTTAAACATGTTTTACACATGAACACCAGAAACCTAAAACATAAAGCTGCACAACACATTTTTTTTCAATGTCCATGTGTTATCAAAAATAATGCAAAAATGCCTGTCTTGCAAAGTCTTTCACAGAAATAATCTCTAATCAGTATCTTATTACTTTTATTGTATGACATCTTTCTTGAATCACTGTATAAAGGGCAATATAAAAAAAGGCCATTTGCTTTTCTATATAATTTACCCGAGTAACCAACAAACCCCGCACATTACAGCAGATTCGATGCTCTCATACGTAAATGACAGAATAGGTCGATTTCAACTGCCAAAATGACATATATAACTGGCTCCAAAATTAAATAAATGATTGTCCTAACGGTTGCAGTTTTAAACACAGCCTTAGCGTTGTAAAGCAGGTTTTGTTATGCTATCAAACTTGTTTGTGTTTAGGTTTAGGTAAGAAAAGAAGGTGGTAGCATTTAAAGAAAAAAGTAACTTTACACATGCAACTGGCCCAGTATGATAGACATACTAGCATATTACAACTTTTTTACACTATTATTTAAAGAAGTCAGCTTTGGCCGCAGGACACAAACACTGGTCTCCTGTGTGAAAGACCTGTGCGTGTTTGACCCATCCATTACACTTCCCGCCCACCATTTAGGTATTTCTTTCATATTTATTCAAATTTACAAGTACTTTGTTGCTTTCTATATTATCTCACCTAACTTTCTGTTCCGCTCCCGTAATAATTACTTCGGCTGCTAGAGGGTACCTCCTCAGAATAAACGGAAGTGTGGATTGTAATAAGCTGCTTGCACAGTCGATATGGTTGTTTTTTTGGTGAGGGCAGCCTGAATACTGAGGCCTTTCCCTCCAGATTACAGAGGTAGGCTACTCCATTACAGTCCTACATTTGAAGGATTTGCGACACATTAAAAAGAATTGTCATAACAATTCAGCAGAAGTCGAGATATTCCAATTTTAAGTCCATAGTATGGGTTGAGCTTCAAAAATGTTATACATTTTAGGTGTCCAAACCCGGAGGGATAAGACCCCTGCTGACAACAGCAGCATCATTTTCTTTAGAAAGCTCCCTCCAGAGCCACAGGTGATGTTTTCAAAGGGCTGAGAACTCCCCATGTTTCGTACACTGAACATCAGGCATAAAACAAATTTAAATTTAAATTTAACATAAATGTCATTAGAGTCCTAAACTCTTCTTTGCTCCTGTGATGTCTGAATGTTACAGGAATAGGTACAAGAGTTTCTTTATAAAATCTCAGGAAACACAATCTGAGCACATCAAAGGGTTGCATCGTCTCAAAACTAATAAAACAGGTTGAAAACTGAGAGCCTTTTGGGAAATCGTCTCCTTGTGCAGTACAATAGTTTTAGCAGGATTTAATGACTCCTTGCTCCCTTCCTCCTGCTCAGACTGAGGTGAGTGGGCAGGTTCGCATCTTCTGGGTCCCACTTTCTTGTTTATAGGGAGCCGGTCTGAAGAGGTGAGGGCTGGGGCGATAAAGGGACGGAGGGCAAGGCCTTACTTTTAGTGGTGGTCCCTGTCCACTACTTTGACTCAGTAAGACAGACTGAGGAAGGTCCATTAACGTTAACGAGGTGTAGAGATGGTGCTCGTGATGAAGGGATAGAGAGGTGATAGAAGTAGAGAGGTACAGAAGAATGTCTTTGTCATCTATCTATCTATCTATCTACTTGTCTATCTGATCTACCTACAGTATCATTTTGTGTGTGTGTGGGTGTGTGTGTGTGTGTGCATCATCATGAATCAGATGAGTTGGCTTCTAGCCCGCTGTGTGCTGTCTGTTTTTCCACCGCCGTCAGCTCCATTCCATTTGTATCGATTTAGGCTTGACGTCTCCTATTCCTCCTCCGATTCTGACGATGCCCCCTCGCTGTCCTTCCTTCTCCTTTTGTTTCTCAAAACTCAATTAACTGCCAGCCCGTCTTCGGTTTTCTTTTCAAGTCTATTTCCCTCTGTGCGTGTGTGCATCTGTGCTGATTTATGTATGTGTGTTTGATAGGTGTCATCGACTTCCTGGTGAGCCAGCACCCTGTGGCTCAGGTCCTGAGAGATCATGTGATCTTCAAGATCGTCCCAATGCTGAATCCTGACGGAGTCTACCTGGGCAACTACAGGTACACAAACATTTTTTTAACTCTTAATTTGAATGCATCGCTACATTGCATAGAATTCACACATTACACGGTTTTATATCCTGCTACGTGGGATTATATCCTCTTAACTCCTCCTTTAGGGAGCTTAATGAATTCATATAGCTCACAGCAGTGCATTTGTTAGAAGATAGTATTTGGCCGTAGGGCTGTTCTCTGTGTCCATCCTCTCCTCCTCTCTGTCTTTAACACTATTGCTGCAGCTCTGTGGGCATCCTCCTCTTCTCTATTTTCCTCTCTTCTCTTTCCCTTCTTCATAATTGCCTTTTACTTAATAGGCTCAGCCCCAGGAATACTAATGCACACTGAGATAAGCATCAGCAGTGAGCTCTCGGTGTGTTTGTGAGTGCCATCTAGTGGCGGTGCCTCATCACTGCCTCCAAAAATATGTTAAGGGAATGTCAGTCGCTCCCCAACAGTGACAATCTCTATAATATCATCGACTGTGATTGGTGCCTGCTTAAAGGCTGTTTTCATTAGCTTGCTTTCACATTGAGTCATGATGAGCAGCGCATTGACAGAATGTGAATAGTGATGGTCCTCACCTCACTTACCACACATGCTCATTTATACACATGCATCTCTCTCACACACACTAACACACACTGATACCACACAGCCGTCCCTGCAGGATACAGTTCAGAGCGGACTGTAATGGATACATGCAGAGCAAAGAATCAATGTCAGTTAACCTGGGATGAGAATTTTGTTCATGGCTCACTGCTCTGCTCAGTTGCTCTAGAGAGTATCAGTAACTCCTGTATCATTACCAAGGGCTCCAGTAAATGTCAAAGATACACATGACAACAAATAGAGCAGCACAGAGTGAATCTTTACATGCAAATATCCCATTATGGCTATTGCTGGTTAACACAAGTAATAACATTTGAGTGTAGCAATCCTCATCTACTATATAGTACCTTTTTACACCTTTCCATTATATCCATCCATCTATTTTTATATATCTGCTTTAAGGTATTGTGTGGAGTGTTTTTGTAAACAAGTTGTGCTAAAATTCCTAATTTCTTTTTGGAAATGTATTGTGTTTTTAAGCCTAATGAAAGTGTTGAATGCATTTCCTTCCCTGTAAAGCACTTGCACTAGCTGAAACCTGCGTTGGCTGTTTCCACAATCACTCTCCATTTACTATATAGTGCACTAAATTTAACATCCACCATTTTATGAGTGTAAGAAATCTGAGTGTGAAATTTATGTGCTGCATAGTGCCCCCACAAATTCTCACAATGGAACAAAAAAGTCCATGTCATGTACACTACTTTCTACTACAAACCAATCGCCAGAACAAAAGTGAAATTTTACATTTCTGCAAACCACGGATATGCTACATTTGGATGTTAAATATTATGTAGCAGATATGCTGAAACCTTATCTTTTAACAATGCTGTGTTAACGTTTGGTCATGTTTAAGCACAAGAGCCAATTGATCATGGTTAGAAAAAGGTCAAGTTTTAGCTTAAAATACCTAGTTTTGGGGGCACAATCCCGCTAACAAAACACCCACTGTTTGTTGACTAAAAAGCTGCAGGAAACACAGCAATGACTTACTAAATCACAACCAGTTTTGTAGTTTGTTGGTCAGAAACAATGGCCTGCAGCTCGATGGGCCTCTTACTTGGGTGCCACCGCAATCCACCCTCCCCTCGACTGTGTGATCATAAAGCAAGCTCATATGCTTTGTCACTTTAGAAACAATGATATGATACTGACACCTGCAAATGCAAATGCAACATAGTCATGGTTTGCAGAAACCTACAATGCCAACATTTTCTTTTTGTAACTTAGCTGTCTACTAACACTAAAAGAATGCAATTATGTCAGATTTAATATATGAAAAACTTACCTTCGGGTGGCCCTTCCCCTGTCAGTTTCAGTGATAAATCAAAATGATTATGATACATAAGTCTAAGATCCTGACTTGAGCTCCGGATTAAACTTCTGAGTGTCTATACTGAGGCTGTGATTTTGGACACAGTGATGTTTGGCAGGACTGTATGCGTGTACAAGATAAACATAAAACCCATTCCTTGAAACATCACTCCGCAGAACTGCGAGTGGTCGAAAACTCTGCAGAGTATCTTTAATCATTACCTCCGTCAAGAAGGTATTTGGCTCAATTTGCAAGTGTTTATCAGCAGGGTTGCAAAAAACCACGGGTCCAAATTTCATGAAAGTTGTTGAAAGGGTGAAGTATTGGCCAAGGAAGATCACATTAAATTTTGGTGCAGACCTGAATCATGGGCCGGAGGTTGGGCATTACATTTCCACAATGAGGCCATCCGGACAACATGCTAAAAGTGCTAACACTGCTAACAACAGCAACTATACTGAAACCACCAACAGTGTGGTCATATGGCAATGAGCCCCACTCTCCAGCGCACACCGAGGAGCAGCTGTGGCTCAGGAGGTAGAGCACATCGTCCACTAATTGGGAAAACAGCAGTTTGATTTGTGGCTCCTTCAGAACACATGTTGAAGTATCCTTGGCCAAGATACTGAACCCCCAATAGTTTCCACCACCCAAATTGTGCCATTATTGTGTGAGTTTGCGTGAATATTTAACAGATGAGCAGGTGGCACCTTGTATGGTAGCCTTGATCACCATTGTATGAATGTGTGTGTGAATGTGGTTTGTAGTGTAAAAGTGCTTTTAGTGTTCAAAAAACTGAAAAAGAGTTATACAAATGCAAGTGCAGAGTGGCAGCGATTAGCTGGCCGGTGTGGACATGAACAACAGTTTGCTTTTATATCAATGGTCTGAACATCGTATGCTGCACCTTCAACACTGTGTGATAGAGCATTTGGCCTCCTGGGTTATAGTTTCCCATTAAAAATCTGTGTGTGCATGTGTGTGTGTGTCTGTGTGTGTGTGTGTGTGTGTATATGTTTGTGTGTGCGTACAGGTGTTCTCTGATGGGTTTCGACCTGAATCGCCACTGGCAGGATCCCTCTCCATGGGCCCACCCCACACTGCACGCTGTCAAACAACTCATAGTGCAGATGAACCAAGACCCAGTGAGTGAGCAAGCACACACACACACACATGCACACACACACACGCCCTCCATACTGTGCTCAACATTCCCTCACCACAGTAATGTCTGCTGGTCCCGAGAACAGTTTTCTGACTCCCTGCTTGGTTCAGCATGTTCCTCCAATCTGTGTTTAGGATTGTGTGCACTGGGGAGCAGGGATAGGCTAGTCAGCACCTCCAGAATGTCAGCTCGGCTCTCCTGGCCATTCAAAACATATTACTGCAGCAAGTCTCTGTGCTGTCAGTTTCTAACTCTACTGTAACTTTTTCCTTCCCCAGTTTTATTCTTTCAGTCAGAGGAGCGCTACACAGGCAGGCCGGGGATTTTTCTCTTTGTTCCTGATGTTAATTATAAGCAGAGCGGCAGGTTGGTAGGATTACTGAAGGTCAGTGTGTGTCCTGGGAATACTCTGCCCTTTTGTACACTCCTCTAATCCTGATAAGAGAGGGAGCGGGCTGGAGCGGGATGCAGGGCAGGCCAGAGATGGGGTGAGGCGCGGGGCTGGCATCGGGCAGATTAACCTTTTCCCCCGGCGCTGACACACTGATCGATAGACTCTGTCATGGCAGGGTGATCCACTCATGCCTGTCATTCACACATGCTCACATGGGCAAACACACACATCCTGTGCAAACAGACACGTACACATACTAACACTCTCTCGTAGCACAGTGAGAATACGGCGATGCACAGAGGAACAGGTGCTCTCAAAAGTTTCCCCTGTCGGCATAGGTGTTTTTTCTCTAAGGCGCATAGTTTTATAGATAAATTGCAACGGTCACACCTTTATATAGAGGAGAGGTTACCAACCTGAGGGTAGAGCCCCTCTCAAGGGTCAGGGGATGAAGCTAAGAGGTCACGAGATGATTGCAGGTGTAGGAACTAAAAATAAAAGAACACCAAATTAAATTTATTTTGCAGACTTTTCATCAACCTTTGCTCTTTCTTGTGGAATATTATTTGATATTTAAAAATTATTTCAATTTAAAAAGTGACTAGAGTTCACATGCAGACATTGCGTCATATTAAAGGGTACTTCACCAGTTTTCAACCAGCTTTGTATCAAAGCATTTAACTGTAATATGAGATTGTTTCTTGCTGGCCAGCCACCATTTTATCACATAGTTTGCATTACCAGCAGGAGTATTTATTGGTCTGGTGCATTCTGTTACTTGTAGGTTTCTACTTGAGCAAAAGCACCCTTTTCCTCTGTTTTCTCTGGTCATGTAGCACCACTTTCAAAAGTATTTGCTACTTTCGACTGCATAGACATCCTAGTTTTATTAACAGGCAGTCCTTCCAGCAGTGAAATACTTGTTTGTGAGGCTACATGCAAAAAACAAGTCAGCGACAGTTGATGTAGAGTCGTTGTCTTTACATTGGCATAAATTCAGTTCCATACACATTAAATTCATGGCAGATATAGCCTAATAAAAGGAACTTAATGGCCTGCCACCACACTGACTTTGAATTCTCTAGCTGGGTAAATGCAGCCTCCAGACAACACAATATTGGGCCTTATGTTTTCAAAGTCCACTCCTGCTGGTCAGATGTCTCCCATTCCCTCTCCTTCACTGTTGATAACCATCCCACCAGCACTTGTCCTCCTGTAGCCCCCCCCTTCTCCCTGATGATTGCCTTTAGTCTTGCAGAGTTAATTTGGAGGCTTGGGCAACCTCTCCTCTTCTGTCTCTCTCTCGCCACAGCCAGTTAATCCCATCAGACACACTACTCATGTCTGGGGCTCCCAGATGCCAGTTTCAATGCCAACTCTGCAGCCAGGAGGCCCTGTGCTGCTGCCCTCCATTCATGCTCATCTCACACAGCGGGCATAGAGTCTAATGAGGCTACCAGGGTTGGAGGGCTCCGCTGGAGGACTCCATTAACAGGAGATCAGCAGCAGCTACGTAGAGCAGAACAGTTGGGCTAAACTAGCATATGTGGCCCTTTTACTAGCTGCAAACTCTGTGTGGTCATTTGTTTGAAAGTGAGGAGACTGAGAGGAAGCTGGACTGGGGGTTTATTATCAATTTTCAAGTGATTTAACTTTACAATTGTACCTAAAATCTACAGTTTGCAAGTAAGGGGTGGGTGGTTCTGAATCAAACATAGATATATTACTGTAACCTTAAACTGATCACCTGTGAAAGAAAGACATAAGCCGATACTTTGTGATCAGGCATCCTCTTTTAAGTGTGGAGAACACCTCCCAGATATTCAGCTTCTTAGGGCATGTGTCCTTACTGCGTTTTTCTTCACCAGAAAAGGAGATGCAGCGCTTCCTAAAAAAGCGTTCCCTGTGATTTTTTTTTTCAATAACACACTGCTTATGGCGTTAGGTAGCTAATGTAACGCTACTTTAACAGATGGCTGATGACACAGTTATCAAACTTACAACTGTGCAGTGGTAAGAGCACAACACTTTGCAGCAAAATCCAGTTTCCACCAGCCAATCTGCTCCCAAAAATGGGCTTTTCTGTCTTTGTTGTGACAGTACCTGAGCTAAAAGAGCGGCAGTGAAATCATTAATGCCTTTCAGGAAAGTTCAAAGATTAATAAGAGATTTGGAAAAAGACACTGGGCGCGGCTCTCTTTGTCTTGGCGGCCACATGCAACTGCATTCAGTCTCTCCTCATTGGAAACAATTGAAAAAGATGCCGGTTTTGAGAAAAAGCCAACAGGTGGCTTGGGGCCACAAGCTAGCTGTAGCCAACAGCAGCCTTATTTGTCTTTTCATTGTTGTTGCTTGCTGTAAATCTGTGTGTTTGTGTGAATACAGATCTTCATGTTGATGTTGTAAAAGGACAAATACAGTCAATGTTAATGGTGTCTCTAGGCTACAGTAAATTGTAATGGATTGTTCTTGGGAAGCACAGTTAAATAGTTAAAGGCAGACTTGTTTCAATTTTTCTCCATTCACAACATAATGAAATAATCTTCCTCTTGCACTGAGGGAATTAACCCAAGCACAATATTTAAAAAATACCACCAAGGTTGGGGTTGTCTTTTGGTGTTGCAGCTTCATTTTTTAAGTTAAGTGTGATGGCAGGCATGAGACTGTCATGTTCTAATGCTAATAATTTCAGTATTATAACACTAAAAATGTATTTTCGAAAACCAGAAACTAGTAAAATATATCCTCGTGAGTAAACTCTCAACCATGACCTTTGCATTAGAATATATAACATACTGAAATTGTACTTGGCCTCTTTTGCAGTAGATATCCTTGTTACAGCAAAACAGGATGTTAAATTGTGTTTTTGGTAGTTGTGTGTCTCTAGGTACCATCTCACATGAGAATTCATGGTCTTGCATGATTTGGGTGATTGCTTTGTATTATCAGTCTAATAATACTCATTTAGCGCTCAGGATGGGAATTGAGAACCGGTTCCAGTTGAGAACCAGCTCCAAATTGTCTGATCCATCAGAATCATATGCCTCCGAGCTCATCAATTCTTTTTATTGATGTTGGTTGTGCAATGCAAAACAATGAAACTCATGCATCTACACCACTGGAAATAAAGTTAAGGAAACAGTTCAAAGAGTGACTTCATGTCACGAAGGAAGATGACAACAGTGATGCTTGTAATGTCTGCTAAATGATCATTTCAAGTAATGGTGGAAACACTAGGAACTAGGGCTTAGCAGATTTTTTTCTTTCTCCACAAAAACCTAAATGAATTTAAGGCTGTAGAATATGCTCTCATTTCATTTACACTGTGTTCAGACTCAGATATCATAAAGCAGTTACACTGATGCTGAGAACCTATAAAGGACTATTTTTTTCCATAAAGAATCAGTACAAAAAAATCAATAAATCATTGGAACAGTAATCTGAATCGATAATATTGGTATCATTGAAACTACATCAGTTCCCACCCCTCTTCGGCGTGCTGTCCACTCTATTTACTATTTCAGTATTTGCTTTTTTCTAAGTGTAAAGCCTGAAAACACTGTGTATGCTGGCGTCAATGAGTCATCATTTGCAGGCTGTTTAGAATTTATAAATTCTGGTAATCTTTAGGTATGTACCTAACTTTATTCAAACTAATGCAGACTGTAAAGACTAACTTAATTCAAGATGCAGTACAGATTTTCTCTTCGTGCCTTTCCGTACATAAATCTGACCCTGACTTTTTGTCAATCACGACTTCTTTACTACTTTAGATACCCACAGTTCTGTGTGTAAGGCATCATAATTCAAAGTCACATTGCCCTCCGTTGCACAAAGGAGCCCATTCAGTTTGAAACCCCATCAACCATTCTTGTGACAGACACCCTCGTCACTCCAAAGCGATTCTCCATCATTGTGAATTCAGCAGCACTCTCTTTCTGCTGGGAAAATAGCTTCCTTGTTCTGTTCAGGCAATAACTTCAATAACTGGCTGCGAGTTCGCAGACAAGTGCCATTTAAATCAAAGCTTGTTGCAGGAGCAATCTAAGCTGCATTGGTATTGATGGCCGGAAACTTTTATTTGACAAATATTTGTATATAAATTCAACACTGCTCAGAACATTTGCACTCACTGTGTGTTTATGCAAACTCTGTCTTGAAGAAACAATGTTTTAAAATCAATAACTGAAAGTCCCATCAGCCAGCTAACTTGAATGATTACATTAATATATGTATGCAGAGTATGTACAGTTACAGTTTGGCTCCGAGGCTTTACATTCGTCAATCCTCACTGCATGCAGTTAGCTTATAGGTGTTTTGTGGAGTGGAAGAGGAGCACAATGTGAATTCTCAAAAGCATCGCGTGGCTTTTTTGGCCACTAAACTTGCACAGATAGGTCAAAAGCAAACCATATTATTCACAAGCCCCACAAAGAGTGAAATGTACTCCTAACTACGCTGTAAAGCAAATAGTGTCTCGGTGCTCCTGTGCTAGCATGTATTTAAAATAAAATTAAATGGATACATTTGGCGCAAAATTGGTCCCTATTTATGCAAAGGAGTCTCATGTCAAAAATAGTTAAATTAACAAAGACCAGTGCTAATAGCCACACACATTTACAGTGAAATTGTTAGCATCTTTAGAGAATTAGCAGTAACTGAAGCACAAAGCACACTAACAGACTGAGACACTAAGTCCCAGATACAGTTTCTCTTTGCTACATTTAAAGTCCGTGCTAGAAGTTTTCAGGAAAGCCTCTGCATGTTGTTGGTCAGGACCTGTAGCGTGTGGCCTGAAATTTTCTGTTTTTATGTATTTACTTTCAGCCATTGTTCTGCCTGCTGCATTCTTAGCACAAAGGCAACATTTCTACTTTGTCTCTCCCTTTTTTTAAGTTCAGTTTTAGTTTTTTGTTTTTTTAAGTGTGTGTCCTGTTGTATCACTCTGTATCCCCTCTGTTGATCAGTTGATCCAATCAGAGCTGATCAGATAAGATTGATGCATATGCAGAAGCGAATGTATATATATATGTATATATATATATATATATATATATATATATTATTTTATTTTATTTTATTTTTTTTTATTTTTTTTAATATCATGTTCGATTCCTCTGTGGGCCTATGTGTTTGAATCCCAAAGACTCTTCCTCTCAAAAGCTTATTTACCTGTTGCCACAAAATAACACCGAGGTCAGTTACTTTGGAAAGCGAGTTAACAATATAAGTCACATAATTTAACTATGGCTATTTTATGTTTTAACAGTTTTTAGACAACAGTGGAGTTCTACAGCACAGAGACACCAGCTATATTAGGCAGCTACACACACACTATACTTTCTGATAGGATTAATTCACATTTGCTTTTAGTCTTATCAGGGGAAATGTTGTTTATAGTAAAAATAGAAATATATTTAGATATACCAGCCTCATTCTTTAGGCAACCTAAGAGACCCAGGTGGTTTATGACTTAATGGGCCAGTTGGTGGAGGGAAAATTAGGCTTACATTCATCAGGTTACAAAAAAGAGTACTCCACTGGGATGCTTATGTTGTACTGTGTTTACTGGTCGTGTAATAGGGCGATGATTTCCTACCATGTGAGCCATAAGAGCAGATGTTCAGCTGATAGTAAATCAAAGTTGGCTTGGTGTTTGTTTTTTGGCTCTTGGTGGCCCAAAATGGCTTAAAGCAGCTTTAAACTGATCTTGCACATATTCGTCACAAAATAAAAACAATGTGAAATGTAAAATAGAGGTGTGATCAAGTACAGCTTTTGTGTGAATGGCAGCTATGCTCAAAAGCTGGCTGTAAACTTCCTCTCCATCCATCTGAAGGCAAGCCTGCTCAAGCTGTTTCATAAAATTCCATCATTTACCATCTGCAGCCGAACATTGGTCAGCAGGGAAAATGGCTGAAAGAGTCAGTGATGCAAGGAGCTATAATCTGTTCCCAAGCCACCCTGTTGTTTGTTTTGAAAAGAGAGAAATGGAGAGGAAGACAAAAAAAGGAAAAGAGACCAAAGAAACAAATGGACCCATCTCCTTCCTAAAGCGTTGCTTTTCCAGCTCATTTATCAAAAGCAGGAGAAGAATTCTTTTTGATTGGCTGATTACCAGAAGCATTCATCACCGGCCGACGTATCCCCACCAATTTGACACTGCCATTTCGGATAATTTGTTAAGTATGACAAAGAGGTCATTGTTGCCCTGGCTTCTTTTTGACCTTTTTAATATTAGAAAATTAATTTTCTATCTGAAACAAATGCATTAGGTCCTGTCACAGCACCTAGATGAATCTTGCACCTTGAAATCCTCCCTAATGCCCTCCTCCTGTGACTCCTACAGCCTCACTCTTTCCTGTGTCTTTGTTCAGCGGTCAGGTCTGTATTTTACTGTATGTGTAGAGCAGGAGATCTGTCTCGGTGTGTGTTTTTTGTGTCTTATTCTCTCTCTCCACTCCTCTCTCCCCATGCGCGTTGTCCTCTGGTGTCAGCCAACCATTTCTGATCCATTTCTGAGATTTACAGCCAATTTTACCCCATCATCCCTGCGTCGTTTCAATCCCTCCATCATCCCTCTTTTTATTCTTTCACCGTTGGATGCTGAATTGTCTGCTTTTCACAGGAAGATACAGATGAAGCTCCCACACTCCGGCAATTTTTATGCCTTTTTATCAATTTAGTTCACAGGCTTTTACCTTATCTTAATTTTTTACGTAATGGTACGAATTTTTTTTTCAGCACCTTCCCTCTTTCTCCTCTCTGCTGCCTTTTCTCACCGCCTCTTCTTGTCTGTATCTATCAGCCTCCTTTTCTCGTCTCCTTCACCTGCTCTCCTGGCAGGCCCTCCCAACAGATGTGGCAGCTTATGTGGCACTAACAGGCCTGAAGCAGAGGGCTGCCTGCGCCCGTTCAGGCTGATTACAAGTCACCTCTGTGTTCATAAACAGACAAATACCGCCATCAATTTGAGAGCGCGGTACCGGTTGAGTGGGAGAGGGAGGGGGAGACAATAAGAGAGACGGAGACAGACGGAGGGAGAGTTTTGTGTCCATGAAGCAGGTCATGCCATCTGCCATGTTCTGTCACTGCGACATCATTAGAGGGTCACTGACCACGTGCCCCCGTGACCTGAATTGGCTTCTCTGACTAATGAAATGTTGGGGAGAGTTTTACAGTGTACAAGTGATATGACAGTTTTTCTTTCCATCCTTTTTGTGTGGGAAAGTTTGACTCAGTATGAATGTTTGATGTTTGCAGCAGCCCACAAATTTACACCTGGGTGGCCTCACTGGAATAGGCAAGTGCCTTGCTCAAGGGCACTTCATAAGTCATTGCATAGGTAAATGAGAGGTTTCCACTCTTACTTTTACTGTCCAGAGATGAGATGAGATGAGATAAGGATATTTGTCTTGGGCAAAGAAATGCTACTCACTGCTGCATGGCATTCAATTAATAGCAATACATTAACAATACATTAACCACAGTGCAAACAATATGCAGTGGACAGCATGGTATCGAATGGCTTGGACACAAAAATTAAGGCAAAATATTGCACATACCCCATAATACATGAACCAGACTAACTAGTTGACTTGAGTTTGGAACTGAGTGATTGCTAAATTACTCTCCATAACAGCAATTTTCCAATAATAGTTTAATAGCTGAATTTCTCCACTTGTTGAAATGGTGTGTACTGAGCAGTACACAGTATATTAGGAGTTGAGATGGTGTTTTCTTTTACCGACAATCTCTAAATCCAAGAATATAAGATATTAGGCAAAGTTGTTAACTTGTTACCCTAATGGCATTGTGTCAACTCTAACTCATTTCTGAGAGGAGGAGGGATTCGATTTTCCCGAACCACCCACTAGAAACCAATGTATTCTCCTGAATCAGATTAAGTCCACACTGTTGGGTAGCCGTGCCAACATGCTGATTTTTAAAAGTGGAGCGGAGTGAAATTAAACCAAACTACAATGTTGGTTGATATTGAGAAGACATATTGATATTAAACACCCTTGACAGCAGTGTCTATTTTGTCTGTATTGCAGCCATTTTTGTTATTACTCCTCATTGCTTAACAAAAGACAACAGTGTGACAACAGCGTTAGTCCTGTCCTCTGTGCTGATTGGATAATCATAGTCCCCCTGCATTGCTCATTGTTTTTTTTCCTTGTCATCCGAGAAACCCTGCTGCTTTATGTTCTGATGCCAAATGAATCAGTCAACTCAGTGAAGTGGGTACATTTCTTCTTTTTTTTCCACAATGTTTATTGAAATTTTTCAAATAGAACAGATAGAAAAAAACAGCAATATTTGGTCAGATCAATAGAGACGAAACAACAGAGTAAGTAGTAAGTAAAATAGGAACAACACAAAACCGGGACAGGACTAAGACAAGACAAATGGTACAAATCAAATAAGTATTCAGACTAAAACAAAAATCAAAAAATTGTCATAAAATAAAATATGTAAATATAATAAAAATATTTAAACAGACCAACGGTCGGTTGGAAAACTGCCTGTCACATAACAATTTAATGTCCCAAAAGTACAGGATTAATATCAGGGAAGTCCAGCTCTTGTATATGGGTGGCCACATGTTGCAACATTTTCTCAGAGAACCCTTCATTATGTACCAGACTCTTGACTTGAGTGGGCGTATTTCAAAGTCTGGACTAAAGCAAGCTTAGAGGCAGTCGGGCACACCATGACGCGACTCCGAAGATGGATCATCTCAGGCACAACTTAGCACAGCTAGTAATGGAAACATAAATGAATGCAGCATGGTTTTACTCTGTGCAGCCAAAAGTGCAGATGGTAAAGCCCTATAAAGCTAGGATTATAGCGAGCTAGCTATGACTGATAATAAATGCTGGTGGCACCAAAAAAATCAGCAGTCACCCCCTAGAAATGAGAAATCAAGGACCTATTGTTGCAGACATTACCGTGAATTTTAAGTGATTCATCTGTTAATGTGATTGTAAACTTCATATGTGCTCTGCGAAAACGTAAAGTTTGACAAGAGCAGCAACAGTAACAAAAGGGATGTGGTCAATGGGCATCCCTCCAATCACCCACCTGCTTTCTACAGCAGCATTAATTCCCAGTTAGATCTTACACGTGGAGAAATCTATGTCACTCCTCCCACAGGCATTACAGGAATATTTTAATATTGGATAATGTGCATTACATGGCAAGTAAGTTCAACTTTCTTCTCTTGAACAAGCAGCAGTTTCCCTTCTCCTCAAAAGGTATGCTGCTGTTGCCAGGAGCTTTATTCAGGAGCTTGTAATCCTGCTTCAATCAGCTCCTTTTCCTTCCCGTGTAAAGATAAGCCCGGCATTTACGGCCCTCACCGCACCCCGCTCTAATTAATATGCAGGAGATAAGTACTTGTCTGACAAAATTCATTCGTTTGACCTTCTAGGTTTTACACTAAACTGTTTGCGGCCGCTGCAAGTTCACCACAAGTTGAGAGTTCCCTGGAGTTTCTGCAGCGAGATGGGGCTTTTGTTTCTCTCTGAGAGGTTTAATTTGGACAGCTTGCTCTCCCCCTCTGTTTCTCTCTCTCACTCTCTCAAATTGTCTTCTGACTTTCATTCAGCAGTCTCTGTTTCTTAATTGCCCCTAATTGCTTAATTACAATTTCAAATGAACAATTCTGGAGGTCAGAGCGGGTTGTTAATTGAAGCATCAATCACAGTGGTGGGGCCTTCAGAACCGTCTCAGTTTGATTGGCAGGGCATTAACTGAGTATTGTAGTAAGCCTGGACATGACATTGTGGGGGCTCCATGGCTGACAGTACTGTTGCTGCTGCTCCTCTGCTGTCCTTCACATGAAGCTGTGAAGGAGAAACCTTCTGGGTTAGAATCAGGACAGAGACAGACTAAACTGAACTGAACTTGGTTTGTGTCTTCGCCCACAACAAACTTGAGGCTGAAGGTCCTTCACCTTCTTTCTGTGTATGTTCTCTCTGCATTTGTGAGGGTTTCTTCCAGATGATCTTCTTTCTTTTCACTGCATAAAGATTTTTGTATCATGTGACTGGACCTGAGTTTGCTCCTCAGTGCACCTGTGGTTTTCATGGGTTATGATAGGCACCTTAGTTTAACTAAAGCTGGGCAAACACTGTACAATTTAAAGTTGTGCCTGAGGTTTTGCATCATGCGACTCATTTTACCATCAGACCAAATTTCAGTTTTGTTGAGCATCATTTGCTGTGAAGTGCACATGGGGGAGCAAGGACAGATCATGGCATGACCAGCTGTCAGACTTTCAGATTAATTTCATGTCAAAAATTTTGGACAGTTGTTATCAGGCTCTCTCACAGAGCCACAAGTTGATTCCCCAAAGTTCTTGCCTTTTTTCTCAATAACTTGTACATTGTAGCGGATACCAAGCTAGTTTTGGTGCTGTTACATGCTAACTTGTGTGTGTTTGCATGGCACCTTGTATGTCTCAGCCACCAGTGTATGAATGTGTGAATCAGTGAATGCGATTCGTAGTGAGAAAGCACTTTGTGTGTTCAAATGACTAGAAAAGCGCTATACAAGTGCAGGTCCATTTATCCTGTGACTGTGTGTGTGTGTGTGTGTGTGTGTGTGTGTGTGTGTGTGTGTGTGTGTCTGTGTCTGTGTGTGTGTGAGTGAGAGAAAGAGAAAGGGAATCAAACTTTGACACAGTTTTACAGAAGTGGTCTTATAAACTCTTTATGGGACGTCTGTCTCTACATATGTGAACTGTACTCCAGTAGCAAACAAACTCTTGCCCTCCCACAGCCCCAAATCTTCCACACAAATCTTTCTTGACAAGTGTCAATCACCAGAACTGTCCACAAGGGCCAGCAGATCATTTTATTGTCTATTTTACATATACAGCAGGAGGACTCATGTGACACAGTGTGAGGTTGTGGCTTGACAATCAGACTTTACAGTTATACAATTTCTGAGTGAAGTATTTACTGATGTATTTATGTTGTAGAACAAAATGTGAAAGTCTTTTCAGCTTGTGTCAACCACAGACTTTATTTAAGGCTTATAAACAAAAACCCTTTTAAAAAAAAACCATTGACTTTGAGATGAGGGAATCAAAAGTGTTGAAATGTGGATCTCGGGGTTTTAGGACCCATTTCTGGGGTTCTCGATTGACGGCCTTCCGGTTTTCCTTTTTGAATGACATTTACAGACGACCACCATCTGCTGGTATGAAGGGATGTTTCCTTTCATGCAGGCGCAGAACGTACCTGCTGATTGGCCGTCGGTTTGGTGTTTTCATGTGCAAATTTTTGGCTGAGACATGGCACGTGAGGTGACACAGCAGGGGGCTTTCGTCACCGGTGATGTCAGTTTGGTGTGTCTGGGGCTCTAACAGCCAGTTAAACTCTCTGCTATAAGCAATCTGCCACTTTTGATCACCTGCTTGTCCACCCTCCAATCCATCCACCTCTATCTCCTCCTCCTTTATCCCTCTCCCTCCTCCCAGCCTCCGTGTCCTCCAGAGGGGAGAGACCCAGGTGATTATTAGGCTGGTTTCCCACGTCTAGACCTCGGCTGGTTGGTTGGAACTCCTTCCACCCTCCTTTCTCTGCCTAATGGAGCTGGATCTACCTCCCTCACTACCCCCTCCCTCCTCGCTGTTCCTCCTCCTCCATCTACCCTTTTTCTTTTCACCCCCTATCTAACTCTCCCTTTATGTCTCTATATGTATTTCTCCTTCTGTCTACTGCTCAGTTGGCTGCATTTAGCTTTTTTTTCTCCTCCTCTTGCTCTTTTTTTGTGTTTTGTTTTTCTGTTGTTTCTCCTTCCCTCCTCCCTCGCACTGTCCTCTTCCACCCCCCTCCTCCGCCTCCTCCTCCACCTTCTCCTGCTGCTGTTCCTCTCCTCTGGGGCTCCATCCATCAGGTTGTCGGGGGCTGCTAGCGGCCGACTCCCAGCCACCATATTTCACCGCCAGCCAGCCAAGCAGCTGACAGCACAGCCACCGCCAGGAAATTGCTTTGGCTGTGAGCGGAATTTCAAACACAGGCACACTGCGTCGCCCGGGCCGCCCAAGCACCGCTTCCCTGTCTCTCTCTCTCTTTCTCTTTCTCCCTCCTGTCAATCTCTCTACACCTCCCTACACACATCTCTATGTCTCTCTGTATCTCTCTGTCTTTCTCTCTTTTTCTCGCTCTTATGTACTTATTTCCTCTCTTTCTCTCTCTTTGCATCCCCATCTCTATATGTTTTTCTGTGTGCTTTTCCCTACCTTTCTTTCTTTCTTTCTCTCTCTCTCTCTCTCTCTCACACACACACACACACTGTCACAAACCCATATGCATCGTTTTCTCTCTTTGTCTTTTGTCCGTCTTTGTTGTTTCCTCTCTTTCCCACCCCTCTCCCCTACGTCTCCCACGATCTCTCCCTCTCCTCTTCCATCCTCTCATTCTTCCCTTCCTCTCCTCCTCTTTACGACCCACAGGGAACAAGGTGTGGTGCTGAATGTGTAATGAGCAGAGCGAGAGGGAGGGAGGGAGGGAGGGAGGGAGATAAAGAGGGGGAAGAAGAAGAAGAAGAGGGAAGGATAAAACCAGAAGAATGGAGTGATAAGATAGAGAGAGGAGGGATGTTGGTGGGTGCTGCTGCTGAGTTAAGGGTCAGAAGGTGTGTGTGTGTGTGTGTGTTTGTGTGTGCGTGTGTACGTGTGTGCGTGTGTATGTGTGTGTGTGTGTGTGTGTGTGTGCGCTTGTCAGAACCAGTTTAAGACCACTGAAGTGAGGAGGGATTTTTTGCCATGTGAGGTCATCTTTGCTGGTCTTCAGATCCTGGCTGGTTTAGGCTGAAGGTTTAGGGAGTTTAAGGCTGGACTGTGTGGTAGCATAAACAGCAAAACAATAGATCAGTCAAAATCATTTGTGTCCTCTGCTGCTCCATTCAAATGCAAGCAAGATAAAAACTTGAATCTGAAATTGTGCAGCTAAATATGGCATTTTCTTGCAGTATATTCTTAAAAATCATATGCAACATGGAAATAGTGCATTTTTGAACTAAAATACACACTTTTACATATTTCTTCAGTAAATGAATGTGATGGGCAATAGTTTAATCATATGTTAAGTATGTTAAATATAATGGAAAGCAGTAGACAGTGTGTAAGATTAAGGGGAATATACTGGCATCTAGTGGTGAGGATTGCAGATTGCAACAAGCTGAAAGTTTCCAGTTAAAATTCTTTCAGTGTTTATTAGTTAGAAGGTTTATACCAGGAGCTGAATTATGCGCAGAGGTCTCTAATTCTCCAAAACAAACAGACCAGGTGATTAAAAGCCGTAAAAACACTGAAAGTTTCAAGTTCTATATTGTGTGTTTCTCCGATACAGCTGGTCACAGAAGGGCTTTTAACTAGGCGTACAGTGGCCGACACAAAATGTGAATTGACCTACGTAGCCCATGTCCAACTGGTAGGAGGCCCCATGGCAGACCCAGAACACACTGGGGGGATTTTATATCTAATCTGGCATGGGAACACCTCAGGGTCCCACAGGAGGAGCTGGAAAGCATTGCTGGGTACAGGGACGTCTGGAGTGCTTTGCTCAGCCTGTTTCCCCTGGCAACCCAGTCCTGATAGGTGGACAACAATAAAATGGACATCAGACTGCAACTCCATAAAATACTAAAACATTTAAACAAAGATCTAAGACTTTTTAAAGTAATTTTTATTTTATTTAATCTTTATTTAATTACGCAGTCTAATTGAGATTGAGATCCATTTTTCAAGAGAGAGCTGAGAATAAGATACATTTACAAGAACATACTCAGCAAAACAGAAATGACACAACTACAAAATATACTAAAAAACTATTACAAGAATCAGAAACATCAGATAATGAAACGTTAAGATCTCCAAGAGGAATATAAGACTCAAGATTAAGGGGAAGTTTCAGTTCGTACCTGAAACCAGTTCTGCTAACATCGGTGCGTATGGGATTTTTAAGGTTACTGCAAACTGTACTGCAGCTAGATTTAAATGACATGACAAGAGATGTGAGGTTGTTGGAAGCTTCAGCAGTAGAGTTTTAGAAATTAATAACATGAGAGGGCTAGTTCTTCTTGACTGTCAGGAAGTCCAACCAACCATGCAGGGAAAAATGATGAGTACAAAATTTGTCATTTTTAATAAATGCACTATTATACACAGGGTTTAAGCGTTGATGGGGCAGCATGACAATACAGAATATCTACATAGTCAAGGACAGACATGAAGATTGACTGCACTGTAGTTTTACGGTTGGAAGGAGACAGACATCCTTTACTTCTGTACAGGAAGCCTAGTTGGATTTTTAATGTTTCAGTCTAATGTTGAATATGAATCTTGGATGACAGTCTACTGTCAAGCCAAATTCCTAAGTGTTTGTATGACTCAGCAAGAGCAATATGGGTGCCATTTAAAGTTTTAATGGCAGGATAGTTGGAGTCACTGGTGGAGTTGGAGAATACCATTTACTTGTTCTTTTCTGCATTCAAAGCTAGGCTGCGATTTGTGTAAATGTTAATTAATGTTTCTGGTGCTGTCACACTGTGAGCAGCTCTACTCTGTCTTTTGTGTGTTGTATTTAGTAACTACAGTTTCCATTCACAGCACACTCAAACAAGACCAAATCTCTCAAACTGCAGACCTTTATAAACATTAAATACCTTAAAGTGACAATTCACTCCAAAATCAAAAATACATATTTACCTATTAGCTGTAATGCCTTTTCTCAATCAAGATTGTTTTGGTGTGAGTTGCAGATTGTTGGAGAAATTGGCAGTAGAGTTGTCTGCCTTCTCTTGAGTGTAATGGAACTAGATGGCACTCGAAACGAAATTACCAAAATACACATTTGGAAAACTCAGCAGCAATGTCTCTTTTTAGAAATCACGACCTGGTTACTCAAGATAATCCACAGACCTTGTTGCGAGCAGTTTTATATAGGAACTATTTCCTGTCTGCCAAATAACACCCACCAACCATATCACAGCACAGGAAGAAGCGAGCATCTATTAGAGGCTCGTGCAAGTGACAGCGCACGTTGCAATGGCGTCCTCCTCAGTTGAGCTGTAATGTTAGCTAGCTCAGTGGGGCTCAGTGAGCTAGCAGTAGATGCACGCTTCCTTCTGCATGGTGATACAATTGGCAGGTGTGGTTAGTAGAGGGAAATTAGGTCCTATGCGAAACTGCTCATAACAAGGTCTGTGGATTATCTTTGAGCACCACAGGCTGAGTGCCATGTGGTTGAGAGAAGGCAGACATCTCTATGGCCGATATCTCCAACACTCTGCAGCTCACCCCAAAACAATCTAGATTGTTAAAAAGCACTCCAGGTAAGAGGGAAAATATGTATTTCTAATTTTAGGGTGAACTGTCCCTGTGATAGTCCTGCAGTTAGACGTGTCTTAGTGAGGGGTTATAGTTAGAAGTTGGAGAATAAGTCAATGCAAGCACCTTATTCATCAGAAGATAAAGGTCTCTCTGTGTGTGTGCGTGTCTGTGTGTGTGTGTGTGTGTATCAAGTGATAACAGAGTTGAGCAGGAGAAACAGATCTTATCAAATCCATTTTACACAGTGTATGCAGGAGAGAAAAGACATTACACACTCAATACGAAGCCAGAATTAACCTGATGAATAAGTATGTGAGTGTGTTTTGAATCTGTGACATCCACATGAGTGTGTGTGTGTGTGTGTGTGTGTGTGTGTGTGTGTGGGTGTGTGGGTGTGTGTGTGTGTGTGTCTTTACACCATATTCATCTCTGCCCACCGTCCATGTCCATGTTCTGTAGATGTGCCCTTCAGAAGGACAGTCTGATTGAAGTTATGTGTGGGTGGTTGGCTTCTTTCAGGTAGTAAACATATTGCCAGTCCACAGTGTCTGGAGGGTTTGTAGTCGTCCCGTGGGTGACAGTCTCTCCCCAGAACACTCTCCCTAAAGCAAAGAAAGGCCTTCCTTTAATCCCAGCAGAAAAATTCTGGTTAGGACAGTTGCTGTTGTCAGAAAAATATCCTATCTTTCCCACTAACCTGCTGTTTTTTTTTTTTTATCTTCTGTCTGTGCGTCTCTCTGTTTCTCTGTCCCTCTGTTCTCTCTGTTCCCTCTTTTCCTCCATCAGAGAGTTAGTTTGGAGTTCTACATTGATGTCCATGCCCACTCCACCATGCTGAATGGCTTCATGTACGGCAATGTGTTCGAGGACGAGGAGCGCGTCCAGAGACAGGCTGTCTTTCCCAGACTGTTGTGCCAAAATGCACCAGACTTCTCCTTTGTAAGTCACACAAACAGACACATGCGAACACACCAGAGAGGCGGGCTCAGGACTAGAGTTTCACCCAGCTTCAATCCCGAGGCTAGCTCGGAAAGAGAACATGAAATAGTCCTATCTCAGCAACTGCTGGTAAGGTGGTGTTCAGCGAGGCATTTAATTGCCAACTGTTGCACTCTTGGTGCCACACAGTTGAAGACCTTAGTTGCACCGGGCAACTCCCAGGCATAAATGTATATAACTGCATGGATTTAAGACAAGGTGTTGATTTAAAAAAGAAGAAAAAAACAACTGCTTAGTTGTTTTTATTTGAGGAGAAAGTACACATAGACTGGCATGTGTGTATTAATTGGTAGGTGTAAACACACAGGCACAGGAGGTGTTAAATTATTTAAGGGGATATGTGTGCAGAAGGAAGCAGTGAGCTCCAGCTGTGCACAGAGATTCTCACCTTGACCACCAAAGAGAGGAGGCGAGAGGGAGGATGAAAGAAGAGAGGCTGAAACTTTATAAACCCTGAGTTCAATTAACTTGTAACAGTACACAGAATTACTGAATTAAAGCACACAGCCAATGACTTCGACTCCAGAATAGATTTAAAAATGTATGAATTATGTAGAAAAATACAGCAAAATTTCAGTATTAGGTGTGTATGCAAAACTTTGGTGTGCCAAAGCCAACAGCAGCAGTGGTGGCAGAAGTCCTTGAGGAGCAAAAATATGAATGGAAATTATGTATGAGAATCTACACCATCTGCCTTAAAATGGGGTATGAAGTAAGCTGCGAATTATCATTATACTGTATACCCAATATAACAAGTAAGAGAGGAATACTAACAAAAACTTATGAAAACATATATAATGTGAAATTCATAGGGCTTGACCCAAATATTCAATTATTCAGATATTTGTTAATTTGAGACGTTTTCAGTTGTCATTTTTGGAATTCTGATATTTTCATTTATTTTATTTTATTGATGATTAGATATAAATTCAGTGTTTCCCATGCAGTATTAATTTATTGTGGCCTGCCACAATATAAACATTACAATTTAATGTGGATAAATTCTTATTTCATTGTAGAGCTTTGTCCACTCTACAAAAATTGGCTTCCAAGCCATGCACACTTCCTCAGGTCCTGGGGTAGATGATGAACTGACTGTTCACCAAGAAGTGATGGTCTTCCTACTGATTTTACTTATGTTGAAAGAAACATAGAATCTTGTGGAATATAAATCTTAAATCTTAATTTTTTCAAGTTAGTATGCTGTTTCTGCGCTTCTGTTTCATAGCTTTGCCTGGCGTTGTTTCAGATTCGGATCCTATTAACATGAGCGTTTATGTGCAACACCTGCACCCACCGCCACTCCGACTGAAACTTCCAATATTCGCTGTTGATTACTACAGAAGCTCCGGAGCCTAAAAATCGTAGCCAGGACAGCCATTTAATTCACTTGTTGTTGCAGGTGTGAAGAGATCCTAAATAGTAAAGTTTATTTATTTAGTTTATAATAATAATAATCATAATAATCATAATCATAATAAAAAAGTTTATTTATATAGCACTTACCTCAACCAATGTTATAAAGAGTTTCACACATAAAATCACAATAAAACACACAGATAACATTTTAAAAAGCAAAAATACAACGCAAAAGAAAATTTACAAACAATGGTTAAAATTAAAATCAAACAGAGCAATGCAAAAGATGTACAGAACAGTTTTCCAGACATGTAACTATTAATCTAAATATACATTTATAATGTTTGTGTGTGCAGAACAGAAATAGCAAACTGCATTGGTCGTGACGAAGCACAAGACTGTACTGTACTAAAAGTAGGCCAGTATATTCTGTATGAGGAGTACAGGTGTTCTGCTATAGCAACCTCTTAGGTGGCTGAAACTGGTTTTATTTGGACAGGACTGTGTAGATTGAGAACAGCGTGGAGGGGAACCAAGGAGGAAATGAGAGTATAGAAAATGAATAAAGGAGAGAAGCAAAGAAAAGAATAGCATGTGGGAGAAAGCATCCATTCACTGACTTCGATGTTCCTCCACTCAACCACACATGCATAACCTAATAACACCTTTTTATACAGGTGCATTATCCACCAAACGTTTCCTCTCAGCCTGGTGTCACTTTCACTGACCTTCGTTTTCTTAGTGACGGTGACATTTCATAGCAAAGCCACTTACACACATCATAAAGAATAACCTTTATCGCCCATTGACACTCGATGCCAACGTGGATACAGAGACAAGCCAAAGAGGTGGATGTTCACCCACACATGTATGGAAATGTCACTGATTGTCAGCGTCTATACAGTATGCAGTTACGAAGGACGAGTAAAACGCTTTTTCAGGAGAATTTCTCTTTCCCCTGTATTGCTTGTGTGACAGCTGGCCCAGGGGTCATCTCCCTCTCTGCGCTTTTGTCCCTCTGCCCATTCAGCACTACCTAAAGCTCAGTGCAGCAGCAGCAGCAGCACAACACAATCGTGGCAAACTCCCACTGGTGGCCGCCAAGTTTGCATTTCAGCAAGGCAACTCTCACTGCAGCAGAGTGGAGTGACAGTAAATGGAAACTTTTTCCACACTCTTCCCAAGACAGCATCATATTCGTGTTGTATAGCTGACACGCTGAAACCCAAAATAGACTTGGCTTTTTTTTCTGCTGTAGCCATTTACAGCTTTGTAATGACATTGTATGAAGTCAATCTGTTCAAATAAGCTAGTGTACCCTTCATCGTCTGTCCTGGATCCTCGAGAGGCTTACCAATGCAACTTATTGCGGGAAAAAATCACTGCATGTTAATGCGTTATAGCTGTTTTGTCTTTTTTTTATTATTAAACAAGTAAATATAGTCAAAATATGCGAGTCAAATACTCTGCAGAATGGATGGATTTATTATTGTAAATGCAAAAAGAGGTTTGTTTTAATCTAGTTTGTCAAAGGCTGGTTCTCTAAATGATTCAAGACCCTGCAGTATATCATGCACTACTGGTAGTACAACTAACTTACATGAGACATGCGCAACTGAACTCACAATGTTAAACATTGCTCCATTTGCTCCACCTCCGATAACATTACATATTTTTCCTTTGACCTCTCGTGCTATTTATCAGTGTAGATCGGCTGTAGAGATGTCTACCTTCTCTTGAATGTAATGTAATGTAATGAGGTCTGTGGATTACTTTAAGTAACCTATCATGATTTCTAGAAAGAGACATTGACGTTGAATTTTTCAACTTTTCTTTTTTTTTCTTTTTTTGAGCTGCAACTCACTTCATAACAATCTAGTTTGATAAACAGCACTGCAGCTAAGAGGATCAATATGTATTTTTGATTTTGGGGTGAACTATCCCTTTAAACAAAACTACCGCGATAATGTGATATTGAAATTATGCCTTTACCGAATCCCATTTCAGAGAAGTCAGTACAAACTCTTCAGTAATTGATTGTTGATATGCCAAAAAAATATAAACAAACTTGCTTTATTTTACACCCACAGGTCTTAACAGATTTGTCCAACACAATAGTTGCATTGTGATTGTACAGAAGTTGGCAGTATCAGACCCATTCGTACCATAGTGTACAACTCTGCAGATTTTTGTACAGTCCTATGTAAACTGTGGCAAATGTGAGTTTTTTTGGTTGTTGTTTTTTTTGTGTAGAAAATAATCTGTAATTCCGGTTTTCAAGGGCTTCAGAAAACATTTTATTTTGGAAAGTTTCATCTGTGAAACACTGGCCAGCTAGCAATGCCTCTGAACAACCATTTGTTGCTCATAACAATTTTCATAGAGGTACTCAGAATCCTGAGAAGTATTTCAGGTTGTATGTCATAGCTGTGGCGAATGATCTCCAAAGGGAAATTCTCCAGATACCAGAGTTTCACTTAGAGATGCTTTTACAGGGAAGATGCTTGCTGTCACAGACTTGAATCCACATCTTCCCACTTAAGTGTCATCTCTCAATAATACCATGTCTGATATGTTGTTTTTGTTCCTCTAGTCCAATACGTCCTTTAACCGGGACGTGGTGAAGGCTGGTACTGGTAGACGGTTCCTCGGTGGTCTTCTTGATGACACGTCCTACTGCTACACTCTGGAGGTGTCCTTCTACAGCTACATGACGGCCGGCAGCACCGCCCCTGTACCGTACACTGAGGAGACGTGTATCCTTATATGTGATGTGTGAGTGTACATGCATCTGTGTGAAAATGCATCAGAGTGTAGAGAACAGCAGTCATTGTGTCTCCTTTAATATCTCCTCTCTTCACACACACACACACACACACACACACACACAACACACAATGTTGCTGCAGTGACAATCTCCCACTGAAATCAAGCCAATTGATCTTGTAATCATTCAAGTCATTATTTTAATATTTGTGTCCCTGGTAGCAAGTGTGGGTGCATGTCTGAGTGTAAATTGTGTGGTGTGTGTGTGTGTGTGTGTGTGTGTGTGTGTGTGTGTGTGTGTGTGTGTGTGTGTGTGTGTGTGTGTGAGGTCATGTGTGCTCACTAGAAAGCCATGTTGCTCTTTTGTTGCCTCTTTGTTGCGACAGATGTGCAGTGACAGAATAAGGATGTGATAGCTGCGTCTATTGATTTCATTTACAAAGGAGAGAGGAGAAAGAGGCTTGTGTTGGCATATGTAGTGTCGTGTGTGTGTGTGTACGCAGTCGAGGCTTTGATTGCAATAAACAATGGCACAATGGAACAAGCATGATTCTTGTCGACTACAATCACACACGCAGGAGTGCACATGTGCATTTGTCACGGGAACCGAAGGTCACAGGTGCCTTAATGGAGCCAGATGGGAGGAAGTTTTCCTTCAGCTGACCTTCTCGGGGCTGAAGAGCTCCTGAGAGCTGGGCGATGGTGGTGTGATCTTACCGATAGAGTGAGTGAGAAGAGAGAGAAAGAGAGATTTAGAGAGAGCGATAAGGACCCTACATATGAAAAGTATGTGCTCCCCTACACATACTCTGCAGGTGGAAGGCAGGGTGGATATAGATGTACCCCTAGTGCCCTCTAGTGCTGAGAGCTGGCACAGTCTGACTATCTGACTTAAAAAGTTTGTGACATTTTGGTGAATGCTACATATTGATAAATGGAAATTTGTGGAAGAAATGATACATTGTGCAAATAAGAGTGTGGTGTGTGTTTTCTGTAGCCTTTAATCACATTAATATTTTGCAGTAATGTTTTAAAGTCTTTGCAATACTGTTCTGATGCACCAATGGAAAAATACATGGGGTGCCACCACAGCCAAAAACAAATAGTTAGCCTTACGTCGAGGAGGAGACAGGTGTCTGGCTGTTGCGATAAACAAATCCCATTGTGTTTTCATTTGAGTCTGTGGCACTGGGTTCAGAGCAGGATAAGAAACGGGGAGCCAGAGGGGACATTTCATCTGAAGGTCAAATTGGGAGAAAACTCAGCCCTTGTGGGAGGGCTTGTTTGATCTTTTTTGTTTTCCAGGTGTGTGCATGTGTGTTTGGCTATGAGAAGGGGAGGTGTACAAGGAGGAGGGGCTCCGCAGGGTGGGCAGGCAGCATGGGGACCTGGTGTAGAGTGGAGATTGGGGTCAGGCAGGTTGAAGGAACCGACCATGTCGCTTTATACGCCCCAGCAGTCAGCTCGATGGAGCGTGCAAATCATCAACAGAGACCTTTAGCATCTCGACGCCCCCCACCTCCACCTTTCTCACCTGATGCACACGCACACACACAGGCACACACACACAGTCCTTTAAACTAATACATGACAAATGAGTAATAACCTAGCCCCTAACTCTTACCACCTTGAAAACATGCCGCCCTTACCCTTTAGTCTTTCCTGACTCTGCTTCTCCACCGCTGTGACTTGTAGCCAGCAAAATTGAAATCTTAACCTTTCGCACAGCTGAGACTTTTGTCACAGTTTGAAGGTGCTCAGGAAAAGGTGTAATGCCGAGTGTGTCTGCATTTGTTTTCTGATCTCTCCTTTCATGTCCTCCCTTCTCCTCCATTCTGTCCTTTCCTCTCATCTCGTCACCCAGAACATAACAGCTCATTATATCATTTAGTCAAGCTGAGAATCCTCTTCTCTGAAACAGCAGGGACAGCCTCCATTGTGTGTCTGTCTTCTCTTTGTCCTCTAATCATTAACACCTGTGTGTGTCTGTGTGTGTGCATCCTCCTAAATGTATATGTCTCTTTTTTATGCTGTATTTCATTTCAGCCCCAAGTCTGGGAACTTTAATTAAACATTTTGGCCCGTTATTTTTGTCCCAGTTTCTCTATTTTCATAGTCCACCTGCGCTTTGTGATGGACCTCTGAAGTTTAAACTGGAAAGTGGAATGGATCAAGGTTGAGAAAATCTGGGACCTCGTTCAAAACTCAGCTTGACGCTTTCCATTGTGTGTGTTCAGTACGTGCATTTATGTGAGCTTTTGGGGCCTACTTACCTTGTAGGTGTGTGTGGGTGCTTTTTGTGTGTTGTGGAGAGACAGTTTTCTCTGTGACTTTGAAGAATTATTCAAAAACTTTAAAAAGCCATTCAGGCTGTAATGCTTCCCTGAAAGATTTTGCTCTTGTTTCTCCTGCGCTGAGTTGAGCGGTTGGTTTTTTTCTGTCATTCAGACGTGCAGATTTTCAAGATTTTCACACTTCTGAGAGGAAGAAAAGTGCAATTTTCTTCTTTCGTTGTTTGATTCATGCAAATTTGCTGTTTTCCTTAAGTAAAGAAAGACATGCAGAGGCTTCGGGTCTTCTTATCCAAGATGCTCACTCATGTATTCCACGTCTATTGTCAGGAGCGTCAGTGTTGGGTTATCCCACAGGATTGTGGGGTGTTGGCTAACTTGAAGATACACACCCTTGTATCCCTCATTTTCTATATGTGTGTGATGTCTGTCTGCCAAGCAGCAACACCCAGACGTGCACCTCACCATAACAGTGGGACTCCATGAATACCAGAGCTGCCAGTGGAACACAGCATGCATCAGTGAACCTGACACCCAATGGGCAGGCTGTGAGAAGTATGCAAATGATATAGCTTGGAGGCAAATATGCTTCACTACCACACATCATACACATCATATCACACAGACATGCACAAATGGATAGGTGCTCACACGTGGAAACGAGCGCACGCACAGACACACACGTTTAAGCACACCGTTGATTGCACAAATATTGTTGCTATGCTCGGTTGAGCAGGTGTCCTCACATGAGCACTCAGAAAGATGCACGCCTGCACACCTTGCAGATGTGTTGTGGTAGTTGTTGTGTATGTCGATAAAGTTGATGTTCTTAGAGAGTCTGAAAAAGTTAGAAAGAAAATTGAAGTGTGCTCACAGCTGAAAATTTACAGTTGAAGCATTTTGGAGTTACAATACTGAAAGTAGTTGAAGTGGCAGTTAAAATGAAAGTGCTGAGAGACGTTTTAAGCGCTGGTATGAATTGAAGTGTCATTAAGCTGGAAGTGTCAGCTGAAGTGTACTGAAAGTAGATGAACTCCCCAGTTAGAGTTCCTCATTAATTAAACCCCTAAAAACTAATCTGTGTTCATCATTATTACACATTTAGAAGATTTTTCCATGAAAAAAATACCTTAATGCCTTAAAATGGTTTAGAAGTAACTTTACACCTTTGCCTCATTTAGTATGCGCGGCTCTGTGAACTTCGAAATTAGCCCCACCCCTCAGTTGCTCGTCCTGAGCTTGAGCGTACTTGCTCACTTTAACTCTGCTGATCAAACACATAAACATCTGTTGTAAACGGTAGGGCTGGGTAACATTTAAAAAAAAATGATGATACCAGTACCCTTAAAGTGGTACCAATAGAGTAATTTCTGTATTTTGTATTGACAGAATTTTTGCTAATTCTGTCAAAACACAGCGCTGCTGTGTGGGTTGTGCGTGAGTGTGAGCACCATGACAGGGACAGTTAGTGAGAGTTCACCCTCATTACTCAGAGCAGCATAGATCAGACGAGGCTTGTATTCCTGTTGATGCACACTGAAAGAAAACAGAAGCAATTCTTACACTTATTTCATTTCACTACTCAAGTTTCAGAGCTCGTCTCCTTGGCAGTGACAGTTCCTCTTGTCAGGGATTTAAATCAACCCGTGTTTGTCCCTTTGGGCCATGGGACGTGAGGTCTTTCAGTCTGCTGAATTGCTATTGGGGACAAAAATGTCCCTTTTCTGTATTGCTTTTGTTGACTAGCCGCTTAATTAGCATTGATAATTAGTTCTCTACGTGTCAGTGCAGTGACAGGACCTGTCAGTGGCCGTATTGATGGCTCCAATGTCCCCTTGCTTGTCTCCTTGTTAACTCCCATCCAATCTGGACAGCATTCTCCGCGTGTCTTGTCCATTTTACCACTGGGGGCCTTGTTGTCTGATCGTCACCTTGTCTGTCTGTCTGCCAGGACCAGGCGCAAGGGACAAGACG
This sequence comes from Plectropomus leopardus, assembly GCF_008729295.1. NCBI lineage: Eukaryota > Metazoa > Chordata > Actinopteri > Perciformes > Serranidae > Plectropomus > Plectropomus leopardus. The sequence goes on from NC_056465.1 coordinate 24,032,611, forward strand.
GTGAAAGCCGCTAAATGGCGTGATGACAGTAAACAGCTGCAGTAAACAAGTTGTGTCGTCCCCGTCCCCTTTGCCTCACGTATCTCATCAGCGCCTAAGCTGCCATGCCCTTGAGCCATGACAGTGACCTGCTATTGATTAGACAAGAACGTTATGTGTATCGGGATGTTACAGAATACACCTCTGTGACAGGAAGGCAAGATGCTGACAGGTTGTTTGAAGCACGCACACTTTTTGACCTTTTTGGATCAGCATGATTACAAAACCATAATGATAATGCTTTCAGATCTAGTTAAGATGATGATAGAGTACTAGCTCTATTATCAGCATTTGTCAATTCAGATGTGGACTAAAACAAATTCAAAAACCACCCACCTCTGTAATCCAAGCTGCAGCCCACCAACTGTTTCCTGGCTCTTGCGCACATCACTTCCTGCTGCAGCAAAAGCCTCGTTCCAGACCCTATGGTTTCCCCCGGCAACGGTCCAGACAGCAGTCAGGGCATCCCCTCCGTCTCCGAGCATTCACCATGTGGATGAAGTTCTCCTTCAGAAGCTGACCGTCCATCACAAAACCTCCTGTAATAGACGGTGAGTCGTGACAAGCCAAGCTGAGAGGCCATCTGCGCTCGGTGGGGTCCGGGAGATATTTTTGTCGCTGAGCGTGCCTGGCCAAAGAGCTCAGGACTGGCACCGAGCTCTGCTGATGAAAGGGAAAGGAGGAAAACACCAAAAACTTTCCTGAGGTCAGAAAGTAGACATCAAGGAGTTTGTTAATGTAGACAGCATACAGGTATATGTGAGTGTGTTTACATCGTTTATGTTTGTGTTATTTTGACCGTGGCGGGGGCTCTAGAGATGGGAATATCTCCGCTGTCTGTCGGTCCATCAGTTAGTTGGAGCTCTTTGGTCCAGACTGAAATATTTCAACAGTCGTTTAACAGATTGCAATGAAATTTTGTACAGACATTCATGGTTCTCAGAGGATTAATCCTAATGACTTAAATGATCCCTTGACTTTTCCTCTAGTGTCACCAGTAGGTCAAAGTTTCCACCTATATTGTGACATTTCAGTATACTTGACTAGATTTGCCATGACATTTGTTAAACACATTCATGCCCCCTCAGGATAAACTATAATAACCTTAGTGATCTCTTTATGTTTGATACAGTGGATTGGTGGATTATGAGAATATAGGCCCCTGGGCATAGATATGCAAAGGCTCTACCACCTCTGCTAAGGAGCAAAGCACATAGACTTGCTTTTGCATATCTTTGTAGTTGTTATGAATCTGTTTGTGGTTTTGTGTCTCCTTGAAGCGATTTTGTGTGTCTTTGAGGTTGTTTTGTGATTTTGTGGTAATCTTTAGTTCTTTCGTGTCTCTTCATATTCATTGTATGCCTCTTTATGGTAGCATCGTGTCTCCTTGTGGTTGTTTTTCTGGTTGTTTTGTGTCAGTTTCATGCAATTTTGAGTCATTTTATGTGTCTTAGTAATCCATTTGTATGTCTTGTTTGTTTGTCTCTTTGAGGTTATTTTGTATCTCTTTTCATCATTATTGTGTCTTTTTGAGGCAATTTTGCATCTTTGTGTGTGTGTGTGTGTGTGTGTGTGTGTGTGTGTGTGTGCATTTCTAGTGCTTCTCTGTGGTAGTTATGTGTCTCTTTATAATAATTTTGTGTTTCTTTGAGGTCATTTGTGTCAATATAAGGTAATTTTGTGTCTTTTTTTGGTTATTTCGTGTGTGTTTTTAGTCACTTTGTGTATCCTTGTGGTTGTGTTGCATGATCTGAGGCAATCTTGTGCCTGTTCGAGGTCGTTTTGTGTCTTTTCTGGTTGTGATTTGCCTCTTTTTTCTACTTTTGTGTTTCTTTGATGTCATTTTGTGTTCCTTTAGGTCATTTCATGTGTCTTTGTAGTTTCCTTATGGTTTTTGTGTGTCTGTTTGAGGTACTTGTGTGTCTGACTGAGTTAATATGTCAGTCTGAGGTAATTTTGTGTCTTTTTGTAGTCATTTTGTTGTTGTGTCTTGTTGTGTGTCTTTGTAGTGATTTTATGTTTCTTTGAGGTCATTTTGTCCAAGTTAATTTTATGTCAGTTTGATTTAAATCGGCCTCAGCTCTACTTTCTGTGATAATTAGCAAACATGGTAACTTGCTAAACTAAGATGCTTAAAAACGTGCAGTAAACATCCTTTCCTGCTAAACATCAGCATATTAGCATGGTCGTCCTGAGAAAGCAGGCAATTACCATTAAGCTGAAAGCACAGCTGTCCTGCTAGCATGGCTGCAGACTCTTAGTCCTGTTTATAACTATTATGCATTAAAATTAGCATAAAAGCAAGATTCAGAAGGACGTAACCTTAGTTTGTTCATCTGTAGTTTTATCTCAACCTAATCAGTATCATCAGCTAGCTGTAATGAGACAGACTGTGCTGTCCGTCCGTGCACACACACTCACAACAAGTCTGGCCTGATGCAGGTCTCACAGACAAACAGCCAGATGGGATGTAAATATAGACTCTGGAGTCGTGTGGAGAGCATTGCCATCAGCCTGCCGGGTGAAGAATGAAGTCCTTTGCAGACTCCTGAACATACGCAAAAACACGCCCTGAAAGGCCAAGGTGACAGACTCGCTGCCGAGGGGTTTGTTCACATATTTACAGGCCTTACTTACACGCCCTTGTGTTTGTGTGTGTGTTGCTTGAAGTATGAAAAACTACAAAGGCTGAAGAATACGCCCAGACAGCCCGTTCAAACCAAGGATGGATGGTGTACAAGTTAACAGGCTTTGAACAATAGATTTTCACCTGTATTGCAACCAGGATTGATGAAGCTTGGGCTATTTTTTGATCATTACAAGAAATTGGAAAAAAGAAATAAAAATGACTGAATCTCCATCCTTTAAAAAAAAAATCTTTTTCTGTATGCCAGTTGTTTCAATCACAGGTTTGTGACAGATAAATAGTCCAGCGGATGACAGGCCGTATCTGAGTATCAAGAAGGTAATGACAGGGGAAAGTGACAGATTATGTCTCTGTGTTGCTCCATCATGCTCCAACCTGGTAAAGAATGGAGGTAGCTAAACATCAATGCCTCAAAATCGAGGGGAAAAAAAATCATTATGTCTTTGTTTGTGTTGGGATCTATATGAGCAGTATGAATGTACATTCTCTATGGATGGACAATAATGGAATAAGGATGATGGACATGTGTCTAAAAGGCTGGATGGATGATATTGATGGTGTTTTTCAGCCTCAGTGACTTGATGCAAGTTACTTACGTTAGCAACATTGTTCTTATTTATCTGTATTTACTTTATCCTCGCTCTCGTTGATTGGGAACATTGTTGGCATTCTGCGGTTCTCTACTTCTTCATTATCTGAACCTGATTGTCATCATTACTTGCTCTGCTAGCCTAATGATCACAGGCTTAGCAACAGCACTCATAGGCGCTCAGCTGTTTTATAAAAGCAGTAGACGTTATTGATATTGTCCCTAATGCGGTGAGGGACGATTGGGCCGAGGGATGATGTGTGCGCTCACCCCTGAATTTAAATAAGGCCTCAGTGTATAAGTAATTGTTTTTGTGTGATTCATCCCAGCCTTGTGTATTTAGCTGAGGTGAAAGAAATGCAGTTGATTTAGCCTCAGTTCATTCAACGCAATGTGTTAGCGCCTTGAGTATTTACGCTGCTCATTTCTCCAGTAGCTATCTGGTAGTTATTCACTGTCGTGCACTGGCTGTGTTGGTGAGGACAGAAAGGATGAATTTAAGGCTTTAACTTTATGTTAAACATATCCAAAGTAGAAGTGGCGATTAAGTGGCTTACATGTGTCATGCAAAATATACATAACAGATATTAAAATGGTAAATGTCTGAAATCATAATTAATCTTTCGCCCTCTTTTTAATTGTTGGAAACTTCTCGTTATTTTCTAAGCTTTATCTATGGCTGTGGGCTCTGAATAAACTTTGTCTGTCATTTTGGCTAGCATCAGAGAACTATTGTTTTTATGCCTTGGCACCTGCAACATTTTTGATCGAAGGCATTATGTTTTCATCCCATTCTCATGAATGCAATATCTTAAGAAGGCCTTGAGGGAATTTCCTCCAATTTGACGCAAACTGATGAACTGAATTGAATTTGGTGATTTGGTGGCCAAACATCAAATTTTACTTTGACCTCACAAGACATGTTTTTGGCCATAACTCAAGAATTCATGCGCTAACATTTTACACAAATGTTTTACAGGATATAATGACGTCGTGCTGACATATTATATGCAAAAGGTCAAAGGTGCAACATGACTGGTGTGCAGAGGCATACACTGCATGGCGGTAAAATCTGGTTTATTAATGTATGTGGCATGGCTGCATGAGGGTTTTCTACCTGGAAGTTATTGTAAACAAACATGGTGATTTAGTCCCTTTACATATACGGAAAACACAGAGCAACATCAGCATTTATTTTGAATCATGTTTTTGTCTGATTCAATAAGTCCAATATTCACTCTCTGACTCCTTAGAGAAATATTTGGCTCTACAGCTGCCGAATACTCCACAGCTAATCTCTAACCTTATCTACCTGCTTTGGTGTTGAACAGGAGGAAGTTAAAGGGGTGAGAGTAGACCAAACACTAAAGTCATGACCCATAAAAGCAAAACAATAAGCTAAAACATGCTCAAATGATAAACCGCAGTCAAGAGATAATTTTCTGTGCAACACTGTTTCACTCTGCAATGCAATGGCTCCTTCATGCAGTTTGGGAACCACTGTTCTGAGAAATGTTTTAAGCAATGTTCTTCCAAAGACGATCAGCTTTAACTCCTTGTCCTCAGACACGAAACTGGGCAGGAATGTGGCTCGAACCTTCCTGGATTACTACAAACTTAACAACCTTATCAAGGATAATAGGCCAACTTACATTCAAAGGTAAAGCAGTGTGATTATGAATAAATCAACATGAAATTAAATCAATTATCAAATTTGACATTTTGCTTATATTCAGCCCAATTAGTGTATTTTTATTTCACTGTTTCCTGAGGTATACCCTTCCATCTCATTCACTTATATTGATATATTTTTGTCTCCAGCTCTGAGGTGATGTCCCAGACAGGCGAAAGTAACAGAAAGGGCAACGGTGTCGGCAGGGATGCGGCAGACAGAGAGACGGCGAAGAGCCAGGGTGTCAGGCACTAGACAAACAGACAGACGGACAGACGGACACAGACTGAGCATGTATAAAATGCAGAGCACCGTAGCAGGAGGATCCTTCACACTTCATTGCCTTTAGAAGCTCCACATCTCCCTGGCTATAAAGACTCATTTTCACAGATTTGTAACAGTGGGATGACTGGTACTTGCAGGACTAAAATCAGAACAAGTTTCCTCTTGGGTTATTTAGCAAGTATAAAATGTGGACGACTGAATGGCAAAGGAAGACAGACTGGTTCCCCATCTTAAGTCCATCTGAGGCCTTCATTCAGCAGCTCCCTTTTGTTGTTAATTGAATGTTGTAAATAAATGCATGCTTCCCTGCTGTTAACCGACTTATTTTATGACTATATGGTGTAATTTTATGGTGTAATTATCTCTGTTGGTATTGTAATTAGTCATTAAACACTGAATCACTTAATCACCTGTTGCTCTATTATCTCAATATTGATAACACTAATGATTGTCTTCATAAAAATGAGACAGAGGAGGCTATATAAGGAACATTTGGATCTCTGTCTTAGAATGAGATGTTTATTTCTACATAGGCTGCGGGTCTTTGTCCACTGAGTCCACCACATTGCACTCAGTAGCCTAGTATAGACAGACGAAACACTGGCTCTCAATAGGGCCATTTATGGGGCGCTGTAGTTAGCAGTCCCTACACAATGAGCTAAACAGCATTAGAAAAACACTGGTTTTTAACATGAATCTGCTTTATTCTGTGTTTTTACTGGTTTAAATTATTGTGTTGGTTTGTCTGGTGAAGGAAGAGACCTCTGCAGATAATTCAGCTCCCGAAAAAAAATCTTCTGAACGTCTGGTTATCAGTTAAAAATGGTTTAGCATGCATTAACAGGTGCTAAAGTAGAAGTCTGTGTGCGACCAGCTTAACAGAGTAGGAAAAACAATAATTTGTAAAGAGAAGGAAAAAAGTGTTTTAACTGGTTTTAATCAATGTATCCATTTGTTTTGGAGAAAAAGAGACTTTTGCATATAATTCATCACCTGGTAAAAACCTCCTGAACGATGATCATTAAAGAAATCCCAGCTGAAAGTTCAAGCTTGTGAAGTTTCAGCTGTTTGCAATCTGTGCAAGATTTCACTAAACCCGACATGCTGCCCCTTGAAATGTACTGTTTGAATATATATCTGTTGATTCCAGGGTATCTTAACACTGCTTTGTGGATGATATGTAATGTTTGAACGGTAGCGGTAGATTTAACAGTGATTGTGATGCACTGAATGTGCAGAAATCTGTGTGCGTGCGTGCGTGTGTGTGTGCATGTGAGCGTGTGCGCGCATGCGTGTCTGTGCGTGAGCGTGTGTGCGTGAGTGTGTATGCGTGCATGCGCGCGCGCGCGCGTATGTGTGTTGCGCCGGCGTGCAGAGAGAGGTTTTGATTTGTCACTGCTTGGTCACGTGACTGTTCAAACCAAACGCCCTGTGACTAATTCTATTCTGCAGCCATGACAACGCTGTTTGAAAGTTGGATGAATGGCCTCAGAGAAGACTAAGCTTTCCTCCTCTAAAGTGCTCCTAAAGTCTCTGAAATGTACCGTATACTTGGACATTCAGACAGTAAGTGTGTCATAACACTGCTTCTTCGCTCCAAATCTCAGACTTGTTGCTGTAACGTTAGCTTAGTTAACGTTAAGCTAGCTAGCGAACTCACATCCTCTTCCCTTTCCTTAACCCTCCGTCAACTAGCTAACGTAGCTAACGTAAACTAACGGCTGTAACACAACTTGTAAGGTTAGCGTAAATGTGTGTAAAAGGTAAAGATATGACTAAGTTAACGTGTATCAGCTCACCGTCAGTGCTTTTCCCCAAATCTCACTTTACATCACGAAAACGACGGAGTATGCAGTAACTTCACTTTCTTTTCGTGTTTGAAATAACAGACATTTAAAATTAAATCACCTTTAAGGCTAAAGTTAAATGTTTGCCTGTCTATCATGTTGCTTTTAATCACGCGGACAAAATTAACATATTTAACTTGTTTCTTTTAAATTGTTTAAGACATATCCAATTGAGATATTTTCTTTGCTAACTCTTTTTTGCTTTCTTACTTCAGTCATAAACTAATAGAAATCCCCTTGAGCATGTGCTATTAATCTTGAACCAAAAGGTTAAATTGTCTTTAAAGCAAATTTAAATTACAACCACATAGAGATCACTGATTTTTTTAAAATGTTATGCTCCCTTTAATGTGTATGATCTCATTTGAAAGCTGATTTGGTCTCATTTCCACTCAGAAGTTATTCAGCTTAAAGGTCCGGTGTGTAGCATTTAGGGGGATTTAAAGGCAAGAATTGTATTATTGTTACCTTAGAATTAGCCATTTATATCTACATTTGAGTTTGAATTTATTTTGCTTGATATAGATGATGTAATTTATAATCATTTCAAAACAGAGTATGAGACTGATTTATTTTACAAAGAGTGTATAGCTGTCTCTAATTTAGAGCGGGTCCTCCTCCATGGAGTCTGCCATGTTTTAGCCCAAACCAAAAACTGACTCTAGATAAAGTCACTAGTGTTTTTGTGTTTTCTTGTCGGCTGCCATAGCTCATAGCTCCTACATGCGGGAGAAGTTTCAGCTGGTTGCAGTCCTCAGCTGCTGGATCTCCCTAAATCCTACACACTGGAGACCTTTAACTAGTTTTGCAAGCTAAAAAAAATCTTTTATTTTAGTACAAAGGTCCTAGTGATATGGATATTTCCTCAGAGGACTGCACACCTGTTGTTCATATAGCTGATTTAACTGTGTTATGAGACAAAAAAAAATCTGCCAATGAAGGACATGTACAAACACAACAGAATGCCTGTCCTGTCACTTTTGTCCCCTCATTACACTGTTAATGTGCAGGTCACATGTCCAGGAGTGCTCCTAACCAGAAACAACCACGTCTACCTCAGTGTGTGTATCATGGGCCAGTACAGGAAGACTCCATGTTTGCCACCTGTGTTCCCTTTACTCTTCCAACACAAAATGGTATTTGTCAAGGTGAGAATAATAACTTACTGAAACAAGAGCTGTCTCCATTACTGAGGCACAAGATGTAGAATTACCATATGTATGTGGCTGTTTTTGTCAGATATAGCCAGAGAGATGGTGAGAGGAATAGTGCAAATTTTTCAGATATCAAAAAGAGATGCATATCACATTTTCATGTCATGTACCAGATCTTATGTTGGCTCCTATTAACATCTATTGATTGTACTTTTATCTACAAAGGACAAAGGGTAAAGAAATCTCCTTCCTAGTACTTCTTTTTTTTACTTCTTTTCTTGCATACTCTGCAGGCTTTTACTGGCTTATTTTTTTTTAACTCTGCGGATTCATACCAGCAACCTTTCAATTTCAACATGACTGCTCTAACTCTCGATAAAAGAGGCCATCTTTCCCCGGGGGAGAAAGGCAGAGTTAGATACCGGGCTGTCTGCCTCATCTTGTTATAAGTATTGATTTGCTTTGTCTGTACTCTTTTTTACTAGACTTTCCCCGGTGTTGTTGACCCTGCTGATGTAGCTGACCTCCTGGAAGGTAAACGGCCGTTTGGGATTTGCCTCCTCATTTCTAGCCCTGAATCCTCTGCTATGCAAGCTTATAGGATATTAGCTGTGATACTGATCATTAGCTCACAGTCTATTTGTGCTTTCCTTCCTCTTAGCTGACACAACATCTTTTGAGCTGATTCAGTTGGTGCCTCCAGGTATGCTTTCTGATGATGCCATATGGGCATTTTAGGTCCCAACTGTATCTAGTCATTACTCTGCAAAAACAGGATCTCTAACTTGGATTATGTGTATGTGTGTGTTCCTGTTTACTGTCTGTCGGTGTATGATTTTTAGAGGGCGAGGTCCTTGCCACGTTTGAGGCGAGCAGCAGAGATTTCCTGTACCATGGTCTCAGACTGAGCTCCAGGGAAGGAGCTGCAGAGAGAGAGATACTGATGAAGAGATCCTCCTCCTTTCCTGTGAGCTACTTTCCGTCTATTCTTTTTATATATTTTTTCAACCCTCCTTCCAACACCTGCGCCTTTATTCATCAAACTTCTAAGAATTGTATTAAAGAACGCTCTAAAGAGTCAACATAAGAGTAAAAAAATTACTTGCTGAGTGTGAGCAACAAGACACATTTATCAACCTGCAGAGAAGTGTAAAAGTTACTTTTAAGAGCAGCTCTCTAGAGATCACATGATTGATCACATGTTTGCTTAGAGAAGGAAGGAGGCCAATTAGAGATATTGATTTACCTGGCACCTTGGGCACGTTCAATCTGAAAATGGTTTTCACTGTTTTGGTTTGGTTTCTGGGTTGAAAGACGGGTGTGTTCTGAATCGCACAGTATTTATTTTTACTTTGACTGACGTTGAGCAGTAGGTTGTTCTCTGTGCACCACTCTGCACGATTGTTGATTTCCTTCAGGTATGAACTCTCATCGTTGTTTGTAATATGGCCAATGATGGTGGTGTCGTCCGCATACTTTACATTAGAGTTCTCCTTATGTCTGGGAGTGCAGTCATGGGTGTACAGTGTGAACAGGAGGGGTCTGAGCACACAGCCCTGGGGGGCTAAGGTGTTGAGCACCAATGTACAGGCAATGTGACTGCCAGTCTAAACTCTCTGGGGTCTGCATGTGAGGAAATCCAGTATCCAGTATCTGTTAGTTCTGAAAGCATACTGGTGAGGGTCCAGGCTGGCAGGAATGTTGTCTTTGATGTGCTGGAGAACCAGTTTCTCAAAGCACTTCATCAGGATGTGGGTAAGAGCCACTGGGCAGTAGTCATTAAGACTAGACACAGCAGATCTTTTAGGTACAGGCATGATGATGATGGCTTTCTTGAGGCAGGAGGGTACAATGTCTTGTGAGAGTGAGATGTTAAGAATGTCAGTTATAACATTACGTAGCTGATCAGCACAAGTTTTTAGTACACATCCAGGAATGTTGTCTGGGCCTGCAGACTTGTTTATATTCACTCTCAGCAGGAGTTTTCTCACATCTGCTCCGGTCACTGAGAGTGGCCAGTCCTCTGGATGCGGAGTAGACTTCACAGCTGAGTCCTTATTGAGGAGGTCAAAGCGAGCATAAAATGTGTTCAGCTTGTCCGGCAGAGTGGCCTCACATATGATGGGGGTGCTCCTGCTTTTGTAGCCTGTGATATTTTGAATCGCCAACCACATATCTCTAGTGCTGTTGCTGTTGAGGTCTCTCTCCAGTCTCTGCTGATGTCTCCCCTTAGCCTCCTTGATGCCAGCTCTCAGTTGTGCTCTTGCGATGATGCATCCTCTCAGAAGAGCCTTCACCTCCCCACTCATTCAGGCTTTCTGGTTTGGGATTGATCTCACCGTGTTTGTGATCACCACGTCATCATCACATTTGCTGATATATGATGTCACAGAAGATGCATATTCCTCAAGATTGATCCTGTTATCTTGAGTGGCAGCATCTTTAAACATTTGCTTATCTGTGCCCTCAAAACAGTCCTGTAGAGCTGCTGTGGCTTCATCTGTCCACAGTTTTAACAGTTGGTTTGACCCTTTTTATCAGCTGATAATATGTCGGCAGAGGGAGCAGAGAAATATGATCTGACAGGCTTAAGTAAGGGAGGGCTTTGTAGCTGTCAGGAATATTTGTATACACATGGTCCAGGATATTTCTTCCTCTGCTGGGGATCTGGACATGCTGGTGGAATTTAGGCAAGACATATCTGAGGTCTGTTTGATTAAAATCATCAGCTACTATGAAGATCCCATCCAGTTGCTTGGTGATGTTGCTGCTGATGGAATCATACAATTCCTATTATGAATTTGAATCTGGGGGGTGCCAGATAAGATGAGTTATGTCAGTGAAATTGCATACTAAGGAGAAAAGAGTACCACATTAATAAGTGCGGACAATAAAGATGCATGGAAAGTGTTTGAAAACAAAATCAGGGCTGGATGGATGTATGTGTCCTGCAGGTTACGCCACATTTCCTTCACTGCTTCTTGGTCAAACAGCTATCTAAAGGCTGAAAATGGGCGCATGTGTATCACTTGTATTTCTAGCTTGCAAAGGTACCTCCACTTCTGCTCACTGTGAAATTCAGGGTTCCCACAGTCACTGAAAACCTGTAAAAGTCATTGAATTTCACAGTTGCATTTTCCAGGCTTGGAAAAGTCATAGAATCAGTAAAAGTCATTTAAGTTTTTAAAAAGTTTTGGAATTTTTTTTTAGTGTAATGAAAATTCTTACAGTAATCTTTTGTGAATAACCTCCTATGTAATCTAACATTACAGCAAATTCATTTTCTGTAGCTGACAACATAATGTAGCTGTAATATGTGTCAGTTTGTACAACATTTTGTTTACCATCACATACGTTTCCTCATGCTGTGCTAATTATGATTAAATAAAGTTTGAGTCCGATATGTTGGAAAAAGGCCATGCAAGTGGGGCAAGTGAAAAAAAGCATTTTTCTTATGGATTCTTGAAAAGTAATTGAAAAGTTTAAAAATTTTGTCCATGAAACTGTGTGGGAACCCTGTGAATTAGTTAAAGTAGGGATGTCAGTTAATGCATTTAAACATTCATGTGTCAAAGCGACACCACAGTGTGCTCACTATGTGATCTGGCTTGACTGGCACCAATGTTACACGTGTCATTCATAGACAGGAGAAGATTTTTGTTTTCTTTAAGTGAGTCCTCTCCTAATGGCTGTCTGTGCACATGGCAGGAAGGTTCACTACCAAGATTCCAGGATTCAAAGACACGGCTCTGTCTTATACAAAATGAAATAATGTCTTCAGAAATGTTTTCCATGTAGAAATGTTGACTGCCTTTGCTAAACAGACAGAAAAAAACAAACTTGGAACTTCCTCTCTTTTCAGTCCTTCTCCATCTTGTCATTTTTGCTTTTCCGTCCTCCTCTTCATATATCATCTCTCTCTTCCTACCTCCTCCTCCTTTCACTCCTTCATCTCTCTGTGGCTGCGGGTTGCTTTTCTATCCTCCCCTTTCCTCCGAGGCACTAACTGGCATATTTAAATGTCTTTAAACACCATTCCCCTCACCGCTGCTTTTATGTGTTTGTGTTTGAGGCCTACATAGCAATTTAGATGTCTCTCTCCAAATGCCATATTATTTAAACATCACTGGAGCCTTTCTCTTTTCTGCAATTTGTTTTTCTCAAGCCAGAAGCAGATTGAAGATTTGTGATTGTAAATTGGTGTTCCAAGCAGTGCTATTATCTGTCCGTTTGGCTTCATCTCCCTGTTAAAGGTGTTGTGTTTGTTCCTATTGTCCTGCTCCCTCTAGGGAATCTCCCCCAAAGTGGAGTTCGCTACAACATCAGTCATAGAAGAAAGTGATGGGAGAGACAGCTGGCCTGCCTCATCAGTAAGTATGTGCTTTTATTACATCTCATAGATCAGTACAGACACCCGAATACACAGAGACATACAAAAACACCGTGGCCAGCTTTTCAGATTTATTTTACCTTTATCTGCTTTTGGTTTGTCTGCTTTATGTCTGTTGTTGATTCATAAAACACTTGTTCTTTACACATACATTTTGCGGTCAGTGCGTGGTTTTTCATACCAGCTTAGTCAAAATTTAGGCAGTAAAAATCCATCCAAATGCCACTCATAAGTCAAATAAAGAGAGTGTTTATCAGACTGTGTGGCAGCTCAAAACATCCAGTATTTGATCACAACTGTGTAAGTGTTGACCAAAGCTATAACAGATTCATCTCTAGAGGGCTCTAATGAGTGGTATCGCTTACCATCAGATTTTTCTGTTTTCACCATACATACCCACCTTCTATTGTTGCCATGGCTACTGCAACTATCTGTCCATACTGGCAGTGTTTCAAGGGTATCTGTTCTCTCCTTGTGAATGTAATTACGGGGAGGCAGATCTGTGATGCTGATAGCAAGGCTTCTCTAACATCTCCAACTAGCTGGGAGTTTACAGGATTTTTGTCACAGAACCAGTCAGCCAGTTATGTTTTTTTACATAAATTATCCGATAGGTGGGTCACCTGCGTCTGCCACTGTGCCCTTGTGGATTTTAAAGGGTAACTGTGCTCAGCTGTATAAAATCATGTTTCATTTCTTAAAATTTTTGAATTTTCTTTTCTCACCGCCTTTTCTTTCCCCTGTATGGGCATTCTCATGTTTTGTTATACAACATGATCACATTCCATGTTGCATTTTTCAGTAAAGAGCTCAAACACTTGACTAAAAATAAAATCAACTGTTTTGCAAAATAAAAAAAAATTTAATTGTTTAAACAAAAATGACAAACATTCTCTGGTCCCAGCTCTAAATTGTCATGATTGGCTTCTTTTCGTTGTCTATGTTTAGTCAAAAAAAGAACTGTCAGATCAATTGATAATAATAATCCTTTGTTAAAGACGGACTTCAATTTAATCTACTCCTCCATGGTCTTGTGTGACTTACTTGTGTGTGAGGTGTTGTACATACAAAGGTAGTCTCAGGTAATATAATGCTCCAATTCTAGACTAAAAAAGAGTGTTACTTAAAAAAAAAAAAAAAATAGCAAGAGTGAAAATCTTTCGCAAACAGTCCTTTTTGTAACATATGATCCATCAGGCAGCGGTTGGCATGTTTTGCCAAAAACACTACCATGCATTTCCCAGGTGCAGTAACCTAAGCTAAGCTATTTGTTTAAATGGGATGTCATTGACAGCGAAGCAGATTGTCAGAGTGTTCTCTTGGCCCCTCAGGGAGATGTCTGGATCAGAGCACCGCTGTGGCTGTCAGACAGTAGAATTTCTCCATTTTCTCTCTCCTAATGGCTCCTCAGCATAGGCATTTCTGTGACTGCCTGCCCGCCCAGCTGACAAACCTTGTCCTACTTTAATAGAGATTTAGAGTGAGAGTAGCAACTTCTACAAAACGTCTGAAACAGTAGTGATGAACATACACTGTGTTAGCAATGTCTTACTCTTTGAGGTGCTCTTATCTTTTGTTCATTGTTATCATTCTCAGGTAAATACAGTTTTTAATCCAAAAGTCATTTTTAGCCGTGGTAGCAGTTAGGGGTGGCAATTTTGTTTGGTTTGTCTGTCAGCCTGTCAGCCCACCACTTTGGTCCAGACTGAAATATCTTAACAATTGTCAGATGGATTGCTGTGAAATTTTGTAAAGATATCCAGAGTTTCCAGAGCATTCACCCTAATGACTCTGGTGATCCCCTGACTTTCAGTTTTGTGCCACCAGCAGGTCTGTATTTTTAACATTTTCCGTAAAAAATAGGTCAACATCTACTGGATGGATTGGTATAATATTTTGTACCAACATTCATTGTGCTCAGGCGATGCATCTTATTGACTTTGATGAGTTGACTTTTCCTCTATCCAGGGATCGTACAAGGTGCTTGAGGTGCTTGAAGTACTGGAATCTGACACTCAGATATTTAAGTACTGGAATACCTTGAAATATCGACATCTTTTAACATGGTCCGTAAAAAATACTTGAATATAATAACACCCCTAACATAACCCTAATCGAATTATAATTTATTTCATGAAAAGTATTACATATGTGTTTTAAACAAGGTAGCCAAGAAGAGTCATTCTTGCAGTTGTTTTCTAATGCCATATGAGCAGTAAGAGATTGGTGTGTCAACAGGCTTGTTGAAACTATTAAATAGTCAGCTCCAGGATATTTTACAACACGTATTTGTGGAGAAAATAATTTCATATTTGAAAATAAAAATGAGTGCTCGAAAAAGTACTTGAAAGTCCTTGAGTTTGACTGGTTAACTTTAGATTGATTGCCATGCAATTTGGTACAGACAGTCCATTTCTCTCTGTCATCCAGCACCATATTCAAAAATGTTTTTGTATGATATAATGACCAATTACCTGCAGAACTAACAACCTTCCCATCAGCCTCAGTTGTACTTTGTGTTTGGTGCTGATCCTTGTCAAGATTACACCAGCTTAGCATTAGCATGTTAGCATTGCTATTATGAGCATGTTAGAGTGATGGATGTCTTTAGCATGCAGAAGTTAGCATTTAGCTCAAAGCACTGCCCTCCAGTAGTGGAAAGATAGAGGAGCTAAAACAAGGCAGAGATGGTGGTAGATGTGGGGGTGGGAGAGCATACTTTGCTTGATTTTATTAAATCAGACCAATCTCAAATGGCAGCCTCGATGAGGATTTATTCATCATTTATTTTCTCTTAAAAATAGTTTAATGTTGTGTGATTTCCCTAATTAGCATTTAGATTATCTTTGTTTTACAGCCAGGTAATGCCTCTTTATCATATTAGACTGAAGATGGCCATCAAATGCAATTAACATTTTATCTTAACTTATTTATCCCCGGTTGGCATTACCCGCAGGAAGTGGGATATTGCATCGGAGAATGATGTTAGTGGCCATTAGAGTTATTGAAGTAATTCTGCAGAGGTTGTCTCCATGGCAGTGCCGACTGCGAGAGCTGTTGTTGTTGTAACACTTAAGCTGAATGATTTAGCTAATGGTTTAATGGTTCTGTCCAGGGAGAACAAGTCTGTGTCGAGAGTGAGAGCAGCTGCCTTAATGGCTGAAATGGCTGATGCTTGTGTAAAGGAACAACACTTTGGTCTGCATCGAGATCTGAACTGCAGAGACAGATGTTATGTGTCACCTCAACATGGAGAGCTGTAAGGGTAGTTTGACAAGTTAAAACATATCAACTTATTTCTTTCGCTTTCTTTCCATTGATTTCTGTCCCTGCAACCACAGACTTGCTGTCTTTCTCCAGTGAGGACATCTTTAACCCCATCCAGACAGAGTTCATCAAAAAAGTCTTCACTATCCAGGAGGCATTTTTCCAAAATAGATGATGCAAACTGTGTCTCTAAGAAAGGTGGGAAGGAAAAGATGAATGTTGGAAATGCTGGAATTACAAACTCTGCATCATCCTCAACATCCAGACACTCCCTGTCCTCATCCCAATCTGGCCAAAGTCCCCAGAAAAACAAGAAAGAAAGAATAAACACCTCTCCTAGAGTTCCCGTAGAGTCTGGCTACCAGCAGCCTACAGTTTCCTCAAAGACACGCGCCTTGTCCCCTTATACCCACCGCAAGATGTGCCAGCTTTCAGAGGATGCCAGGCAGAGGCTCAGACATCTCCAGCTGGGGCCGCACTACTTCAGGAAGGAGACTGAGAGCCAGCCGCCCTTCTTGGTTGGTAACATTAGATATATTCTTCCCAACTGCAGGCAATTGACAAAAAAAAGTGATGCAGTGGTTTGTTTAATGCTAATAATACATGTGTTCAGTGGACAGGGGTTAAAATTAATGGGATCCTGAATTGATGTAGTTCAAACCTCAGTGGGAGCTTCCCAAAATTTAACATAATCTAGTGGGCAGATTAAGTGGAGGGCATAATAAGAGAGCAGTGTTAATCTTTTTACCTGAGCCGTTAATGGAATTTGACGTCACGAAAATGTGTGCGCATGTAATATGGCCTATTATCCTCACTGAGGGGCTTGAGTGCGCTTTAATAGCACACATCCTGGATTCAGGCTGGTACACGGTTATTTGTTAACACTTTAATTATGGCCATATCACTGCTATGAGAGATTTGCATATAAAAGGGAGTGATTTTCTGATCACACAGCCGCAGGGAATCTAAAGTTGATGGACAAGAACAACACAGCCTCTAGTTCTGTGCTCCTCCCTTCTTCTGCTCCCCTCTGTGTTTCTGCTTCTTCATTTACATCAAATCCAATCCTGAGGTATGAATATCAAAATCCACACTAGCATGCTGTTATTAAAAGAAATGATTAGGTAGAGAGTTGTTTGTTTTTGTCACACACATGAATGGAATTTACTAGAATACAATGGGCGTTTTATTAAAGCGAGGAGCGTGTTTTCCCGCTCCGGATTTCCTGGGGGAATCTTCTGTCGACAATTAACCCCAGTAATTGAGAGTCAAGCTGCAATTAACAAATAGATACCTAATGAAGTAGCTTAGCCCCATGGTGAATGCATTATCAGAGCCTCAATTCCCTGTTTGTTTGTGTAGAGGGAAGCACATTCCCCACCCATGCTCTTTGAGATAGGTGATTATTCTGCAAAATGTTGTCTTTGTCTGCTTTATTGCTTACTGTGATGTTCTTGGTGAAATAATTTGGGGTTGAGATGACAGACAAATGGCTTAACGGTGAAAGTGTTGTTTGACAGCTTTTCCTTTATTCTGCGCAAACTGAAGAAATGAAAAAAATGAGTGAATGTGATGAATGTATTATGTTGTTGATTTCATTTACGCAATACAGCAGACCAAACCTTTTTCTGCTTTTGTTGCAGCATTTCTTATTTGAAGTAGTTAGATTGTGTGATTGATTAATGTACCTGTATCCGGATGCTTTTTAAAAGTGAAGAACAAAGTACTCCTGAATAAGCGCCTGAGTACCTAAACAACCTTGCTGTGTTTTACTATGTAGACAGAATAGTTCAAACAACAGTGGTGTTAAGTTTATTATACTGTTTGACAGCAGATTTTTTTTATGTTTTATCCCAGGTCTCTCGTTGCAGTAGTGCCTCTGTGACGGGAACTCCTTCCTCCTCCTCACAGATTGGTAGCATTCACCAACGCCACGTCAGCTTCAGAGCTGATCACACAGGCAGGTCTTCATGCTCGATTGCAAAAACTAACATACATATACTGTTACACCATTCTTGTAAAAGTTGCTCAGTGGTGCATGACGCCAAAAAAGCTCAAGTTTCGTGGTATAAAATTACCCAGATCTTCCGCCTTGTGGGACTTGAGTCTGACTTGAGACTTACTGTGACAGAGCGGCTAGCTTCTGGTTCAGCTTTCGGCTAACTTGAATGAGGATGGAAACAATTAAATGGTGCAGCTTTGTGAGCTTTTGAAATATTATTTGACCTAATGAATCAAATTCTGATAGTGAAATGAGTCATCTAGCAGGAGTTGTGAAGCTAAACAAAAGTATCCACAGATTTATAAATGTCTCTTTTACAATGTGAGTCTGTGGGAAAAAGTCTTTTCAGGCCCCATGACATTACATGATGGACCGGAAAGTTGCAGTTACATGTTTGACCACAATGTAAAATTGGCCTCAAATCTCAGAGCTATTTCGGCTTGGTATATACAAATAGCATGGCTCTGTTGACTGGGAGGGTGTCATGGTGGTGTTGTGGTTAGCACTGTTGCCTCACAGTAATAGGGTCCCTGGTTCAAACCCTGGTTGCAATGAGGTGTAATAGTTACTGTAGTTTGTAATGCAGTTTAAAGCTGAGCTTTCTGTTTTCATAAAACTTTTATCTTGTCTTTGTCGTTGTAGATTCTTCTCTCCTGGGGAGTTACAGACCAAGAACAGCCAGAGTAAGGCTAATTTTTTACATTTTGTAAGGGATTTCAAAGTGATTATAATGTTAACTAATTGTGCTATGTCACATTTTGTTTTAGATTTCCTTAATATTGTGAAGAAATGTAAAATAATAGAAAAATTCTCTGTTAATGTCTCTATAAAGCTATAATATTCTACTGACTTGATTTGATACACTTCTTACTCATCCTTATTCTAAGAGTTTGCATATGTTTTAACTTAAAGCTCTCCTAATGCTTTTATTGTTATTTTTACTAATGTCTTGTAATTTATATTGATTGTGATGATGCCAAAAACATTTTTCACATCATAGACAATTTTCTAACGTGACCTAATAAAAACATTTTTTTAAATCTTCAAAGCTTAAAGGCAAAACATCTTACAAATGATTAAGTATATTCACTGGTTAAAACTGTTAATTCAATTAAACCCTGTTGCCCTGTGATCTCTTCCAGGTGAAATCAGGTTCTGTTAGCATCCAGTCGTCTCCAGAGACACAGTCCAGACTTGAAGCTCAGACCAAAAGCCCTGTGAGGGATGCTGCCTTTGCTCCGTCCACCCTGTCCAACTCCAGAAGTCCTCTGAATCTCAGCTATTCCCTTAGAGAAAGGTAAGCTCTGTAGATAATACAACCTTTCCCCTCAGCCTGACCTTGAAAATACCTGAAAAAAGTGTTTTTTTTAACCTTTTAGATGCTTGTAAATCACGTTAAAATTAAAACCACTTTAATTGAAAAAAAAAAAAAAAAAAATTGCATAGCATGAGGATCAATGTTACAGCCATAAAATGTGATCTTAGCTTCTTTGTTTTCTTAGGAGAACCTAAAAATGGTGATTGACTTGGCTCTCACACCAGTTAGCAAGGACCGTTCTGGCCACACACCCAGCCGATTTGCTCACACTCACACCAAAGCAGGAGAAAGCATAATCCTCTTTATTTGTGGTGTTTGCCCTGAATTTATCCCAATCCATCTGTGTAAATCATTGGTGTTTGCTCAAAAGATCTTAAAAAGAGGCACCTGTATGAGTTTCCAATTACAGTATATGACAAATACATGGCAATCCCATGAGATGTTGGTCATACGCTGCTGCTGCTGCTGCTGCTGCTGCTGCTGTGTGTGTGTGTGTGTGTGTGTGTGTGTGTGTGTGTGTGTGTGTGTGTGTGTGTGTGTGTGTGTGTGTGTGCATGCGCATGTTCACAAGCTCATACACATCCAATCTTTAATTTTGATCACACTCGACAGGCAGGATGAATTCCCCTCCACCTCTTAAATTACAGGAGCTGATGTCTTGTCATGTTTGTTCATTACTAAGAGGGGAGGCAGAGAGAAGGGAAAACAAAAGAGGAAAATGGTATTGATTTGTGTTTCAGCTTGAGTCTGATGCATTTGACCCGATGCACGCTTTAATACATTCAGAGAGACCTTGTCATCGATCACGGCAGCTGTGAGTTGAACACACCAACGCGACCGATGTTCCGCTTTGTTTGTTTGTTTGTTTCTGCTCTCCTTTCCCCTTCCCTTCTCCTCAGTCCATAAGTAAACATTAAAATCAATAGACAATCTTAAACTGCAAAGTAAATTGTAGGAAATGAATGATACTTTTCTCTCAATTGAAAACGCGACAGGAGTTGCAGGGTGGGAGATTAGAGCAGGCCTTTGTAGATTCCCTCCGACAGGGAGAGGGGCACGTCTTACCAAGAATCTTTGATCTATAAAGAAAATGACAGATGCCAGTGGCAACGTTTGCTCCCTAAGCCCCGAAGTCTCAGTCTATTCATGTCTCTGGATGATTTGTCCTTGATGACTTTTTGAAGCAGGTAGCGAGTTTATCTGATTACAGATGAAAAGCTTCCATTCCCTCTCTGCGAGCCAGGCCGAGACACCAGTCAGTCAGACAGTCATCACCGCCCCGCTCCCAACAAATAGATGGGGATGAGAAGCAATACTGAAATTTATTACTGTTCACTTCCGTCTGTCTGTCAGTGCAGGATTTCATAACTGCCTTTGGCCAACTTGCAGACACATTTATATTGTATTGATGAAGCACATTTATGTCTCCAGTTCAAATGCACCATTGGTTCTGTCAGTTGTTGAATCACATTTTTGTTTTTTGCACGAAAGGTTGAATATAGATGGAAAATTAATGTTTAGATGGAGAAAACAGTATGTTATTGAAAACAGTGTTGAGTCAATGTAGTTTCATTTTGAATCAACTCTCATATCTTGTGTTGTGTTACAGCACAGACTAGTGGACAAAATGAATATCTGTATCTGTGAGAACAACTTGAAAAAACACAGGCATGATGTAAAGTGATTTTGATTATCAGTGAATTGTTGAAGTCATTTTTTCAAGGAAAAATGCCTGACGTTCCCTGGATGCAGCTTCTCAAATGTGTGGATTTTGCTGCTTTTCTGTGTTTTATATCACTGAAATTGATCTTTGGCAACTTACCATACTATCACTACCTTTTGCAGTTTCTGAAGACAAACTGTAGTAAAACTTTTTATAATTTTTATGGCGTACTTTTCTATGACTTTTCGAATGACTTTTTACAACACATCGATACCATTATTTATAAAGACAACATATAGTATGACTTTTTTTCCACATATTTTTGAAGACAAAATATAGTATGACTTTTTACAGATTTCTGACAACATACTATGCTGTGATTTTTCTTTGCAGATTTGTTTTCACAGCACACTCTACCATGGCTTATTTAATGATTTTTGACAATACGTTATACCATGTATTTTCCTCAGGAATTGTGACGAAATACAATACTGTGACATTTTAAATGAGTTTGGATGACACACTTAGTTTGGCTTTTTTCCTTACTTTGGACATCATACTTTCATATGACCTTTTTCATGACCTTTGAAGACATACTATACTGTTACTTTCTTTATTTTGGATGACATGAAACTATGTCTTTGTGTCATGGATTTGGAATACCGACTATACTATGACTTTATTCATGATTTGGGACAGTAAACTATTCTGTGATTTTTTTTCACAATTGTGGATGACATACCTTAATATAATATATAATATTTTTACAACATACTTTGCATTGCCTTTTTTTCATGATTTTAGATGACACAATGCACCATGAGTTTCTCTTCATAATATTGGACGACATGCTTAGCTATAACCTTTCTTCATCATTAGAGATGACATACTAAGCTATGACTTTTTCATGATTTTTTATGACATACTATACTGTGACTTTTACCATATCTTTGACAACATACTATAGTATAGACTATTTTTTAGTTTATTTTTTCACGATTGGTGATTTTTCATGATTTCATGATTTTGTACAATAGTGTGACTATAGGCACTATAGACTATAGTGTGACTTTTTATGACATACTAAACTACAAGTTTTTCATACTATGACTTTTTTCATGACATGGACGACATACTATAGACGAACGCTTCATTATTTTGGATGGGATAAATTACTTTCTTTTACATGATTTTGTACAACATACTGTACTATGACTTTTTTTCATTATTGTGGATGACATACTATACTATGACTTTGTTTTATGGTGTCCAATGACATTTTCTACTCTGATTTTTTTTCATAATTTTAGTCTTTTTCGTGATTTGGACAACAAATCATAAAATCTATCCTCCTGACTTTTATTTATGATTTTAAACAATATACTATGCGTTGAGTTTTTTCATGATTTTGGAAGGCATACTACGATGTTCTTTTTTCATGATTTTGAATGACAGATGGCCTTTTCTTATGATTTTAGATTATATACACCAGAATAGCTTTTTTCCATCATTTTGGAAGACATACTATAACTTTTTCCATGATTCTGGACAGCATGCTTAAATATAGCTTTTGTATGATTTCCAATGACATATGTTTTTATTCATGATTTTTGATGGCCTAATATTTTTTTCATGACATTGGACTACATACTGTACACTGATCTCTAATGATTTTGGACAACATACTATATAACATATAATACTTCATATAATAGTATTTGGATGATTTTTGGCGACTTACTTTGCTAGGACTATACTTTGACTTTTTTCCAAGATTTTGGACAACATTCTTTCCTATGACTTTCTTCATTATTATGTACAACATACTATATCTTTCTTAATGATTTTACAATACATACTATACACTAAGGCTTTTCATCATGAATTTGGATGATATACTATGACTTTATAATATTATATATATATTTTTATATATATACACCAATATATAGTTTTTATGACATGCTATATATAATATCTTACTAAAAATACTCTAAAATACGCAATTCCATAATTAAGTCAGTCAGCTTATTGAAATATGGTTTATTAATGTGTAATTTCTTTGTATTTATTGTCTTCAGGCTCCAGACCAGTCAGCCCCATCCCTCCTACTGCGAGCAGATCCACAGCCGCGTCCAGAGGATTCTTCAGACA
The DNA here is from genome assembly GCF_008729295.1 of Plectropomus leopardus. Classification (NCBI taxonomy): domain Eukaryota; kingdom Metazoa; phylum Chordata; class Actinopteri; order Perciformes; family Serranidae; genus Plectropomus; species Plectropomus leopardus. The sequence goes on from NC_056465.1 coordinate 24,055,638, forward strand.
CACAAAACCACCTGGAACCACCACCAAGTGACTCTTGACCTTTAACTGACTCATTTGCCCACAAGGTGACCAAACAAGTGAGGTTACAGTAGACTATTTACTTTTAAGTCACCACTCTAATAATTAATTTTTAAAGTCTATAGAAGTGGATGCACATGCACACACCCTTTTCTTAACCCCACAATTTATCATTTGCTGAGTGGAAACATCCTGCTAACATGTATCTTAATTTGCCCCCCTCGAATGTACATTTAAATTTCAACCCTTTATAAGCAGCAGCTGTGCTGTGTTTCTTGTCATCTCTCTTCAAAAAGGGAATTTGTAGGTGTTACATTCAAAAGCATAGCAGCACTGCTTTCCTCCCACTCATCCGCTGGCCTGTTTTTTTTCTTGTTCGTTTACTTTTAAGATGCCCAGATGATGAAATTAAATGGATGTTGCATTTCTTTAAAGTAAAGTAATACAGTGAATGATGATAGTCTCGAGCTCTCTTCTATGCAGTAGGTACAGTTTACCTAAATGTGTGAGCAGGATCGTACAGATCCCCCAAGGGTCATGGCAAAATTTTTTTTAGGATTATTTTTGCACTCCCTCACAATACTTTCACTTATGATTATTTGTATAAAGCATTATAAATAACCACAAGTACTTATAACTATGATTATACAGCACTATAGAGGCAAGTGTGTTCATAGATAGATAGATAGATAGATATACTTTATTAATCTCAAAACTGAGAAATTGGGGTGTAGCAGTGCCATACAGTAAGAACAAAGAGAATAAAGAGCAAACAATATTAAAAGAATATAAAGGAATACCCTTAAAAAACTAAAAACTAAGAGACTATACATATATACATATATACAAGTGTAAAATGCGTTATAATGAAATCTAGACATGCACTTCACAGAAAGTGCTACCAAATATATATACATATTTACATACATACATTTATAGAAAGTTTGTGGTCATACCTCTCTCTTTTTTAAAGGCGCTGAGCAGTGCTATCCAGAATTCTTGCCATGACCCTTTAAGGGCTCCGTAGGAATTAAATGAAAGTAGAACAAAATACCCTTTGTATTTCTCTTTGGGACTCATACTAACTAGGAATCCAGTAAATTATAGTGCAAACTGTACAACCTTCAGTTGCTTCACCTTTTTTATTAACTGTGCCAACACTTCTTCTACAGAAGAAAAAAATCTGTTTCATTTTAAATATGACAGTATTTCATTTTCAATGATACAAATTGGGGCTTTTCTTTAAATGTTAATATTGTGATAGATTTTCAAACATTTGTTGTTAGTCATTTATATAAGGTCATATCTGAATGATGTTTTCAAATGATTTTGGAGGACTTAATGTTCTATGACATTTTTATCTTGATTTTGGAAGACATACTATACTATGATGTTTTTTTCATGAATTTGGACGACACACTACTATGAAGTTTTTTCATGATTTTGGACAACATACCTTACTAGGACGTTTTTTTTTTTTTAAGGTTCTGGAGGACATACTATACTATGACATTATATATTATATCATTATAGTGTAGAAGTTTATAGAAGTTTCTCATGAAAATCTTTTTTTTTTAAACAAGGACAAAAAAGGACATCTTGTAATTAATACTTTTATACTATTATTTAAGCAGTATTGTAAATACAGGACTATTACTTGTAACAGTTACTTTAAGTAAAGACTTCATCTTGCACTTACAACAGTATTTTTTTTTTGTTTCTCAGTTGTGTCTGTTGGATGTGTATTGGTGTCTGTAGCATGCAAATTTCCCCATGGGGACAATAACGTTTATCTTGATTTTGAAGATGGATCTGTGAAAGTATAGGGTTACTGAAAATCATACATCACATACAGTGGTTTTATTTTCCAGATATACATGATGGACAAAACATAATAAAATTAAGGCTGCAAGCAGCGGTGAAAGGGCCCTCACATCCCCATGTATGTTGGGTACTGGTGAACTCCAGCTACAACGGCTGTATATTTCTGTGAAATTCGGATAATGCATGCAAAAAGTATGGACCCTGCAGTGAGCTATTTTAAATTATGTAGTACTTCCAGCACCCACTGGCACTGGAGGGCACATAAATTCCACGTCATCTTAATGTACATCATTTGTAGACCAAACCCTAAAAATTTCATGTAAATTAATTAATTAAACAAAAAAAACTATTGTGTTGAGTTTGAACCTCATCCAGGGCAGGTAGGTTTTACAGGCCGCTCCCTGGAGAAGAGTCTAAAGTGCCATTTAAAACACAGTTGGAATATCTGAAGGTTTTGGTCAGTTGGTTAGAGGGCTTGTCTGCAGACTATGAGATCATTAGTGCAAACATCAACCAGTACAGGGGAATTTTATCAAAACAGGTGAATTTTAAGTCTTTAGTTTGTTGTCCAAACAAAAGTGTGAAAGAGAACAATGAAAACAGTGTCAGGAGGTTTGGCTCAGTGGTTTAAATGGCTGGTTGTTGTCTCTGAGGTTTTGGGATCGAGCCTTATTTGGGACAGGTGACTTTTAAAGGTTTTTGTCCAAATGTGAAAGCTAAAGGGAACATCCAGAATGGTATGAATAACTGAGTGGCTCAGGGGAAAAGTTGGCCAGTTGGCGTCTTCTAGGATGGCAGTTCAAGCTTCACAAGCAAAGGGGTTATGCAGCAGTACAAAATCCATGACTGAATTTTATTGGATAATGACAGAATTGGCCAAAACTATTCTTATCCAAGACAGGGAGACAATTGTGTCACCAAAAAAACAAAATACCATACACTTGAATATTAAAACATGTCAGTACTCTCTAATGGATAAAGTATGTTATTACATCACAGTTTTTTAATTACTTACTGGTTTCGGGACAACTTCGCCCTATTTATTGGCCAAAAGGATACATTTCTCAATTTAACGTGCCTTAATTTGTTCTGCAATATCATGATCAGTGTCTAAAATGTGTGAATCTACAGCCAAATGACATTTTATGGCATAAATAAAATGAAATATTGGCTGGTATATCTGTCTGTAAAGTCAGACGTTAAGGTCGTATGGTCATATTTTCAAACAGAAAATTCAGTATCGGCAGTGACATCTGTTGAAAATGTTCTCGGCAGGGGAAATTTAGCATACAGTATATAAATAAATATAAATTCAGGAGACAAGGAGACAATTGCAGTGTGTTTATTGCAATGTACATCATTGATGATGGTTCGGACTTTCTTCATTTTAGGACTGCTCCTTGTCATTATAGACCTAAGGAATGTATCATCCCCTTCTTTCATCTTTCCAGACTCAGGCTAGGCTGCATCGTGCTATGTTCCTGATTTTCCTACCTTACTACTCTTTCCTGTTCCAGTCCCTTACTTTCTACTTTCTGACCCTTCTACTACCCTGTTCTTATTCTTTTTAACATCTCTTATACTCCCATCCTCTACCTCCTCCTAACTTCCTGTCTCTCAACTCAACTTCCTTTCTCTCAGCTTAACTTCCTGTCTATCAACCCAACTGCCTGTAACTTGACTTACTTTCCTGTCTCTTGACTGTCCTTCCTGTCTGTCAACCCCTTTGCTTTGGACAGCTGCCTTAAAAAGCCATGTGTCCCAGATGTGACTTGAACCAGCAACCTCAGGCACACTTTCCGCCTGATTTACCCGCTGAGCCAAACCTGACGTCCTGCCTTACTATAGCCTTGCATTTTGGGTCATTTTATCAACATGCTATATTATGGTGTTTTGGGCCGTTTATGCAACTTTCTATTCTATGGCATGTATTGGCATGTTCTTTTACGTGGTTTTCAACTGTTTTGAGCTGTTTTTGGGACAGGTCAAATTTTGACATTTTTGCCTTACTATAGCCTTGCATTTTGGTTCATTTTTTTCAACATGTTATATTATGGTGTTTTAGGCCATTTTTGCAACTTTTAATGTTATGGTGTGTCTTGGCAGGTTGTTTTAGGTGGTTTTCAACTGTTTTCAGCTGTTTTGGGGACGGGTCAGATTTTGACAGTTTTGCATTACCGTAGCCTTATATTTTGGGTCATTTTTTCAACATGCTATATTACGGTGTTTTTGGCCGTTTTTGCAACTTTATGTGCTATTGTGTGTCTTGGCACACTGTTTTAAGTGGTTTTCAACTGTTTTCAGCTGTTTTTGGGACGGGTCAAATTTTGACATTTTTGCCTTACTATAGCCTTGCATTTTGGGTCATTTTTTTCGACATGTTATATTATGGTGTTTTGGGCCGTTTTTACAACTTTATGTGCAATGGCATGTCTTGGCATGCTGTTTAGGTGTTTTTCAACAGTTTTGAGCTGTTTTTTGGACTGGTCAAATTTTGACATTTTTGCCTTACTATAGCCTTGCGTTTTGTTTTTTTTTTTGTCAACATCCTATATTATGATGTTTTAGGCCATTTTTGCCCCCTCCCTGAGCTACCACCTTATCATGGTGGAGGGGTCTGCGTGTCCCAGTTATCCTAGGAGCTCAGTTGTCGGGGGCTTTATGCCCCTGGTAGGGTCACCCATGGCAAACAGGTCCTAGGGGAGGGACCAGACAAAGTGTAGCTCACCGCACCCTTATGATGAACAAGACGAATGGTCCGGACAAGGGTCACCACCCCCCCTCCCGCCACCCCCCCGGAGCCAGGCCTTGGGGTGGGGCTCGATGGCGAGCGCCTGGTGGCCGGGCCTTTACCCATGGGGCCTGGCCGGGCACAGCCCGAAGAGGCAACGTGGGACCTCCTGGCCATGGGCTCACCACCCGTAGGAGGGGCTATAGTGGTCGGGTGCCGTGTGAGTTGGGCGGCAGCCGAAGGCGGGGACCTTGGCGGTCCGATCCTCGGCTGCAGAAGCTAGCTCTGGGGACGTGGAATGTCACCTCTCTGGTGGGGAAGGAGTCTGAGCTGGTGCGCGAGGTTGAGAAGTTTCGACTAGATATAGTTGGCCTCACCTCGACACACAGCATGGGCTCCAGAACCAGTCTTTTCAAGAGGGGATGGACTCTCTTCCACTCTGTAGTTGCCACTGGTGAGAGGCGCCGGGCAGGGGTGGCAATACTTATTGCCCCCTGGCTCGGTGCCTGTACGTTGGAGTTTACCCCGGTGAATGAGAGGGTAGCCTCTCTCTGCCTTCGGGTTGGGGGACGGATCCTGACTATTGTTTGTGCCTATGGTCCAAACAGCAGTTCAGAGACTCCCTTGTTCCGCTGGGGGACTTCAACGCTCATGTTGGCAACGACAGTGAGACCTGGAGGGGCGTGATCAGGAGGAATGGCCCCCCTGATCTGAACCCGAGTGGTGTTTTGTTATTGGACTTCTGCGCTTGCCAGATTGTCCATAACGAACACCATGTTCAAGCATAAGGGTGTCCATATGCGCACTTGGCATCAGGACACCCTAGGCCGCAGTTCAATGATCGACTTTGTAGTCGTATCGTCGGACTTGCGGCCGTATGTCTTGGACACTCGGGTGAAGAGAGGGGCGGAGCTGTCAACCGATCACCACCTGGTGGTGAGTTGGCTCCGGTGGTCGGGGAGGACGCTGGTCAGACCTGGCAGACCCAAACGCATTGTGAGGGTCTGCTCGGAACGTCTGGCAGAGTCTCCTGTCAGAAGGAGCTTCAACTCCCACCTCCGGGAGAGCTTCGACTATGTCCCGGGGGAGGCAGGGGACATTGAGTCCGAGTGGGCCATGTTCCGTGCCTCCTTTGCTAAGGCGGCCGACCGGTTCTGTGGCCATAATGTGGTCGGTGCCTGTCAGGGTGGCAACACCCGAACCCGCTGGTGGACATCGGCGGTAAGGGGTGCCCTCAAGCTGAAGGAGTCCTATCGGGCCTTCTTGGCCTGTGGGACTCCGAAGGCAGCAGACAGGTACCGACAGGCCAAGCGGAACCAACTGAGGCGAAAACCCGGGCGTGGGAGGAGTTCGGTGAGGCCACGGTGAACGACTTCCGGACGGCTTCGAAGAGGTTCTGGACCACCATCCGGCGTCTCAAGAGGGGGAAGCAGAGCTCTGTCAACACTGTGTATGGTGGGGACAGGGCGCTGCTGACCTCAACTCGGGACGTTGTGGATCGGTGGAAGGAATACTTCGAAGACCTCCTCAATCCCACCGACACGCCTTCCAGTGAGGAGGCAGGGCCTGGGGACTCAGGGGTGGGCTTCTCCATCTCTGGGGCTGAGGTTGCCGAGGTGGTCAAAAAGCTCCTCGGTGGCAGGGCCCCGGGGGTGGACGAGGTCCGCCCGGAGTTCCTCAAGGCCCTGGATGTTGTGGGGCTGTCGTGGTTGACACGACTCTGCAACATTGCGTGGACATCGGGGGCAGTGCCCTTGGACTGGCAGACTGGGGTGGTGGTCCCTCTTTTTAAGAAGGGGGACCGGAGGATGTGTTCCAACTATAGGGGATCACAATCCTCAGCCTCCCTGGTAAGGTCTATTCGGGGGTACTAGAGAGGAGGGTCCCCCGGATAGTCGAACCCTGGATTCAGGAGGAGCAATGCGGTTTTCGCCCCGGTCGTGGAACTGTGGACCAGTTCTGGACCCTCGGCAGGGTACTTGAGGGTGCATGGGAATTTGCCAAACCAGTCCACATGTGTTTTGCGGACTTGGAGAAGGCATTCGACCATGTCCCTCAGGGAGTCCTGTGGGGGGTTCTCCGGGAAAATGGGGTTTCGGACCCCCTGATATGGGCTGTCCGTTCCTTGTATGACCGGTGCCAGAGCTTGGTCCGCATTGCCGGCAGTAAGTCAAACTCGTTTCCGGTGAGGGTTGGACTCCGCCAGGGCTGCCCTTTGTCACCGATTCTGTTCATAACTTTTATGGACAGAATTTCTAGGCGCAGCCAGGGTGTTGAGGGGGTCTGGTTTGGTGACCTCAGGATTGGGTCTCTGCTCGTTGCAGATGATGTGGTCCTGTTGGCTTCATCAGGCCGTGACCTCCAGCTCTCACTGGATCGGTTCGCAGCCAAGTGTGAAGCGGCTGGGATGAGAATCAGCACCTCCAAATCTGAGGCCATGGTTCTCGGCCGGAAAAGGCTGGAGTGCCCCCTCCAGATCGGGGACGAGATCCTGCCCCAAGTGGAGGAGTTTAAGTACCTCGGGGTCTTGTTCAGAGTGAGGGAAGGATGGAGCGGGAGATCGACAGGTGGATCAGTGCAGCGTCTGCAGTAATGCAGAGGCTGCACTGATCTGTCTTGGTGAAGAAGGAGCTGAGCCGAAAGGCAAAGCTCTCAATTTACCAGTTGATCTTCGTTCCTACCATCACCTATGGTCACGAGCTTTGGGTAGTGACCGAAAGAACAAGATCGCGGGTACAAGCGGCCGAAATGAGCTTCCTCCGTAAGGTGGCTGGGCTCTCCCTTAGAGATGGGGTGAGAAGCTCAGTCATCTGGGAGGAGCTCAGAGTAGAGCCACTGCTCCTCCGCGATGAGAAGAGCCAGATGAGGTGGCTCGGGCATCTAATTAGGATGCCTCCAGGATGCCTCCCTGGTGAGGTGTTCAGGGCACATCCCACCGGTAGGAGGCCCCGGGGAAGACCCAGGACACACTGGAGAGACCATGTCTCACAGCTGGCCTGGGAACGCCTCGGGATCCACCGGGAAGAGCTGGACAAAGTGGCCGGGGAGAGGGAAGTCTGGGCTTCCCTGCTTAGGCTGCTGTCCCCGCAACCCGACCCCGGATAAGCAGAAGAAAATGTATGTATGGATGGGCCATTTTTGCAACTTTCTATGTTATGACATGTCTTGGCACGTTGTTTTAGTGGTTTTCAACTGTTTTCAGCTGTTTTTTGGGACGGGTCAAATTTTGACATTTTTGCCTTACTATAAGCTTTAAAATGGGTCCTTTTTTCGACACGCTATATTATGGTGTTTTTGGCCTATTTTGCACAATGTGCTATGGCGTGCTTATTTTTAAGTGTTTGTTTTTGGGACAGGTCAAATTTTTCGAAATCTTTTCGAAATGTTATAATCCTATGGCGTCAGGTTTTTTGCAACAATTGTTTGACACACTATGGTGGTTTTCAACTGTTTTCAGCTGTTTTTGGGACATGTTCAGAGAAATTGTTGACTCATCAAATTTTTTTTCGACATTTTTTGCCTTTCTATATGGCTTGTATTTTAGGTCATTTTTTTTGACAAATTTTGACGCTAATATTATGGTGTTTTTGGCCGTGTTTGCAACTTAATGTGCTATGGCGTGTCCTGGCATGCTGTTTTAAGTGGTTTTCAGTTGTTTTTGGGACAGGTCAAATTTTTCGAAATCTTTTCGAAATGTTATATCATGGTGTTTTTGGCTGTTTTTGCAACAATATGTGCGACGGCATGACTTGGTACACTATTTTAGGTGGTTTTCAACTGTTTTCAGCTGTTTTTTGGACGGGTCAAATTTTGACATTTTTGCCTTACTATAGCTTTGCATTTTGGGTCATTTTTTCGACATGTCATATCATGGTGTTTTTGGCTGTTTTTGCAACTTTCTATCCTATGGCATGTATTGGCACGCTATTTTAGGTGGTTTTCAACTGTTTTCAGCAGTTTTTGGGACGGGTCAAATTTTGACATTTTGCCTTACTATAGCCTTGTATTTTGGGTCATTTTTTTCGACATGCTATATTATGGTGTTTTTGGCCGTGTTTGCAACTTAATGTGCAATGGCGTGTCCTGGCATGCTGTTTTAAGTGGTTTTCAGTTGTTTTTGGGACAGGTCAAATTTTTCGAAATCTTTTTGAAATGTTTATATCATGGTGTTTTTGGCTGTTTTTGCAACAATATGTGCGATGGCATGACTTGGTACGCTATTTTAGGTGGTTTTCAACAGTTTTCAGCTGTTTTTTGGACGGGTCAAATTTTGACATTTTTGCCTTACTATAGCTTTGCATTTTGGGTCATTTTTTCGACATGTCATATCATGGTGTTTTTGGCTGTTTTTGCAACTTTCTATCCTATGGCATGTATTGGCACGCTATTTTAGGTGGTTTCAACTGTTTTCAGCAGTTTTTGGGACGGGTCAAATTTTGACATTTTTGCCTTACTATAGCCTTGTATTTTGGGTCATTTTTTTCGACATGCTATATTGTGGTGTTTTTGGCCGTTTTTTTGCAACTTATGTGCAATGGCGTGTCCTGGTATGCTGTTTTAAGTGGTTCTTCAGTTTTCAGCTGTTTTTAGGACAGGTCAAAATTTTCGAAATTTTTTACTATAAATTGAATTTTAGATCGTTTTTTCATGGTGTTTTTGGTGTTTTTCTGCCGTTTTTGCAACAATTTATGTGCGATGGCATGATCTTGGTACGCTATTTTGGGTGGTTTTCAACAGTTTTCAGCTGTTTTTTGACGGGTCAAAATTTGACATTTTTGCCTTACATAGCTTTGCATTTTGGGTCATTTTTTTCAACATGCATATCATTGGGTGTTTTTGGCTTTTTTTGCAACTTTCTATCCTATGGCATGTATTGGCACGCTATTTTAAGGTGGTTTTCAACAGTTTCAGCTGTTTTTGGACAGGTCAAATTTTGACATTTTTACCTTAATATAAAATTTTGCAAAAACGCCAAAAACACCATAAAATCATTCGAAAAATTGACCCAAAAAAAGCATGGCTATAGTAAGGTGTTTTTGTCCAAATTTTTTGCAACACGTCCCAAAAAACAGTGTCACTTGGTAGGCTACTTTAAAATGGTTCGTCAAACAGTTTTAGCAGCTGTTTTTTGGACAAACTGTCAAAAACACCATGGAATGCATTTCGAAAAATATGACCCAAAAAGCAAGGCTATAGTAAGGCAAAAATGTCAAAAATTGACCCGTCCCAAAAACAGCTAAAAACACTTGAAAACCACTAAAATAGCGTGCCGAAACACGCCATAGCATAAAAACAGTTGCAAAAACAGCCAAAAAACACCATAAAAAATGTCGAAAAAATTGACCGAAAAAGCAAGGCTATAGTAAGGCAAAAATTTCAAAAAAAGTTGACCCGTCCCAAAAACAGCTGAAAACACTTGAAAACCACTTTTAATAGCGTGCCGAAACACGCCATTTTGTCAGCATAAAAGTTGCAAAAACGGCCAAAAAACCATAAAATCGCATGTCGAAAAATGACAAAAAAGCAAGGCTATAGTAAGGCAAAAATGTCAAAATTTTGACACGTCCCAAAAACAGCTAAAAACACTTGAAAAACCACTTAAAATAGCGTGCCGAAACACGCCATAGCATTAAAAAGTTGCAAAAACGGCCAAAAACACCATAAAATCGCATGTCGAAAAATTGACCCAAAAAGCAAGGCTATAGTAAGGCAAAAATGTCAAAATTTGACCCGTCCCAAAAACAGCTGAAAACACTTGAAAACCACTTAAAATAGCGTGCCGAAACACGCCATAGCATAAAAAGTTGCAAAAACGGCCAAAAACACCATAAAAATCGCATGTCGAAAAAATTGACCCAAAAAGCAAGGCTATAGTAAGGCAAAAATGTCAAAATTTGACCCGTCCCAAAAACAGCTAAAAACACTTGAAAACACTAAAATAGCGTGCCGAAACACGCCATAGCATAAAAAGTTGCAAAAAAAGGCCAAAAAACACCATAAAATCGCATGTCGAAAAATTGACCCAAAAAGCAAGGCTATAGTAAGGCAAAAATGTCAAAATTTGACCCGTCCCAAAAACAGCTAAAAAAACACTTGAAAACACCTAAAATAGCGTGCCGAAACACGCCATAGCATAAAAAAGTTGCAAAAACGGCCAAAAAAACCATAAAATCGCATGTCGAAAAATTGACCCAAAAAGCAAGGCTATAGTAAGGCAAAAATGTCAAAATTTGACCCGTCCCAAAAACAGCTAAAAACACTTGAAAACCACTTAAAATAGCGTGCCGAAACACGCCATAGCATTAAAAGTTGCAAAAAAAAATGGCCAAAAACACATAAAATCGCATGTCGAAAAAAATTGACCCAAAAAGCAAGGCTATAGTAAGGCAAAAATGTCAAAATTTGACCCGTCCCAAAAACAGCTAAAAACACTTGAAAACCACTTAAAATAGCGTGCCGAAACACGCCATAGCATTAAAAAGTTGCAAAAACGGCCAAAAACACCATAAAATCGCATGTCGAAAAATTGACCCAAAAAGCAAGGCTATAGTAAGGCAAAAATGTCAAAATTTGACACGTCCCAAAAACAGCTAAAAACACTTGAAAAACCACTTAAATAGCGTGCCGAAACACGCCATAGCATAAAAAGTTGCAAAAAACGGCCAAAAAACACCATAAAATCGCATGTCGAAAAATTGACCCAAAAAGCAAGGCTATAGTAAGGCAAAAATGTGTCAAATTTGACCCGTCCCAAAAACAGCTAAAAACACTGAAAACCACTTAAAATAGCGTGCCGAAACACGCCATAGCATTAAAAAGTTGCACAAACGGCCAAAAACACCATAAAATCGCATGTCGAAAAATTGACCCAAAAAGCAAGGCTATAGTAAGGCAAAAATGTCAAAATTTGACACGTCCCAAAAACAGCTAAAAACACTTGAAAACCACTTAAAATAGCGTGCCGAAACACGCCATAGCATAAAAAGTTGCAAAAACGGCCAAAAACACCATAAATCGCATGTCGAAAAATTGACCCAAAAGCAAGGCTATAGTAAGGCAAAAATGTCAAAATTTGACCCGTCCCAAAAACAGCTAAAAACACTTGAAAACCACTTAAAATAGCGTGCCGAAACACGCCATAGCATTAAAAAGTTGCACAAACGGCCAAAAACACATAAAATCGCATGTCGAAAAAATGACCCAAAAAGCAAGGCTATAGTAAGGCAAAAATGTCAAAAAATGACACGTCCCAAAAACAGCTAAAAACACTTGAAAACCACTTAAAATAGCGTGCCGAAAACACGCCATAGCATAAAAATGTTGCAAAAACGGCCAAAAAAACCATAAAATCGCATGTCGAAAAAATTGACCCAAAAAAAGCAAGGCTATAGTAAGGCAAAAATGTCAAAATTTGACACGTCCCAAAAACAGCTGAAAACACTTGAAAACCACTTAAAATAGCGTGCCGAAAACACGCCATAGCATTAAAAGTTGCAAAAACGGCCAAAAAACCATAAAATCGCATGTCGAAAAATTGACCCAAAAAGCAAGGCTATAGTAAGGCAAAAATGTCAAAATTTGACCCGTCCCAAAAACAGCTAAAAAACACTTGAAAACCACTTAAAATAGCGTGCCGAACACGCCATAGCATTAAAAGTTGCACAAACGGCCAAAAACACCATAAAATCGCATGTCGAAAAATTGACCCAAAAAGCAAGGCTATAGTAAGGCAAAAATGTCAAAATTTGACACGTCCCAAAAACAGCTAAAAACACTTGAAAACCACCTAAAATAGCGTGCCGAAACAAGCCATAGCATTAAAAGTTGCACAAACGGCCAAAAACACCATAAAATCGCATGTCGAAAAATTGACCCAAAAAGCAAGGCAAAAATTTCAAAATTTGACACGTCCCAAAAACAGCTAAAAACACTTGAAAACCACTTAAAATAGCGTGCCGTAACACGCCATAGCATTAAAAGTTGCAAACACGGCCAAAAACACCATAAAATCGCATGTCGAAAAATTGACCCAAAAAGCAAGGCTATAGTAAGGCAAAAATGTCAAAATTTGACCCGTCCCAAAAACAGCTAAAAACACTTGAAAACCACCTAAAATAGCGTGCCGAAACACGCCATAATATAGAAAGTTGCATGAACGGGCTGATGTCTGTTCCAATTGTTTGTGTGAAAACCACATAAAATAGTGTGCCAAAACACACAAAATAAACAGCCAAAAACACCATAATATAGTATGTCGAAAAAACACGAAAATGCAACAGTATAGTATGCTGAAAAATGTCAAAATGTGACGTCCAAAAAACAGCTGCTGGACACGCAAGTGGGGGGGATTGTAACATGTCACTTCCTGTGTTTCAATCACTATTGTGACTCTAATGTTGCTTGTAAAAAAAGTGATGGCTGTCAAGACGTAGAGCACAGATACAAGTTACCTACATAAAAATTGTATCCAAATAGCTCAAGCGGTTTTTGAGTAATGACATCAACACCAAAAAATTAACTACAACTGCACCTATTCTTCTTAGAAGAAGTTCTGAGTTCAATAGAATTTCAAAATAAAAGTCCAAAAAGTCAATAAATGACAGGGTGATGGTGGTATTTCATCACACAATATATTTTATGAGCCATTTTCAGGATGTTACAAGTTAAATTAAGGAGAAGTTTTCCAAACATTGGTGCCAGTCAAAAGAAATTAATGTAATGTTCATTTTATGAATGTATATTTCAAAAGACAATGATTAGTTACAGGAAGTTTTTTCTATTTGGTTTAAGTGTTACTTTCAATATAAGCATGTAGACAATTTCTCTGGTAACTGTACAAGCAGATAATTTTTGATGATTCAACAGCAACCCACCCCTGGAAAATCATGATGTCAGCATCTATGAAAAGTCACTCAGAGTCCTTCAGAGTTACTTTTTACAGAATTTATTCTTCTTGTTCCTTTTGCCAGCTCCTTGTGATGCTTTCTCCATGACAATGTGCTGGTACCTTTTTTTGTTGTTCCTGGTAAGACAAGGAAATTACATATGCATCTTGTACTGGATGATAAATTTCAAGTTCATCATGGTTACATACGGTATTTTGATAATCATATATAAATACTGTGAGGCTATGGTTTTGAAATATGCTGTTGTTTATATGTTGGCTATATATGACTAAGAAATCACCTGTCAGAACTTGGTCAAACCATTAGTCTTTGCATAATTCAATCACTGTGACGTAATAAAGCCACATCCAATCAAACGTTTGAGTTTAACTTACTGTCTGAATTCAGCATCTGCTAACAGCTCCTCCACCATGGTTCGCTTCCTCTCCTTCTTAGGGATGCGGGAATGATAGAAGTCGACTGCACTATCAACCACTGTACCAACCTGTATCACATACAAACACAAGGTACACAGTTACATGATACAACATTTAACTGAAATGACATACGATGACATTTTATTATTTTTTTCAACATTGCAGGACTATTTTTCATGATTTTGAACACACTATACCATGACTTTTTTCCCCAACATTTGGCTAAAACATACCGATTTTTTTCAGCATTTTGGGCGACATATTACACTTTGCTTGAAAACATCAGAAATGACAGCAAAAAACTCAATCTTTCCAATCTGAAGGACATTTGTATGCATTAACATAGTGTGAGCGACAATATGTTATAAAAAGATCGAGAGACATGTCTTCTCACCATGCTTGCCTCGGTTATTTTATACCCCGGGTTACACTTTAGGCTATGCCAGACTATACCTTGGTATAGTTTGGCAGTCGGGGTTAATCTGGCCATCTACACCAGTACCGCTCACACCATGCGTCTGAAGCATGTCTGACCCAGAAAGTACTTTAAAAATGAAGCTGAGAAGTCATACATACCGGTGTGCTACTCCTTTAAAAGCAACAGATGACAATGATATTGTACAAGAAAATGAATGTGGTTCATCTTTTCAGTCGGTAAAGATTCAATCTGGGATCCAAAAGTACGAAAGCGCACGGAAAAATTGGAACATGCAGTGGCGTGTGATACGGGTTGTGACTGACAGTGCCAGCAACATGATAAAAGCATTTAACGGCCTCCCTGGCACTGAGGAAGAGGATAGCGAGGTCACGAGCAGCAGCAGTGCTGAACATGAGGAAGAGGAGGATGAGGGACCACCTGCGCTCTCACAAGTCAAACAAGCTAAAATCCAAAGTATTGTGTTAACTTCACCCTCGAGAAACATGGCTGTGTTTCTTTAAAAAAAAAAAAAAAAAAAGCATGAACATGACTTGCTTGAGGAGCAGGTGACGTGTGGTTTTCACTGACCTGGAAATATTTGGGAAAGCCATCTCTGTCATTCTTCTTGTAGAACCTCTTGGGATCCATGGAGCCTCTCATTTTCAGGACTTTGAGGTCTCCTTTTAGCTCCTGAGTGAGCTCGGGGGCTTTCATATTAAACCAACCATCTCCTGTTGATTTCTCCCTCTCCATCTGGGAAAAACCCAGGAAAATTTATCAGCAATGTAATATAAGCAATATAATATAATATAATATAATGTAACATAAGCAATGCCTTTGAAGCACAGATTAGAAATAAAAACTGCAGCTGCACTGTATTAATGACTACATGTTAATGAGTTTGTATTTTGGGCATCATGTGTCATCATAACTAACTCTACAACTGACACATGATCCAAGTAATAAAACAGGAGCAGACAGTAACTCTGAGAATCTATAAACCAAAGCATAACTTTGTAAAACTTACTCTGTGCTTCAGCTTTAAGGCTTGTTTGGATTCACTGTACGGCGGCACTGCATCCTTTTTTTCAAAGTCTGGTCCCATCACACTCTTCTTCATCAACTGTGGAAAACAACAAAAACTGAAACACTGCAAGACACCAAACTTTATCAACGCCCCACTTCTCCAAGATAAAAGGCCAAAGTCACTAAGAACTAAAGGGAGACCATGAATAACACCATCTCAGGTGTTATTGGATTTACTCGTCCTTGCATAACTATAAAGTTCATTATTCATTCAGCATCACAGATCACCTTCAAAAGGGAAAAAAAAATCAATCACTTATTTACCTCATCTTGGATCTTCTTTTCCTTTAGTTTTTGCAGCGAACTGGAGACGGGTTTTGATTTGCTGCCATCAAAATTGATGTATAAACCCCCGAGCTCCTTCACTCTGATGCCAGGGTCAATACGGCTGGACAACTCTTTCCTGAAACAAATTGGCACAGAGGAAAGTGTTCAGGAAGAGCAGTCGTGTCTCATTTCTCACCTCTGCACACAGTTATAATGATAATATATAATAATAATGAGTGTGTCTGCACTGTCTGTATGTGCTCTGTTCTTCAAGTCTGGTCATATTATATATATATATTTTCTATTGTAAACAAATCTCAAGGAAATATTTTTTAAAAAGTAGAGTATTAAGAGATGATTTTGGTCTTTTTGTGGGATTTGTTATAAAAAGATACATACAACAGCCTCTTCCTTGGGTATCAACCTTGTTATAGTAGAACCAGCTTTTTTATAAACTTATTTTTGTGACACAGGCCACTTCCTTCCATCTACTAGTGGACAAGTCCACTCTAATAAAGCTACATATTTGTAATTTGTTCATCAAGATTTCTTTCATCAGTAGGAATATATGAGCTAAGTGCCACAGACAGGAACATAAAGTGTTGTGACAGACAATGGGTTTGATCTTTTAAAGGAATAGTTCAACATTTTGGAAAATAGGCTTATTGCTTTTCCTACAAAGAGTTAGAGGAGAAGTCCAATACCAGTCCTCTCTCTATCTGTCCTTAAATAAAGCTGGAGCAAGAAGACTGTTCGCTTAGCGTATGTTATTTTAAAGTAAATACTTGGCTTTTAGAGTTCCTAATGAGGGATTCTCAGATGGTTCTATGTAAGATACCATCTAACGGACTTGGTAAAGCAACCAGTGGACATCCCGGGGGCCACTGTAGAGGTGCTAGTAGGTGATCATTTGGACTAAGCCAGTTTATCTGTTTCCACTTGTCTCCAGCCTTTAAGGTTGTGGCACACCAAGCCAACGGTTGGGTGTCAACCCACGTTGGGCTGACGCTGAGCATCCGCAACTCTCGTCGCCACAGAATGTCCTCACCACTGGCCCTCGTCGGGTGTTTTTTGTCGATTCAGCATGTTAAATCAGCAGCAGTGGCTGTAGAGTCCCGTCAGAGAAATAACTCTGTATGTCTTCTCGCGCGCTGAGCTGGACAGCCAAACAAGGGTGAAATAATGTAAACAAAGGCCTAAAGTCCAGAGATAGTGAGACCAAAACACGTGTTATAAAAGGTAAGCTTGTGTTTTTTTTTCTGCCATTGAGCTCTTTAGCAGAAATGTTTCCTGATGGTTTGTGTTGTTGTTCACTGCCGCGCAGTAAATATGCTTTGTTCTTTCAAAATTAGATTGTATTGTTAATGTTTTAAATGGCTAATTAACATCTTCTGGTTTCCAGTTTTGAATGATGAGTACAGATGAGCAGCATCTGCTGCTGTGGAGGCTTGTTTCCTCTTACACAGGTGCACATCACGGTTGCCCATCGGTGTGGTGTGTTTACGTGCAGCTTTTTGGCCGAGAGCAGCGACATGAGGCGACACAGCAGGGGGGCTTTTGTCCCTGTTAGTTCTCAGATGTCAGTTTGGTGTGTCTTGGCATTTATACTGATCCACTCCTGCCTGTGGCTTCAAATTTAGCATGCAAACACAAAATTAGTATAAATTTTCTCATCTAACTCTCAGCAAGAAAGCCAGTAAGTGTACTTCCCAAAATGTGCAACTATTCTTTTAATTTGCTTTGTTTAAAACAGAGTGTGTACATGTGTGTATTCTACAGTAAGTGAATGAGCCCATCTGAGGGTGGCACCCGTCATATACTTACGACTTAGGATCTCTGCTCAGGAAGAGGATTTCTGCATCTTCATCCTCATCATCATCCCCCTCCTCATCTACAAACTCCTCATCTTGCTCCTCCTGCTCAACTCCTTGCTCTTTTGAGGCGTCTTCCTCCTCTGTTGGCCTTTCCTTGTAGTACTGTTCATCGGCCTCCTGTCCGGGACGTGTGTCAATCATAAACAGTCCGTCAACTGATGCAGCCGCTGCTTCACACTTCTGGGAGGGTCCTGGTCTGTCGTCCGCATGGTACTCCAAATCCTCCTCTTCATCCTCTTCAGAAACTTCCCTCTCCTCCTCTTCAAGATCTTCATCCTCATCCTCGCTGCTCTCCAGCAGACTGATAATCTTTTTACTGTGGACAACGATGTCATTAGGTTCCTGTTCAGGAGCAGAATCAACCGTGATGTTCTGCTGCTGACTGGACATCACCTGAATGGACTCAACTTGGACCTCGCTGGACTCAACCACCTGCTGAGCGTCTCCATCCAATGTGCTGACTTCCATTTTCTCCTCCTCACTGGGGCCTGTTTCCACAGCAGCAGCCTCATCTCCCTGCGATGAGTGGGTGTTTGAAGCAGCTACTTCCGTAACTTCAACCTTCTCTTCAGTCTCCTCTGTGATTTCAGCAGCACTGTCACATTCTGTTACTATAACTGATTGGCACGGCTTTGAAGGCTCTGATGGTGGGGCCGTTTCCTGCATCATCTCCATCTCTGAGGTGGACCCGACCTTATTTTCAGCACACGGCTCCTCCTGCTGGTGTGAGACAGTCACTGCAGGTGTAACAACAGCTTCACCTGCACTAACAAGACCGCCTGATACCAGGGAAGAGTCCTCCTCTGAAATTACATTTACTCCTTTTGACACACTCATTGTATCTGCCTCATCTGGTGTTTCATCAATACTATTCACACCTTCTTTATCTTCGGATGTTTTGTTCTCATCTTCCTCCAACAGTGTGCACTCTGCGTCCTCAGCTATCACTGTATTTTCTAACCTGGACTCATTTAAAGACGTGTCCTCCTCAGTTTGCTCGCTGGGTTTTTCAAGAATAATACTACAATCCTTGACTGACTGCCTGGTGGCGCGAGTGCCTCGACTGCTGTTCCCCGAGCCGGTGCGGCTGCTGCAGGGTGTTCCTCTACTTCGTGTGGAGCAGGGGCTGCCCATTGGGGAATGCACGTCAGTCAAGTCAGAGTCCGAGTCCGCACCTTTGGGAGCTGCCAATTGGTTCTTTCCACGCCAACGACTTATCTTACTGTACGTGGGTCCCGACTCAAACCCTTCAGAGTCACAAGACGGGGGCTCACTCACATCTACAGTATCTCCGTCTTTCCCTCTAGCTGCCCGGCCCCTGCGAGCTCTAGGGGCAGGAGACTGAGAGCTTTCTGAGGCTTCGTCTAGGTGGATGGGGATGGGACCTCTTTGTCTTCTGGATCTCGTAGCTCTGCGGGAGGTGGACTTTGCAAGCTCAGCTCCTGAGACACTGGATACACAGCTGCCGGCGTCTGAGAGCTCTGAGTCCTCAGTTTGCTGTCTGGCTGATGATCTGCTGAGAGCAGTTTTTCTCTGACTTCTGGTGACCCTCTGGGATTCAGACACCACAGAGCCGCAGGACTCGCTCTCCAGCGCCAACTCGACTTTGACATCCCCCGTCTCAACCTGAGTCGGTTTAGGGCTTTTAGGAATCGTCTTTCTCCTTGTGCTCCGACGGCTACTTTGACTAACTTTCGATGCAGATACCGCAGAGGAGCATGATTCCACCTCAGATACCTCCTCATCTTCCTGACTCACTGTGCGGGGCTGTCTCCTCTTTCCCCTGGTGCGTGTCTTCAGTGGTTCGATGCCGGACACCGCGGAGCAGCAGGACTCCACATCAGACAAGTCCCCCTCATGAGTGGAGCCCACAGGTGTGCATGGATGCTCTGGACTGTGGAGTCTGGAGGCTCTGGTGCATCTTTTCAGCTGGGAGGAAGGTGGAGATGCCGGAGCTCCTCCTTTGCTTTTTTCAAGATGCCTGCTGGCCTCCACCAAGGCATGCTGGGAAGGGGTCTCCGCTTGTTTAGCTGTGCTCCTGGTTCTTCGACCAGTGGAGGGAGTGGCCTGTGAGGCAGAGATAAGACAGTTATCAGTACACTTGGTTTTACAGAGAGCTTGACACCAAATAATAAAGGTAATGACATTTTACACTGGTTTTAAATACACCTTTCATCACACAGCTGAGAGCTAGTATTCTTCCTCTTGCCATCACCAAACTATTATGACTAAAGAGAGTTGTTAAAGGTGTTAAATTTTGATGTGTTTAAGTGTGCCAATTTTGTCAAGACTGCAAAAGGAGGGCAACATGGACTGTATAATTAGTTCCTATTTTCATTTTTATAGTGCTACACAGTAAATGTCTCTGCGAGTGATCCATCAACTTTGTCTTCCACAATGATGATTTTATTATGCAAGATACTATTGCTGCTTTTCTCCATTTACCATTTTCTTTTTTCTGCATATTGTGTGATGACATGTACGTTGGACTCTGTCCAACAACATCAGGGCATTGATATGTATTCTTAAAATGAAAAAAATAAATAGCTTCTTTTTTAAGAGGCAAAATCAATCACTAAAAAGCAGGGCATAATATTTATGTAATCAGATGCTACTCAAACACACTAAAGTATTAAAGTATTTACTGGGGTCTTCATTGGGGATTATTGGAGGTTACTGGTAGGGGTCAATAGATTATTGGGCAGGTCGATTACTGGGGCCGATATTTGGCAAGTTGCATTTTTTATTTGAGTCAGCCTTTCATTTTAATTATTGTTGATAAAATCTATTAATTAAAAGGTGCAAATAAAGTTTCAGCATTGAGGAAACTTTGTAAAACCTCAGGTAGCTATTTTTATTTATTTATTTTTTTTATTTAAGTTTTATCTTGTCTTCATGAAAAAGTTGCTGGATACTTGCTGTATTTGATGTTGAAGTTTTCTGTTTTGTTTTAATATTTGCCAAAAGCATTTTAACAAAGTTTTGTGTTGGAGTGTTATATTCCAAATTATAAATACTGACATAAAGGCTTTCTTTTTTATCATAAATGCATATTGGTTCATAACATCTGTCATCTATCACATTGTCTAAAATAATCGGTATCGGCCCTGAACAAACCGTATTGGTCCAAAGTTATTGGGTCTTTCACCAGCGGATTGATACACATTTGATGCTCTGATATGTATTAACTCAAAATAAAATACGGTCACTATTCATATTAATGAAAGAAAATGTCTCCTACTGCAAAAGTGTTACTCACTGATATTTTGTTTTTTACTTAATGCACTTACATGGAGCTCTATGGCAAAGAGAAATAAACTGTATTGGCTCAACTTTCACAAATATTTCTTGTTAATAACCGATTGTTGGGTCTGATTTCCACAGCATATGTTGTCAATAAAGCAACTGTATATCACACCCTAAATCCTGATCTGAGTCACGGTCATAAAGCGCCTTTACAGAAAAGAGTAAGATCTCCAAATCCGTTTTTAAAACACTCTGTCGGCCGAAGTGAGACAAAAACAAACGAATAATAAGCTCAGGCTCTCTTCCTGTTAATAATTTGTCTGTTGCATCCTGGAGAATCTGCAGTGATACTGAACAGGGGTCCGGGGCGGGGGACTGAAAGCCCGTGTGGTGTATTCAGTATCCTCTACTTGGTTTGTTATTAAATATCGTATCACAAGTTTTCAAAACGTTTACAAACTCTGAGAGGAAAGATGGTGTCCACGTGGAGCAACTCAACACCGACACACATCAGCTCGCCGGCACGCGACGGGTTTCATTCACCTCGTGCTAAATATTTATATGATCTCTGAACTTTTACAGGTTTAAATAACATAAATGTTTCATGCAAACCTGGACATCAGAGGACTGCTCCGGGGTTGTTTTAGTTGGGGAGTACACGCGCACTCCTCTCCTAGTAGCCACCATCTCGGATGCTAGCTGCTTCACTTCCGGTGTGAAGGCTAGACTCGATTAATCGATGAGCGGGGATATCCTACAGGCCGAGCAGTCGAGCGGACGATCATGTGCGCCATGATGGTGAAATAAATGTGAGTAAAATGTAAAAGGACATTGTAGTGGACTTCTGATTTTGTCAGGAGACAAATTCAGATTTTTCAGAATTAGCCATGGTCTTGCTACTTATTATTATTATTATTATTATTATTATTATTAATTATTATCATGTACTTTTGAGCACAGTTGTTGTCATTAAGTATCACTTCATCCTTTTTTCTCACCAAATGTGTGATTTTAGTAGTAAAGTAAAACAGCAGAACATGTCTAACTTCAGTTATATCCAAAGTGCCCTTTTGTGTTCTGTTTAAGTGTCTTTTTGTGTGTACCTTTTATGTCCATGTGAATTGCCTGTTTTTTTTATGTTAGGTGAAAATCAAATAAACATATGTGTGTAAAAACAGCAACATTAGCCTAATTCATCCCATCTCGTAAATACTATCACACCAATGTTGATGGTACAAACATCTGTTTCATAATTTTAATAAAGCCAATTCATGATATACAGATATATGACAACATTAAATATGTTAACAGCACAACAGATAATTTGTCTTCGTGAGATGGATCCTGTCTGAGAAAACAACCATGATTCTTAAATAAAAACGTCTTCCACAGAGTCAACACATTTTAACATCTCCTCGGCATGGAGTTTCCAGTGCTGTAACAACGATGCATATAGAGCACATGAGCCGGCTATGCACGTCAATCTCAAAATATTGCTGTACTCTCAATCTCACGGGCAGAGTGGGTGAGAATTTCAACGCATCGTCAAAAACAGCGCACGGTTAGAAAAAAAAATGCAAAATAGAATAAAGTTTTACAGCATATATTCACACGGTTGTCTGCTTTACCATATAGAGTCAATCAGCATCATAAAACCATCTCATATGTTGTTTGATTTGAATTATTGTTCTCAGCTGAGGAATGCAAATGGTGTATTTTTTCCCCACTTACCCTGTCAAAATGTTTGGAATCATTCTGTAATAAAAAAAAAAACAATAAATCTCTACCTTTTTCCTTTTTTCCTTCCCTACTCTTAATCTTTTAATTCACACTGATATATTTAAAGCTTGATTCACACCAACACAGTGGAGACAAAGCAGGTATGGGGACAGGAGGAGAAAAAGATGAGAGGCACTTCAAGTCAGAACAAGGTTAAGGAAGCTTCACCTTGGATCAAAGTTTAGCAACCGACAGTTTCCATCATTAGAGCAGCCTCGACTGTGTTGATAACTGGCTGTTGTGTCAAGGTGATGGTCATCTGCGAAACGTTCTCTTTCACAGTCTTTTCTTTCAAAACTGACACTTTTAGATCTCACTGAGACGAGGGTCATGAATACCTGCAGAAGTTTAACTGAAGAAATCATACATGATCAAGAATTTTATCTGTAAGATAAAACAATGATGTCAAGACTCATGGTGACTGGCAGCATCCGTTATCCGGAGCTGTTTCTTTGCATGTTTTGTGTGTGTGAGAATGAAAAAGGAGGAAAATGGCTTCATCCATGTGTCTTCATCACTAGTGGGGGCTGCTAGGGGGTCACCTTCCTCGCGTTGACGAGGTAGCCCTTGGCCTTGATAATGCCCCTGCTCTTGACGATTATGGAGTAGCGCAGGACCCACTCCAGCCTCCAGTCAGCGATGTTCAGGTCCTGCGTTCCCTCCTGCACCGCTTCCTGGAATGTGGCTGCTGACATCAGCTCTGTGGATGGAAATACGAGGACAAGGCAGCAGCTTTTTAAAACTTTTGCAAAAAATTCACAGCACAAGTGAACTGTGTGGCTCACACTGTGCAAAGAACTGTAACATTTAGTGATACTGCAGTTGAAACTAGCATAAATAACATTAAGTGTGTTAATTGATTATAAAGAAAAAGCTTGAAGAGCAAGGCTGGCATTTTCTTAAATTTTTTTTAGTATCCATAAATCTCAAGAAAGACCAAAATCCACATTGTATTAGTCTGTCTTCATACTTTTTTCCTTTATGTGGATCTGAGGCCCAAGTTCAGTTGGTTCTATTTAAGACATCTTTGAAAACATCACATAGATGTAGTTTTATATTTTTTTTAAAAAGCCAAGTAATTTTCCATAACGTGTAGTTTTAACAAACAGTAGTAAATAGTGTATTTGTTGGGGGCTTTGCTCCGGTGTGCATTAATTCACATTTGGTGTTGTAAGTGAGTGTTTCTGACAGCAGAAAAGTGTGTGTAAAACATAAAAATAATCTACAGTGCCCAGTTTAATGATAGTGATGAAACATGGCCCCAGTGCAATAAAACCACTCATCAATGTGTTTTTTAATTATTTGTGGGGCATCAATGGATGATACAGAGGAATAACATTTTTCTACACAGAGGATCAAATCATTGTTAGTTTTAGTCTTTTCATTGCATTTGTTGACAATTCAAAAATATAAGATAAGATTTTTTTTTACGATAATTTATTTTGCTTTTTGCCCTTATCATTTGATAGGACCGTGTAAGTGTGAAAGGGGGAGAGAGAGGGGTCAGCATGCAGCAAAGAGCCAAAGCTGGAATCAAACCAGCGGCTGCTGCGGCGAGGATGCAGCGTCTGGACATGGGGCGCCCACTCCACCAGCCAAGCCACTTGGCGTCCCAAGGCTTTATCTTCACTGTCAAATCACTGAGAACACTTGATTCTGGCTGCAACTGTGTTGCATTTACAAACTTCACTATAAACACATCTGACGACAGACAAAAATTAAATAAACATATTAAATTCACCTTTGGGATCGTTGTGTGTGAGCAGCTGGATGTCAAACTCCTTAGCGAAGGCTGTGAGGTCAGGAGGCATCACACAGCAGGAGGCCAGGTTGACCTGGTTACTGCTGGGCTTCACCTGGTACGAGAGAGCACTACGTGGTCAGTGACCGGCTTTATTTGGTCAAACAGCTCATGATAGAAGAGCACTTTCCCGCTTGCAGGTTCAGAATCTGCAAATTGGCCCTCCAATAATTCCAGAATTGGGCTGAATGTCTACCAGATGGGTTGTTGTTTGACGTTCAGTTTAATGGGGTCACAGCTCTTGACTCATTACCTTAACAATCAATGAACGGGCTCTAGGACAACCTTCTTGATTTCTGGCTTGGCAGAAAGTCAGTTAAAAACCGCAGTGACCTTGTCTGAATATCACTCGAGATCACCTGACTCCTGTAAAGAGCACCGTTTCATTACATTGTGTCGGAGCTTGTGTCAAATGACACAGTAACAGATGTCTGATTGTGTCTGAAGCTTCATCTGTCACTGTGCTTTGGAAAGTGCTTCATTCTCTTTGTCGGCAGTTTTTGCAGTACTGCAGCTAAACTTTGTAACCGACACCTTAGTGGGATAAAATGACAGTGATGAGAAATAAAGTGATGTGCACATGAGACACAAATATTGGCACCTTTCCACTTCATACCAAGTAGTAACATAATAAAAGTAATAAGCTAATGTAATCAATATCAGTCTGCAATCACGCCACATTGCAACTCATATTGAATGTTTATTATTGTATTTGTATTTATTTTAACCATTAAGTAAGTGAGAGCCTAAATAAACCAGTAAGTAACATTTATATTTCCTGTCAGCAAAAAATAATTTACATCTAGACTTTTGGAACAATGAATTCATTATTTTACTGTTGAATAAAACCCTGTCCATGTTAAGCAACACGATCTACATTTACATGCAGCACTTCTGAGCAAAAGTATCACAGATTTAATAATTAGATGCAGATTTGTTGAGCTTACTGCACTTGTGAGACTAAAACTATTTCAGTCACTGAGGTGTGGTGTTTCAGCTCCTGTCTTAAATGGCTGTTATGAGTCTTACGAGCCACCAGATGTTGCTGTGTTTGCAGCCCTCAAGCTTCAAATCGAATTTTCAGCAAAAAAAAAAGCCCAAAAGCTTCAGAAGACTTCATGAGTCCATCACAATATATTCCTGGAAAGGCATTATTCATGTTGTAGCTAAAACAGTGTTATGCCTGACACAGCTGTGATATAAAGATGAACTTTACAGTAGAACAGACAGATCAGATTGTCTCCATCCTCCCCATGGGGCATTCATAGTTATATTGCACAAAATAATGCTGCAATTCTCTGGTTTGGTCAACATCCTGGTGGGTGGAGTTGTCTTGTTTAAATAGACTGTTTTTGTGTTTAGCACAAGCAATAGGTCATGGGTGGTCAAATGAACCCTACAGAGGGAATATATAAGTCTCAGGTTCTGGCCATGCAGAAGGGTTGCATAAAATATGTAGTATGACTTAACACAATGTCCACAATTAAACACATAATGTCTGACCGGCATAAACATGACACGAATTAAGATTCCCACTCACCTGAGCCCAGTTGTAGAGCTGTTCGAGCAGATCTTTGTCCAGGTCGGAGGTGCCAATGGCGGCAATCCGCTGGCTTCTGACCAGAGCCTCCAGCTCCTCCCAGGCGGGCTGAAGGTGAGCCAAACTTTGGCTTTCACCCTCCAGAGGCCAGGGTGGTGCTATGATGACAGAGTCAAGCTGGGACACTGCCAGCGTCTGGCACACTAGTGATGACAGACAAGGTAGTATCACGAGGAGAGATCAGTTTCATATCACTTATCACTTTAAAAGCACATGAAAATTTAGCTGAAGAGATTTAAAGCTCACCCATCTCCACTGCGTCTCTGATGGAGGACTGAGACGACTCACACAGGAACAGCTTGACTGTGAAAACAAGGCAACAATAAACACGCTGTCCCACACACACTGCAGCTGTATGTAGCGTTTGGTAAATCAGTGGTACTACTTATTAGTAATTAACAACTTCTTATTACTTGTGTAGAGAATGATTAGGACATCTCTTGACAAGAAGATATTCAAATGTCTTCCCAAAACTACAACTTCCTTTGGAGATTCCTTAGATGACCCTCGGGGTCAGCTAATGGACCTAATTGTCCAGTTAAACTTATGACTCTGGGCTGCAGAACTAAATTACGACAGATTTTATTGCCAGACCAACAGTTTGAGTTAACTTACGACTCATTTAGGGCAAGGAGCTGTCGAATGAGTCCCTGCAAAGACTCAAGGAGACATTAGGAAATCCCTACAACTTAGAAACTGACACTATGCTTTTGTTGCACAGGCAAACATGTGACACACCCGCACCCGCACCCACACTGGGAGGGAGGACCACATGAACTGATTTTCTTATTCAAAGTAAAATGTACTTTGAAATGTTGTGTGGTGATCTCATACCTACAGAACTGGAACTTTGCTTAAATGCAAATTTTAAGGCAAAACTGGAAAACTAACAAGACAGTACAGGCAGAGGACAGCGTCTCTGCAGAAAATACACTGCCGCAAAGTTCCAGTGGGTCATACGTGATAAATAAAGGGATTACTTCTGTATGAATCAGTACACTGTTTTTGGGAGAAATCCTGCATAGTATACCTTTAAGAGCAGAAATGTTATCTAGGAGAAACCAGGTGGAACTGGAATATAAGTTTTACAATTGTTGCATAACCTAGAAACTCCTGTGCTGACATGAATCTGGTCACCAGACACATTCCTCTGAGACGCTGACGTTTTATCAGTACTGACCTGAAACTCTGAGTTCCTCCCTCTCCTCAGGTGTAATTGCGTCTGTTGCCTGAGGAATGGAGCAGTCCAGTGTGTCCGGGAGGTCCTACATGACAAGAAAACCACTTTATTTAGAGAATTTATAACATGTTGTGACAAAAGTCCCTTTTTAGACATGAAATGGAGAACAATGAAATGCTTGAAAGAAATTTAGCATCTGACTTGCAAGGCAAGTTTATTCATAGAACATATTTCAGACACAGGCAATTCAGAGTGGTTCACATAAGCACAAATAACTAGTAAAATAAAGTATGTGCCTAATGTGTTACTAGCATGTTACTTGATCCAACCATGTAAGATTGCAGTCAAGAATTTTATGTAAAAGTGATTCTGCACTTCTGAGATCTATGTGGAAAATTTCATTTACTTTCATTGTTGAAAGTGGAGTAGCTTAATGGGGCATAAACTTTGGAAAATGTCCAAGTTTACAACATGGACACAGCATTACAAAACTGGTTTTTCTGCCAGAACGCACCAGACAGCGTAAAGAGAACGACTCCACGATTAAAACATGCCATTCTGTTAAATCTGACAAGTTGTGACATCTGACAACATGTGACACACCCGCACCATTCAAGACCGGGAGGCAGGACCACATGAACAGATTTTCTTATTCAAAGTAAAATGTACTTTGTACTTTGACAAGTTGATCTTACTTTAAAAAAATCTTGAAAACTGATTGCCTTGAAAAAGAAAAGTAAATATAACTACAAATTACTTTACTTTATATTCAGTTGTTCAGTCTACTTAAAATTTATCCTTATTTCCTTAATTTTGTTAAGTTGTTGCAACTTAAAAATGGCAAGTGGAATTACCTTGTTCTTTTTAAGTTTTAGCAACTTAAGTAAATCCAGTGAGTCTGGCTTTAAACTAGATCATCTAGAAGAGGATTTTGCCAGTAACAAAGTTATGAGATCTTCGAGTTCTGGTTTCTCAACATTTAGGAAAATACAAATATGACTAACTAGTTTGCAACTGACAGAATGCAGATATAAAGCACAGCAAACTTGGTTTACTGAAGTTGCTAAAACTTAGAAAGACTGATTTAATTAAACCTGCCATATTTAAACATGCAACAACTCTAGAAAATTAAGAAAATACAACTAAATTGCAAATAAACTTAACACTTAGATATAAAGTAAACATCAGTTAGAATTAACGGTTATATTTATGGGTTACAATGGGTTTCCTTGATTTTTTTTCTAAAATAAAGTCAACCTGCCAATTTTTTCCATTGTATTAAGCTTTGTAATTGCAACTATTGGAGTGTCCCAAGTTCAGCTCTCAAACCTCCCCCATCCCCATTTGAGTCCAGTGGGCGTGGTAACAAGATGAAGCAGATTAGCTGAGCCCAGCAAAACAGCCAGAGCAGGGGTGTGTTCAGCAGGAATGGTGCTTCACTACATCTGATCCTGCAGCCTTTTTAAACTACAGTCCTTTCTTTCAGAACATATTAGTTTGATGAAAACAGCTCATCCAATGTACACTTTTTTCTAGAAATCCTACCACAGTTAGTGAACAAAACCTCCCAGAGCAAAGTGTTTGTGCCTCCACCCATTCCTGACAGACAGACGCACAATTGGAATGGCGCCTTTGGCAGCCACCACTGCATGAAGATCCATCATGACAGCTTCTTTTCAGTATGCCTACAGCCATCCTTTGATGTCCATCACTATAGTTATTTTATTTTCCCAAGCACTGGAATGGTTGACAGTGTAAGTTTTAGTACAACTCATTCACATACTGCTGGTCTGACCATAAATGACCAACAATACTGTGGTTCATGTCTTTGTGTCAATAAAAACATGCAAAACTGGTAGAGAAGAGCCCTATATTAAAACATTATGAAAACTGTAAATGTCTCCCTACCTTGGATGGCGGTTTTGTTGCTGAAAACCAGTCACTGAGTGTGGCTTGAATGCAGTCTTGAAGCTGAAATATTAAACAGAAAAACAAAGTTGAATCAACATCCATGAAACATGCATATTTTCAGGAAGGATCCCTTTAACTAAGCTAAAGCTGAACAGCTTTTTATCGTCAGCACCACATCTGGACAGCTGCAAAACACTGCTCTGCCAACTCATGGGCCCTAGTGTGTCATAAACAATGAAATCGGTTGGACAAATGCCATAATGTCCCACACCACTTCAAAGTTTGGGAAAAGAGAAGAAGAAAAAGTAGAGTTTAATTGCTATTTAATTGCTTTTTATTGCTGAATTTAAAATCTGGCATTTTTTGTAAAGGAAAAGCATGTGATGAGGAGGCCAGCTGCATCTGCAGTGTAAGATTTGTATTAAAGAGTAATAGATGTTCGTGTGAGTGTTGAAGGTTGAAGGGAAACAAAAACCTGGAGATGTGAGGCCAAGCAAAGACAGAGACAGACTGGGAGTAAGGCTGGCCTAAACAGACATCATAGAAACTCAACATGTGGCTAACAAACCTCATCGCTGCTGGAGTAAGACAATCTCACAACTGCAGAGTTCATTAGTGTTAAGTTTGACATATTGTTAATATTTCCTACAGTCATTCTGCTGTTCTCTGCTACTAGCCAAGAAAAGAAATGCTGTCATTGTTTTGTAATCATGCTGTATTTATTTGCCCTTCATCACAACAATAACAGAAGAAAAGATCAACAGATTAAGGTATGGCAATAAACTAGTGGTGCAGTATATATTTATATGAATATGAATGTTTGTGTGACTGTTTCTTTCTTTAAAAAAAAAAAAAAAAATTACCAAAACTGTAAAAACTAAAACAGGTAAGTGCAATAAACTTAGGTTTCAGCCTACACCTTTTCGGTCTGCAAAAGTTGCTTAAATCTATAATTAATAATTTATAATAATTAACGAATTTTTATTTATTTATTATCTGTTGTAAGCTTGAGTTGCATAAGTTGGAAAATGACCAACATAATCTGAAATTAACTATACTCGGACTGGCATTTGTTACTATCTTATCATGCAGACAAATACTATATTATACTAAAGAAAATATCGGCCTATTACTTAAGGTGAAAAGTAATATTTAGTTACAACAATACCGTTGCGACACCCCACCTGGCTGCAGGTGATGTATGTCACCGGCTTCATCTTTTCAGGCTTACTGTATGTTTTGTATGGAGTCTAAAATAATCATCCATCACCACTTAGTATCTGTGAGAAATCCACCTGGGGCTGAATAATACAGTTAATTATGTTACATACCTTCATAACGTAAACAAGACACACAAGACTCAAACTTTTAAGCTAACATTAACTCACTCAAAGTTAGCATAGTCCTGTAACCATGGACCTCGACAGGGACAATTTTGTACTCCTTCTTTTTAAAATCTTTATCTCCCTTTACGGAGTGCTCATATGACGCTACAAATGCTATATAATCAGTTAACCCACACTAGTATCGTTAGCTAGTTAAATATTTAGCCAGATGACCTGGCGTCAACTTAAAGGCTAAGCTAATAAGCTAAACTGTCACAGCGCAACACAACTAGCTAACCAACCGCCGCTGTTACACATTAGACAGGTTTATGTTATCTCACCTCCTCGCTGGGAGAGCCCGGACATTTCTTTTTCAGCCGACTTCGGTTGACTAAATTCCCGGTGTGCAGCCTGAGAGTCTTAGCGTGGTTCAACAACACCTTCGCCTCAGTGGTCATGTTGGTGTTTTGAGTATCCATGTGGTTGTCGGTGCTGAGCTAACAGGTTTCTAACCAGTGAAGTGCGCGTTCACTCAGACGCTCCGTGCCACTGTAACTGCAGGCTGGCGGAAAATAGTACAGCCCACTCTACTGTTATAAAATGATGTAGTCAGGATGACTTGCACTCGGTGGTGACTGACCTGCTGGTTTGGTGGATGCTTAGTGGCTGGTATGGTGGAAAGCCGGTCCGTTACGCCCACACGGAGGTGTTGGAGACTGACCGGTAAAACCTGGTCAGGACGTGTTAAGTAACGGGCTACATCCATAACACGGAACTGGATTATTGGAATGGATTCTTGTTTTGGTTCGGTTCCATTTCTTAGCGCCAGATGGTGGTGTAGTCTAATTATTTTTCCACAGGATCGATATGTGTCTGGTTTTCTCAAGCAGAATGAAAAAAACAACTACTTAACTACTGTGCTTTTAGGACCAGTGTGTAGGATTTAGGGGGCTAAAAAGGCAGAAGTTGAATATATTGTCTTCATGTATAATGACATAGTTGTTTTTTCATTACATTAAACAGGCATGTCCAAAGTCTGGCCAGGGAGATAGTTGTGGTCTTCACACCAACTGTAAATGGCCCTCAGCTTTTCAATTCAATTCAAACTTTATCGCCTTTAAAGGTGAAGTATTTAGGATTTCACCGTGCATTCACATGTTAATGATGGAAAGAAAAATTTAATGAAAATATTTGAAAGGTTTAGGGTGCTGTTATATCAGAGTGACTTGTTTTCATTACTTCAGTATTTCTGAAAGTTTGGCCACAGCCCTGATAGAAAATGTAGGGGCCTTGAATGTTGACAAGGGTCCAAAAATGCAGCAGCAAATGCACCATAACACCGAAAACAAAATCATTGACGGTGCTTCTACTGAGACATGCCAGACTATGCAACATGTTTAGAAAGCAGGAAGACAAGTCATCAGTCAAGTAAGCTTTTTACAATGCAGGATTTTGAGTTTATTTTAAAGAACATTTTATTAGGTGGCTTTTTTAGTATTTAATGGGGTTTCTCTACAAAGTGGTCAAAAGTATTTTTATATGAATTCCCATGTTTGGATAAAGTTGAGAAGTCCAGATGCTCCCAGAACCAGCAGCACCACCACCCACGCTGCCAGTGCCACTTTAACCACTTAAACAAAAATATACTTGTACAAACATTTGCACACAGTTACACACAATCACCCACATATGTTGTTAATTATTTTTAATGAACATGTTGCCTTATGAAGCTTGAAAACAACAGGAACATTTATCATGCATATAGAAACCCCTCTACACTCTACCTGTCTTTTCCTGTCTTTAATAATATTTATTGTACAGGAAACAGATTTAGCAGCACCACCATAAACAAATGAGCAAGTTTGACTTTGGTTACAGTGGTGCAAGAAAATGAGTGCCCTAGAATTTCCCATAGACACAGACTGTGTTGGGACAACTGTAGAGGGACAATATAAGACAGAAAATGGACCGTGAAGTACATATCATGGCTGATTAAGCATTCTTTAGAAATAAGATTTGAAGCAGGGGAGGCTTGGAAAATGGTTGCAGCTGTGGAGGGAACTGATAGGGATAACCAATAATACACTGCCCAGGTCATTAGATGTAAACTATACTTATACACACAATAAAGCAGCTTTGAGAGGGCACCATACATGTGGACAGATTTAGTGCTGACAGATTAGATCTACCTTTCTGTGAGGAAGTACTCAGTGGAAGGCACTGACATGTCTACCAAGTTCAGAGGTGCTACAGCATAACAACCCTGACCTCTGACCTTTTCATGGAGGATAACAAACAAGAATAGATTTTTAAAATGGAAATATTAAAGCAGGGGTGTCCAAATTTTTTGGAATGTGGGCCACATTAGATAATATGAAATTACCTTGGGGCCAGCTACTATTTTTATCATATGGGTTATTTAAAAATAAATCACATATCAGACAACTGCAAATGTGGCATCTCTCATTGAAAACATTCAATTTTCCAGCGCTCCTTAAGGCAGTCTACACATATTTGCTTAGGCAATGTTTTCTACCAAGTAGGAAATGCCTTAAGTTAGGTATCAGGTTATTTGCTTGTTTACCATCTGTTTATGAAAACTCATTAGTTCCTGCATAGGTCCTGCTTGGAGAATGTCAATGAACTGTGTGATTCTGTGTGTTCTGCCACAACGAGGTGAACAGAAAAAATACAAAATTCACTACTTTTTTATTTAACCAAAATTGTATGGAGGGCCACATACAGTACATTTTTAAAGACAAGCTGGAGGCCATGACTGCTCCCAACTTTTTGGGTTACAATATCCTTAGGTTGTTTTGGCATATCAGGTTTGTGCAGGGGGTGGCCTTATCAGATTCAGTGATTAAATTTTGCTTCCTCTGAGCGGTCGTTGGACAGTTGTTGACATGTCAGAGGAGATGGGGTAAAGAAGGGAAGACAGATTTCACAGATGAGCTGCAGCAAGGGACAAAAGGTTTTCACTCCAAAAATCTGATGAAATACTGAATGTAAGCAGTTGCATGTTTCGTAATCCTGATTTTTAAACGTGTTGTTATGTGCTCCAAGTATTTAATTTAAAACAGATAACTGCAGAAAGGGAATCCATAATTTATCATAAATTCACATATAAGACAGCGGATTGTCTGTGCCACTCCAAATGACAGTTGGGTCCAGAGGCTGATAGAGACTTTTGGACATGAACATAATAAAAAACACACCCTCAATGTAATAGCCAGTATAGCAAAATTCCTTTATATTAGCTACTGCTTTGATTTGATTCATTTTTTTGTGATATTAAGCGCTTGTGAGTAATGAGCCATGTGTTTTGTAGTATTGAAATGTATTAGCGGAGTTTGTTCGTTTGTGTAAATGTGTGTGATAGACATGACAGATTCCCATACCATTATAACAGCACTTAATTGTATGCTACTTTTTGTGATATAAAATAAAGAAGTAAAAAAACAGAATGTTTTGTATAATTGTTTGCAGTTATTAAGGAAACTACACCAATGTGTTTTACTTCAGTCCTGGCCTGCTTTGGGAATACCATTGTTGATTTTGCTGAGAAAATTGCACCATTCTTCCCTGATGACATTTTCACTGGATATCCATGAAAGCAGGCACAGCTTTAGTGTGATAATCTCTCTCTCTCTCGGCATCAACTTGAGCCACTAATTGACAACATGAGCCATCAACCAACTCTTGAAAGCTGGTTTTCATTGTTGTGATGATAATGTTTGTGGTAAAGGACTGACTTGAAAGTTCAAAAATGTTCAAAGTCTGTCAAGGTTCTCAGAAATCCAGTCTAAAAAGGATGGATTAAAGGATAAATTCACAATTTTGCAGGCTTATTAGGTGTCCATATTTACACTGAAACAGGTTTTGCTTTCTATTATTATTCCTCTTCTTCATACTGACTCTGCTGATGGCAGATAAAATCAGTCTTCATTGAGTGTAAAAATGTATTTAAAAGAAAGTTTATTCCACTTACAGCGCTACAACGGTTTAACTGATGGAGGAAAACAGTCACTAATGGAGAGGGTGTAAGTATCTAAAATACTTCAGTAGATTGAGTCATTTGGCCCAAAATATTAATCAAAGCTGTAATAAATATAGTGAATACAAACAGTGAAAAAGAAAAGAAAAATACCACCGTCACTCATGAGACGCGTTACAGCTGGTATTTCTCTTTTTTACAATATTTGCTTTTACCATGCACCTTTTTGATGCTGTCAAATTCTGAAGTTGTGCATACTGCCATTTTTTTCTGAATACAAACAGTAACAATGGTTACAAAACACAAAATCAAATTAACATTTGCATAACATTTACAAAAAAGCTGTACAATCTAGATCCTTTAGGTGTTTAGTAGTCTGTAATTTGTTAATCCCAAAGGCTTCCTGTCTGTGAAGTTTCATTTGTCACCTTTTACATGGAAGATGGGATGTGGTCCATTCCAAAGGGTGGAAGGGGTCACTGTTAGGGTAGTCCAGATATTGAGTAGTCTACATTCCCTGTGTGAATGGCATATTTATGTCTTGCCATCCTCTCCTGCAAAAGTCTTTTTGTTCTACCAGTGGAAGAGATTTGGGGATTGGGACATTCTAGGCTCTAAAACCAACTCCAAAATCATATTCCCAACATGTGAGCAGCAAAAACAAGCACTTAAGTGGATGTAAATTTAGTGGCTACACTGTAGCGTGTTTTGTTGCTGCTTGTTGCAGCGATCTCAGTACTGGACAAATATTAAAAACTGTGGAAAAACATTGTAAAAAAGATCCAGATTGAAGGAGTTGGCCTTGTGTGATTTAATGATCAAATTGCACTGTTAAATTTTGAGTGCTGTTGACATGTCAGAGGAGGTGGGGTAAAGGAGGGAAGGCAGATTTTATAAGAAAACACAGTCACTAGGAGCTACTGCACAAAAGATTTACCTCCCAGGACATCTTGTGAAAATCTGAAAGTGAGCAGGTACGTTTCTCTGCATGCTTATGAATCAATTCCACTTGCGGGATTTGTTCTTGATGATTTTGTAAGCATGTTGTTATGGGTTGCAGCTATGACTTATCACAAACTCACTTAGTTTCTGTAAAACAGCACGCGATACAAATGAGATAAAACAGCTGCACAGCTGGGAACCAGACAAGCATTTAAAAAAAATAGTTCATCAGTATTTAAAAACCTAGCCATTTTTCTTTCACAGTAGTGCAGATGAAGAGGTCTGTGATGGAAAACATGATATAAACAGCCAAATTTACATGGCAGAGGAACGTAGCTGATTTTGCGTTCAATTTTCTGTTTTTTTCTCTGGTCTGATTTAATGTTTGTGGCATTCCACTGATCCACACACCAAGAGCAACAGCAGCCATGAAGTCCCAAGCTCTTTTCTTTCTCCTGCTCCTCACGTGCATGGACCCGAGTCTTGCCCAAGGTAAATCGAACTGATCAGATTCAAATCACACCAGAACCAACATACTGTTTAAAAAAAATTGGCCAATTTGGGGGGGGGGGGGGGGGGGTGTTGAGACCATTTCAGACAGTTCTTTAACTAATTCAACACAAAGGGATAGCAGAGACAAGTAAAAAATAAGTGTTCTTTTAATAGAAAAGCTCAAAACAAGATAAAAAAAAACTGTTTTTTTAGACATACAAACAAACATATACTGTATACATATGTTTGTTTGTATGTCTATATATATAAAAAAGGTACAAAAAACAGTTACCACTTCAAAATCACGGTTGTAAATGAACATTTTTGTCCACCAGCCACTGCTTCTAGTAGATTCCAAAATCTACACACCACTCAATAGACTGCCATTATTATTTGGATGATAAGTAAAGCAAATCTAGCAGCCACTTGCATATTTTACCAGCATTTGGCTGTTGGCTGGTGCTAATTTCCAACCCTGTTCACAACGTTAAAACTGAGCTATTATTTTTTTGACTTGGCCCCTAAATAGAGTAGGCAAATTGGATGATTTCCTCATCTGCGTGACATTTTTAAGTGAGGCAGTTTTTGTCTCTCTAATCCTCAGTAACTTCTTTCCATTTCTCCAGTCTTTCTTGAATGCTGCCTCATATACTCAAGGACTGTGATTCCAATCAGAAACATTGAAAGTTACAGGATCCAGGAGATTGGGCTTTGCAACATGAGAGCCGTTATGTGAGTGAAAATGTTATGACCTTCACTGTTGGCTCCTGATGAGCCTTTTTGTTTTCCTTGTTGAAACCTTCTTTTATAATAAACTGGTAAAAACTAACGGAGATAGAAACAACCTGATTATTGGACTTTTAAATGTGCTCATTTGTTTCTTTAATTTCATATAAAACAGAAAGCTTGATATTATGAAACCATTTTACTGATATGTGCAGATTTCAGACAAAGACAAAGAAGTTGCTGTGTGCCAATCCAGACGACAGATGGGTCCAGGAACGGATTGGTACTCTGGATATGAGAAATGAGAGCTAGGTAAAACACACACACTCTTTTACAATGATGTATACTCATACCTTAGAGAAAGCTTTGTCTCTTGTGTATTTAGGAAGTCTGCCCTCTTTCCAGGTCTCCGTGGTGGAGAAGAAGTCATCTGACTCAGATCTGTTTGACGGCACCTGAACATGCTCAACGTTCTGAATCCATATTCTTCATATATGTTTACAATCTATCTATGGTTTTCTCATTCTGATTTTCCACATTTTTATTGCTGACAGAATATAACTGTACAAGGTTCACTATAGCACGAACCAAATCCTCAGTGTTTCAGTCTCCATTTGGCATCAACTTGAGCGACTAATTGACAACGTGAGCCATCCAATAACACTTTAAAGCTGATTTTCATTGTCTCAATGATAACATTGGTCGTAGAGGGTTGACTTGAAAGTCAAAAATGTTGAAAATGTCTGTTAAAATTCAGAGTCATCCAGTCCAACATTTCCAGATTTAGGGAAAAATTCATTTTTGCAAGCCTATAAGGTATTTACATTAAAAAAGGTTTTGCATTTAAACTTTCCTCTTGCTCATATTAGCTGTGAGGTGAGCCCCTGAAATGTGCTTCCACTGTTAACTATGGCATCAGTCTTTTTAAAATCAGTCTTTATTAATTGTTAAAATGCATTTAAAAGTTTATTCTAGTCAGTGGGAAGTTCTAGTCTATATATCACATATGAGGTTTGATGGTTAATGAAATAATAAATGAGCTCCTTTTAGCATGTAAAATCTGTAAATGTCTTGGTCTGTATTTCATTTGTGCAGGGTTTACAATGGTTACACTTGTTGGAATCTATCTTTTGTTTGCTTCAGAGCATGTTTTTGTAGTTAAGTCTTTCCGTCCAGATATCTGGCACTAGTGTTTGCATACAGATATATGTAGAAAACGATCAGACTGGAACACCATACATGCAAGGAGTGTCCATCTCAAGTGTGTCAGAGAAAGCGGGCCTTATGGACAGCTTTAAAAAGTGCAGAGATATATGACTAGGACAAGCAGTTTAAAGCCAAATCTCAGGAAATGTTGTCATGCTATCAGGAACAGGGGATAGAAACATCACTGTAAAGAAACACTGAAGCCAAACATCTGGACATACTTAATAAACCTTACGAAGACAATATGACACATCTTGAATTGCAGTCATGCTTATACAGGAATGTACAAAGCGTGTCATAACCGAACAATGAACCTCATAGCAAAGGACTTAAACCATTTTCCACCCGCAGTGAGAATTTAAAAAAAAAATCAGTGTCAAACCTCTCACGTTCTATCTCTGCAACATGAACTCAGGTACTCTTTCACATCAGTCTACCATTACACCAGATGTTGTAGTGGTCGGTGAAGAGTCCAAAGGGGAGCTTGTTAAAGGGGATGCTTGCATCTTTGACTCTAGCCTGGAAGAAGTCGTTATGACCAAGGTCATTGAATACCAACCACTCCTGAATACCATCTCAAATCTAAGTTATAGGTATAGACTACTTGTTTTCAGATTTGGCAGATAAAGGCACACTCACAGAAGAGGGCTTCAACAACTTGGAATGCCCAAAAAGACTTGCACAGTACTATGTGTGTCCAAGTGACAAATGGGAACAACAAATTTCGAAAATGGTCCAGTACTGAGTGAGACTGCTGCAGACGGCAGCAGCAACAGGCTACAACATCAGTTTACATCCAGTAAAAGTGCCCGTTTTTGCAGCAGACATTATTAGCAGATTATTAAGCGCCTGATGAGATTATGGAAAGAGGAGATAGACCTACAGAGATAGACCTTTGAGTTAAAGCGTAAGATTATTTTTGTTCCTACCAGAAACAGCCCCCAAAACAGTTACTTTATCATCCTAAAAACACTTTCTTCAAAGGTGACACACACGAAATTTAACTAAAAAAAGGTCTTTCCACTGTTCCAACAATCACAAACTCTGGTTTGGCTTAAATAAACCCTAAATATGTTGTGCCCTTAAACACTAGGAATATTTTTGTGAGAGAGTTTAAGGGAAACTCTGACACTGCTCTGGCCTTAGCTAGTGTGTACTGAGTTTCATTTTAAACAATGCAAACTAGATCCATACATTTTATCCATTTTGCACCAACAAACTCAATTTCAAGACCACAGTTATCATAACAAAGGCATTTTTTAAACTTTATCTAAACTATTTTAATTATCTTTTTAAACCATTTTCTGACAGTTTTAAATCCTACTACAACATGGATTCTTGCTTATGAAATGTATTTTTAACTTTTTAGCTCACTCTACAAATTAACAGACCACTAGTGATTAAATAAACACTTAAATACACACATGAATGTGCCTTGCTTAAATCCAGCAAGGTAAACAGTTGGACCAGACAGTGGGACCATGAGGTCTCTGGCAGCAAGCTTAAACAGATAGCATTATCCAGAAACTTTGAACCAACATGCACTCTCAAAATGCATTCTTTTCTCTGATAATGAACATCAATAAAGGATAACACATTATTAGAAACATATGTTCACAGAATTACAGCGCTTTACAGGCCATAATTACCTTAAACGGGGGAGTAGTCAACATGTTTTCACCTCAGCTCGTGAAAGATGTTGCTGCTTTGTCACTGGACTTTATGGTTTACGTATTTACAAGTAGGTAACCATCTGCGTCTGTTATTTACATTCCAGCATACCATGATGTCAACAAAAGCATCTTCACTAGTTTGAGGGAGAGGAGCAAGATCGCCCTACTGGAGGCCCGAGGCATCTCCAACGGATCAAAGCGCATTCAACCCACACAGACAAAGATCTGCATCCCCTATCCGTGGTCCTCCCTTTATATCTGTGGCTGCATAACCTTAACAGTTACCAGTCCTTATACACATTTCCAACCCAAAATGACATTATATGTCCTGAAAATACTGGAATGATTGAGACAAAATATGTTTTAGCTTTGTCACAAATGCACCCAGTTAGATGTGAAAATATTCCTGCTTTAAACATGTAAACACGCTAAAAATCACTTTTTATTCAAATGGGATCCAGTGGAATTAGCAATAGGAATTTCAGGGCTGTTTCTTGTTAGACAAAAAGGATTTCACTCTTTAGCATAAAAGTCTATCACCATAGGTGTCCTTTCCAATAAACTGCCAGACACTTAGAATAATAACTGAGCAAACACAAGCACTTTTAGCAGACGTACATTTATGGTGCACACGTGCCCCCATTTTCCCACTGCTGGCTGCAGTCCTCTTTCTCAATACCGGATCAGTTTCAAAATAGTTGTCAGAAAAGACAAATATATTTTTGTCCTTGTACTTGTTCAAATGTGTGTGTGTGTGTGTGTGTGTGTGTGTGTGCAGGGAGGTGGCCTTATGGGATTCAATGATCAAATTTCACTTTTACTGAGCAGTTGTAAAACGTGGAGTGTTGTTGGCATGTCAGAGGAGGTGTGGTAAAGGAGGGAGGGCAGATTTCATGTGTGCACTATAAGAGAATAGAGTCACTGCGAGCTGCTGCACTGGACAAAAGGTTTTCCATCTCAGGAGGTTTGGTGAAATACTGACTGTGAGCAGGTACGTTGCTGTGCATGCTTATGAATTAATCCCATCATATTCTTGGTGCTTTTGTAAATATGTTGTTTATTGCTTTAGGTATTTAGTTTGTTAAAAGATAACTGTAGAGAGGGAACCCAGCCATAATTTGTCACAAACTCACTTGGTTTCTGCAGTGCAGCCCCCACTACACTCAGTGCCACTGAGATGAAACAGCTGCACACAGCTGGAAACCAGACAAGGATTTAAAAAAACATTTAATCAAGGGTCAAAGATACAGCCTTTTCCATTTTCACAAAAGTTCAGATGGAGGGGGTTTGTGATAGACAACATTACATAAGCAGAGAAAATGTACAAGGTAGGGGGAGGTGGCAGACTCTGCTTCTCATTTTCTCTTTTGCTCTGCTCTGTGGTTTAATCTGTTTGTGTCTGTGCAGAAATCCAGACAACAAGCAGCAGCCATGAAGTTCCAGGCTCTTTTCTTTCTTCTGCTCCTCACCTGCATGTACCTGAGTCTTGCTCAAGGTAAGTACAACAGATGCAAACCAGAACCATCATACTGTAATAGCAATGTGTGGTTACACTGCACACAGATTTAACTGAGCATTTTTTAATAATAGTTATTAACTCTTTTAGCATTTTATGTAAGTTGCAAACTACAAAAAAGGGAACTAGTTTTAGTGGAACTGAGTTCTTTTGTTAATCACTGTGAAGATTATATGGAGTCTTGCTTTAACCAAACTTGGTTAAATGATGACTGCAGCTGTATTTCACAATCCACATTCCTTTATATTGTAGCTAAATCCTCTGTTTCAGTGAGCAGAATTATTAGTGAAACACTTCATACCAAAGTGTAATCCGTCTCGGCTTTCTTCTACAGACTGCTTTCATGCTGTAATCTTGTCATGGGTTTGAAAAACTAGAAAACAACAGGCATCAATTTAATGAATAAAATAGATGGTTTTCAGTTGATTATACATTACAAGTTGAGGGAGAGGGCAAAGTATGAAAAACTGAATTATTACTTTTACAAAAAGAGTAAGATTAGGAAGAAATATTAAGTTATTTGGGAAATCACTGCATGTGTATGTCAACAAACACAATAAGGGTGTGTTACAATTTGGGGTCCTATTTCCCAAACTGACAAATTACAAATTCTGTAATCCAAATTAAAAGTCAGGTAGTAAGTATCTCATTACCATATGAACAGGACTGTAGCCAAGAGTTTATAAATATTAGGATCGCAAAAATGGGTCCCCTCAGTGCATTCCCCACCCCAGTGGATTTTGACAAAATAAAGTCACCAAAGTTTTTGGATATTTTATAATTAATGCATTTTAACAGTTTAATTCAATCCTGAGATCTTTTCTTTTTGTTGTTGTCTGTTGATACAAAATATGTTCATGATAATTGATTGGCATAGCAATTTGTGAGACTCATGATTGTGGTTTTTTTTTTGTTTTTTTTTCTGTTAATATTGAGTCAAAAGTCCACAAATTACAAATATTCCATAACATCAAGACTAAAGAGTGGTCATTTTGACATATGTTCTGCCAGTAAGCACAGAAATACTCATAAAAAAGCCTAATAAAGAGTCAGGCTCTGGCCAAATTAGCTTTAGTTTTTTTCTGTTTGGCCCCCAGAGTGAACAAATTGAGTGATTGCCTCAGTGAGTGACATTTTTAAGTGAGGCAGTTTATCTTGCTCTAATCCTCTGTAACTGAATCCTTCTGTTTCTTCAGGCTCATATGGTGACTGCTGCATCGGCTATGTTACGGAAATGAAAGCAAACGTGAGGAAAAGAATTGAAAGTTACAGGATGCAGGAAACAGATGGTGATTGCAACATCAGAGCCGTTGTGTGAGTGAAAAACGTTATGTCCTTCATTGCCCTCAGCAAACCTTTTGCTTTCTTGCATTGTTGAAACTTTCTAAAATAATAAATTGGCAGAAACGAATGGAAAAAGAAACAACCTGCTTATTGATCCAAGCTTATAGCAGCACTTTTAGGTGTTTACACTGGTGTCTTTGAAGCACAAGTTGTGCAGTGAGCTTGATATTATTAAACAATAATCATAAAATGTGCAGGTTTCTGATGAAGAGGCGACCTTCACATGAAAGACAGCGGACTGTCTGCGCCAATCCAAATGACATTTGGGTCCAGGCACAGATTGATATTCTGAACAACAGGAAGATTTAGGTACAACACACAGAGATACATACTTAAATGCAAGACAGAGAAACTGAGTTACTGCATTAATCTTGATCATAACTTTTGTCTCTGCAGACCACTAAAAGGAGAAAAAGAAGAGAAGATTGAAAGAGAGGGCAGCAGATGTTTCACCTCCCTGTCAGACATTATATATCACTTTTAACCATATGGATCATGTTTCAGTAAATTTGGTATTTCCTGTTGCTGACAGAGAATGTGAATGTGCACGGTTCACTATAACAAGAACCACATCCTCAATGTAATAGCCAGTATAGCAAAATTGATGAATATGAGCCACCGCTTTGATTCTTTTCACTTCTCTGTGAAATGTAGCGCCTGCTAGGAATGAGCCACTGTTTGGCAGCTTTGAAATGTATTTGCAGAATGTGTTTGTGCGCATGTGTATAAGTGTGTGTGGTGTATTTGTACAGAATACTTTGGGGATAAGCTTGGAGTTTTTTTTATACAACAGATTTTCATATTTTTATATCAGCATTATAACTTGTGTCATCCTGTATCAAATAAAGAAGTTATGCTACCCAGATTTTGTTGGGTTTTTTTTAAAATTATGGTTTACACTTATTAAGGAAACTCCATTATTGTGTTTTACTTCAGTTCTGTCCTGATTTGTTGATACCATTGTTGACTTTGGGGCAATTTGCACCATTCCTCCCTAATGACATTTTTACTGGATGTCCATGAAAGCAGGCGCAGCTTTAGTCTGATAATCTCTCACTCAGTCTCCATTTGGCATCAATTTGGGCCACTAATTGAAAATATGAGCCGTCCATCAACACTTAAAAACTTGGCTCTCGGGATGGTTGGTCTGCAAAGCTGTTTT
This sequence comes from Plectropomus leopardus, assembly GCF_008729295.1. Lineage (NCBI taxonomy): Eukaryota > Metazoa > Chordata > Actinopteri > Perciformes > Serranidae > Plectropomus > Plectropomus leopardus. Next base: position 24,099,078 of record NC_056465.1, read on the forward strand.
TTATGGCCTTGAGAATAATGCTGGTGGCAAAGGATTGACTTGAAATTTAAATCTGCCAAGTCTGTTAAGATTCTCTGCTATTCTGTGCAATGAGGCCAGATTAAAGGATAAATTTGCAATTTTCGAGTCCCTCTTTAAATAATATTCAGGTGAAATTAAATCAGGTAAATTAAATCACGTTTTGCTTGATTAATGAAGTCATTATCAGGCGCCTGTTGCCACAAAGTTCCTAGTACAGACAGTGCACACAGCACGCTATAGATGGCAGCTTCATATTGTTTAAGCCAAGAAATATACTGGTGGTCTACCTGGCTGCAGGTTTTCTTCAGGCTATAGTTTGTGGTAATGTAATAGGACTGTTATCAGCTTATTAAATGGCTATTTTCAGTCAGGAGCTCTTAAACTTCACAGATGAAAAACCCAAGTGCATGACTCAGAGGGCAGGTGAACAAAGCAAAGAGTCTTTACTGACACAAAAAAAGTACAAGGATGCAAAATGATCCAGCTAATCAGCACTTTAACAAGGGGTCGGGCTGAGAACGTTTAAAATGCAGGCAGGGTCAAAATCTAGATGAAAGCTAAGGCTCAAGGCACGAAGACAACCTAGCAGAGAGCTAGTGAAAGGGAAAGGGGACCAGTATATATACTTGGGAGCTAAAGGAGGAATGAGGAACAGGTGAGTGATGATCAGCAGGTGGAGTTAATCTACTGATGAGGGCAGACAGTGAGAGCAGCAGGGTCTGATGTGACAGCAGACAATGTACAAACAAACAGACTGAATAAATGGATGATAAAAGAACAAAGTGTAATTCAAAATAACGTCAGTGAGCATTGATTGTAGGTCGAACAGTTTGGCCCTACTCTACCTCAAATATTTACATTTATTGCTTTTATTATAATGGTCATAGGAATTATGATTAGAGCAAAGAAAGAAGAGTGATAAAGTCCATGTAGGCCAGAGGTCAGGGTGAATGGATGGGTCAAACCAACACAGGATTTTCACGCAGGTGACTGTTGTTTGTGTCCCATGTGAAACCAAAAGTCAATGTGGTTAGTGTAAAGCTTATTAGTTAAAATTTCCATAAAACAAAAATGAAAATGTGAAAATGTATTACTGCATTCAAGTTTCTAATATTTGGGATCTGAAAGCTCCCTCCACCTCTGGACCTAATGTTACACTGTTTGGCTTGTTAGTACACACAGAAATATGCATCAGTGATGGTCACACTGCATGACAGGACTAACGTTAGCTATATAGGCTAGGGTATTTGGCTTTTTCTTACTGGGCAATATGGGAAAATCACTAAAAATAGCACTTATAACAAGTTATATGACATGTTTGTGTTGGATGGATAAGCATTCTCTGGCCTACTGGTGGGTGCAGTTTGCCCTGTCTGGAGCATAGTAATGGTATTAATTTCAAGTGATAATAGCCAACAATAAGCTGATAACATTCAAAACGGGTGTTTTTTTAGGAAAATGCATCATGTGAGCACCAAACTAAAAAGATGAAGATGTTAGAGCCAGATTTTCACATGGCACTCCTTGGAAAAGACCACACATATTATGTAATAAGGCCGGAACATACTGATATTGAGAAATAAATCACATTACGGATAAGTAGCTGACACAGTGAAACTGGGGAGTTTATTCAGCCCTCATCAAAGATCTCACTCACTTGAGTGAGAAGTTGGGAAAATCATGGTGGCCTAGGGGCAAAGGCATGTATCATCTAAACCGCAATGTCCCTGGGACAAATCCAGCAGGAGGCCTTTGTTGCATGTCATTCACTTATCACTCTACCATTCCTGCTTATTTCTCAACTATACACTATTAATCAAAAAAGCATAAAACTCAGACCTTGTCCACACTGCGTCCTAATTCCATACATCATGCATTATGTCCCCTTGTCACACGTTAATTGTTTTTACAGTGAGTATCTAACCACATTGACGTAAATTACCTTTTTGTGGGAGCAGGAAATCATGTAAGACATGGGCTAACAAACACATCTGTTAGCTTTGAAGATTCTGCCAGTTAAACAGACAACAACATTTTTTCCAAAGATGCAATACTTTTAGCTTGTTTTCTGAGGTCTTTCCAGAGTTGTTTTACCACCACCCATCTGCAATTACTTTTAATGTCCTCCAGCTGTGAGCAGCTCCTCCATTTCCTCCATTGCACTGTGGGGCAATGGGGAACATCAGCAACGCTTTCAAAGTCGGGCACTTCTTAAGTATGCATCCTGGCTTTTTTTGAGTCTACTTCTCCGGTGTTATACAGAATGAACTTAGGACCAAAGACTGTATAAATAATGGACGTAGCTATCATGATGTCACTGGTTTATGGACTGCCATTTTGGAGCCTTGACAATGGTATTTTGGCTGAGACCCAAACTGTTTTTTGTATAAACTTATGAACAAATTTATAAAGTTAAAGTTTAGATTGAGTTTTTCTGTAAGCCTTGTTGAAGTTGTCCTTGTTCCCTCGTCAAAAAGCCTGTGGGTTTTTTTTCATTGATTTTGGGTCATTGCAGAAAATAAGCTCTGTGGCGCACAAGCGTTTATGATCCATGTTTTGTTCAGCCAGAATCTTCACATATAAACACCACTTTCAGGGTTTTTAAAGCCTAAATGCAATCACCAGAAGTAAAAAGCTATTGCTAGGCTAAAAAAAGCTACGCCACGGGCACTTCACCCTCACTACAAGGCTGTAAAGCTGTGTTCGGCACAATTTAATGTGATAATATCCTGCAGTCTCATTTAGCTGCTTGTCAGAGGGGCCCCAAAATATAAGATCGCAATCTGGTACTGAAATGAAGATTTAGAAATATTAGAAATATTGTTCAGACCATATTCAAATTCATACATATGTTTTCGTTTTTAAAACCAAAAAAAAAGATGTTCATAGAGTTGAAAAGTCCACAGATTGTGCAATGTGCAATACAGATAATTTAGAAACTTGATTATATTTGATGTGGGAGTGTCTTTTGTTGGAATATTCCCAGCATGTGACTAATTTCTTAAGTAATTTTGTCAAGCAGGCTGATATTCTGCAGAAAAAATTAGCTCCGCTACATTCATGCAAATGAATCAGCAGCTTCAGATAAAGCCTCTCTTTTAAGTAATCAAGTACAGGTTTCTCATGAGAGACTGTGAAAGAAATCATAAAAAGTGCAGCTGTTGAAAGCTGTCCCTGTTTTTCACACCAGGACACATTAACAAAGCACTTAACAGAGTGTGACAGATGACACTCTTTTGGATCAGTCTATTGATACAAAAATGTATGACGTAGTAAATGCTGACTGACGATGACTAAATCCCTGAAGCTGTTTCTTTCGTCCCCACCTCTCTGGCACAGTTGATGGAAGTTTTTATAACTGTCCTTTGAAATAAGACATGACCTGCATTTGCTGCTGCATAAGAGACATGTTGGATCTCGCTCTAATTTTGCCCCATTTAAAGACATTCACACACCATTTCTTGCCTCTCTGGAACATTACACAAACAGTATAAAATGGCTTTAAACATCACCAGTTGCTGATTACTAACGCCATGCACCAATAAATGTTAAAAAAGGTTGGTGGTTCAGTTCTTCACCTAATGGTTTAGGGTAAAAGCAGCAGCATTTATTCACTTCTGCTCGGGTTCAAGAAGTTCAGCAGGGAAGTATAAGCGATCATACAGATGTGGATACAATGACAAAAACACATGATCTATATAATGTCATCTTTTTGTAAGACATCACTTTTTTTATTTGCATTTTTCTTTAAAACAGTCTCCCGGTCATATTGTACTCTCATGCAGTTGCAAAGGATATTGTCCATAAAAGGCAAAGTGGTTACTCTTTCGCAACCATCCAAACTGTGTTTTTATGAACTGGACAGATTTGTCAATCATCCAGAGCTCAAGGCTGCTCTTTCACTGCCAAATGCAATTGCAAACAAATGCTGACTTGTTTTTGGGGTTAATGTCTTGGTTCGGTATGTTAATCCCAGAGGGTAATGAAAGGTAAAGAACATAGTTTGTGTGAATGTGGAAGAAAAGTTGTTAAAAAAAATATGGTTACAATTTCTCTTATCACTTTTTAATTTCAATCAGGCAGATTTATGACTGGATTAAAATAAACATGTTTTATGATGAAACAGATTTTATTATCTTTTGCGGCATTTATATGACTTGTTAATAGACAATAAATATTATATGTTAAATAGATTAAAAAACAATTCTTCCCTCATAAATAAAAACTTCTTTGTGATGTCAAAATAAGTGGTGTCTTTTTAAGATTTGGTTTTAGACTGTAAATATTTAGCTAAAGGCAACCTCCTATGTTTAATGAACCTGATTGGCATGTCATGCTCGCCCACCGTTGATCGCCTCAAAGTAAATGATTTACTCTGGTTAAACAACCTGCTTTCCCTCGACAGATCAGTTCAGTTCATTCATCCGTTTGAAATCTGAAATAGGAGCCGCAGAAGGATACTGCTGGTTGTTTGATTTTCATTTCGCTGTCACAAAGAATAGTATTCTTTGCTCCTTTATCAGTTTAAAGTTGATCCCACGGTCAAAATAATAAATGATGACAATGATTTTCTCACCGGTGATGTTGAGCAAGAACAGATTTCCTAAATAAACAGCGAGACTCCTTCTTGGCACTCACAGGGGCCTTGATAATTTATCCCTGTCTGCTCCTGCCCACACAGTGAGCACACATTCCTGTGTGAAAAGGCTGTGGGCTCAACACTGTATTGCTCTATATGATGCTTATCATGGTGCAAATCACTGATCAGAGATACAGCAGGTGTGTGCAGATTTGGCGTTAAATTTTGAGGTGACGGTAATCGGCTGTTACCTGACTCACAGAGGCTGTTGTACCCTTGTGGAGAACTCAAAAACAAGGGGTGAAGAAGAAGTGAAGGAATGTTTTGAGAGTTTGACTTCATAGATTGGAATAAAATAAAGTATCGCTTCCAAAGCAGTCCCGTGTTAAGATTTCACAACTCTGTAGAACCAACAAATGCTTCATATTACATCGTCAGATCCTTTCCTGAAAGTGCTTGAGATGGCTCCAAAATAAGTTCCTGAAAACTGGCTCAAGGGAGAAAGCTTTTTTAAACTTCGGGGCTTATAAGGAAGCAAGAAATCATTTGAGATCCCGATGAAAATCTCTGTAAACGGTGGAAATCTTGGCTGGATTCATGCACGCAGCAGAGAGAAACAATAATATTGTCCTTTTCGGAGGAAGGATGAAGTGTTTTGAGAGGAAACGGTTTAAAATCATTGCTTGGAAATAGTTTTATTCTGATTAATAAATTTGGCCTTACTTGTTATAATAATTAATACAGAATAGCATGAAGTTCAGGCCAGTATCCACGCAATATTCATTTAGTATTGCCTTAAAACATAACCAAATATTTGCACAATAATTGACATGGATATCAGCAAGAGGGGATTTCAATTGTGCAAAAACAATCTCTTCAGATCTTTTGTGACTTCACAAAATGTGCATATTTACATTTTTTTTAACAAATAACTTAAGTAAATGAAGGCATTTTAGGCATCCTTTTTTCTTCAAACACAAAAACCTGGTTTCACCCTTACGGACACTTGGCCAGTGACCAAAAGTCAATCAGTTAATTTAAATAACTACAATGATGCGATCTAGATGCATGTCTTGGCTCCTGCCAACTGAGCCGAGACAGCAGGAAGAGAGCAGCTCACAGAGACTGTCCTTGAGCCCTCGAACGACAGCAAAAGATGATCATCTATTTCTTTAAGAAACACTGAATTCACATAATAATACGCTCCATACCACGACAGCATCAAAAATTTAATTGCAAGAAAAATGCCTTTAAACACAGCAACACGCATCCGCCTTTTTTAAAAAAGCTGATGTGAAATCAGGCATTTCAGGCTGCAACAATCCCCAAAACAGCCCTTGAAATCCTGGAGAGACTGACCCATTTTAAGCCAAACAATAATGTTTTTTTTTTTTCTAAAACGAACCACATATTTTTATAGCCTAGACCTAAAGAGGTAAACCAAAAAACAAAAATTGATTTTCACTCTCAATCTAACTTTATTTTGAAAAGACATGCAGGCATTTAATGAGCAGAAACTGTACATTTCCTGTAAAAATGGAGGCTTTGGATTTTGAAAAGACACAATGCATGTAATTACCGTAAACTGACGTGCTGTCCCTAATACTTAGAGCATCGTAGTGTGACATATAGGGCCACTGACCAAGTGTCAGTATTTGTCAAGTTAGGAGTGAGAATGTGTAGCAACAACACAATTAAGCGCTCTTTAATGCTCAACTTTTGAGACAGACATGGACGGAGTCCTCCGTCCGTACTCTGCGGTCATTTTGTCCGTATTTGTGCACGTTTTCTGCACAGATACAGATGTGACAGAGCAGTAACGACGGAGATCGTGGCGGCAGTAAAGCATGGTTCAAGTGAGATACGATCGTAAGAGACAACGAAGATATTCAAAAAATGGTAACATATTGAAAAGACTTCTCTAACCACATGTTGCGATGTATTTAATGGCCTCACGGACCTACAACGCTGCCTCCATTAAATTGTACATTATCATGACCTCCTTCGCTGTCGCCTCATTTGTTGGCTGTGTCCTACCATCAGAAAGGACACATGGAAGTGTGAGGGCTATGACTCTCACAACCTTTGAAACGGACACACATATTTTCGTATGTAAAGGGAGTTTAAATGAGCCTCAAGACGACTGTAAACTGGTTTTACAGTTTTTCTGTTGTTCTGGCCTCATGTGATCCTAATTTTGTTCTGTGCCTAATGGTGTTTTTCCCAGGAAATTTCTCAAAGTCTCAAGCTTCATTTCAGTTACCCAAGCTTGTCCTCAGTGTTTATCTTATTAGGATTACCTGTAGCTCTGGATTAGTTGGGTAGATTTATACCTGACTGAAAGGGATTGGAAGATGCTGATAGTCATACAGTGATTGATGAATGTTGTGCGTCAGTAAGCTTTTGTTGGTGAATAATTAGAACACAAAGCCATAGCTAATTACTTGAGATGTGCCCTAGCCCCTAAGCCATAATTGACTTACACCGTGGGTCAGAAGAGCCCTCCAACTCCGACCTCAGACTCCTTTTGACATTTCTACATTTCCGCAGTATTGCTCAACAGAACTTGAGTATTTCTCAGCATGTAACAAAACGCCTCGCAGATGAAAGGAGCCTGAAGTGATTGAGAGAGTGTCAGTAAACACATGGACGTGTGTTTCTGATAAAGTGCCACAGCTAAAGCAAGTCCAGTCCAAATACTCCTCCTCACAGTAAAACACAGACAGCTGTGGGAGTGTGTTTGTCCACTGGTGTCACAGACCACGGCTTCTGACTCCCGTACTCATCAGGGTGAAGCGCTGAGTAACCCACAGCCTCCACTGACCTCCTCTTCTGCACCCGATGGAGAAGGATCCGGTAGGTCCCCGTCAACGGGCTCCTACAGTCCACGCAGGGATTATTTTGGAAATGGACTGTCACAATACCCAGATCTGACAGCAAGCTCTTCACCTCCTGCTCCTCCACACACAGAGCCTGGTTGTCCTGGGCAAAGTGGGCTGGGGACTGCGTTAACATGACATATGGACCGGGGTACTCAATCCCCTTCAGCCAAGTACTGTTAGTAATCTGTGTGAGAGACGAGCGGTCGACAGGCACAGGCCGCAGCATGCCCTTAATGACCAGCTGGCACGCATCGGGCACATAAGCAGGGATACTGTACGCCCCCTGGAGGATGCAGCGCTTCAGCCTCCCCATGTTGTCCCCGAAGAAGGGCATGGTGGCCGTCACCATGAAGTACAACAGAATACCTAAAGCCCAGGTGTCTGAATAGCGTCCAATGTAACCTTTGTCCTTGAACAGTTCAGGAGCAGCGTATGGGGGTGAGCCGCAGAAGTTGGTGAGGAGGTCATTAGGGCCCGTCTCTGTGCTGAAGCCGAAATCTCCGACCTTGATGCAGTAGCTGGTGGTGTAGAAAATGTTCTCCGCCTTAAGGTCTCTGTGGACGATGTTGTTGTCATGCTGAAATATCACAAGGAATAGGAAATCTCAGAACGGGTTCTGTTTTAACATTTTACATGCACTTTTGAGCAAAGAAACTACTGACAATCACTGAAAATATAGAACAACAATAAGCACTTTTATATTTTCATTGTTATTACTTGTCATTGCTCCAGTTTAACATATTTTAAAGCACTGTACAAATAGCATTCTATGAATTTTTGTTATCATTAGGGACTGTTTGTTATGTATCATGGAGCAGGTGGTGCATGTCAAAGAAGTTTTTAAGGACTAAAGCAAGACTTGTGTTGTTTTTTTTAAAATTTTGCTTTAGGTTAGCAAAGTACAACTTTAAATGGCTGTATTTTGTATGTATTTTAAATACCCATTGAACCCTAAATTCTGGGTTTGAAATGTTTGCTTTAATAATCACTAAAATTGAACTGTAAAAACAGAAATTATTGTAAGATTTTCAGATTCCCACAGTATCTGAAAACATTGTTCCATCATCAAAATCACTTTATTCTACAAGTCTCACTTAAAATGGTTATTTATGTTTTCCCCCAGTCACTCAGGGAGGCTCAAGGAAAAATATTTGTAGCTTTTGGCAGGGCCAATTTAAAAAAAAAAAAAGGAAGTCATACCCCAGCCATTCCCTCCTCTGATAAATAAAGTACAGTGGGGGGATATAACTGAGTACATGTACTCAAGTCATGTCTCCGAGTACATATTTGAGGCACTAATAATGGCAATTTCTTCTTTTTTTATGCTTTTTACCTCACTAAATTTCTGAGGTCAACTTACTTTTTAACTCCACTACATTCATCTTTCGAGCTACACCCAAAGTTTATTTTCATTGTTGATTATCTGTCAATTATTTTACTGATTAATCAATTAGTTGCTCAAGAACAACTAATTCCTGAAAAAACATTGATCAGTGTTTCCCAAAGCCCTAGATGATTCTCAAATGTCTTGTTTGGATACAACAAGTCGATATTCACTTTACTGTCATAGAGGAAAGAAAACATTCACATTTATGAAGCTGGAATCAGACATTTTTTTCTGTCTTAAAAATTACTCTAACTGATTAATCGATTATCAAATAAGTTGGGGGTTAATTGAATAATTAACAACTAATTAATTAATAATTTCGGCTCTTTTTATCTTAAATTTGTAGTTACTACTTACTTTCCAGTTAAGATTTGACATGAAAAACATTTTGTAAACTTATTAAGTACAATATGTTGTTAAACGTTACACTAGTAAAATAAAAAAGTCAAGAACAAAATAACTGTAATTTTTTTCCTTTCTGGTCCCATTATAATCTCACGGCCAGTTACATTCATCTTGAGACTCTTTGGAGGGGTCTGACCCTGAGATCGGCGGTTTTAGAATAGATTTTAAAATCCAATTATTGGTGTCTTTTCTCTTAAAGGATTAGTGCCTGAAGACTTGTCAGACATGGTCTTAGCGTATGCTCCCCCGGATCACTCAGGTCCTCTGACACTAGCCTTTTAGGTGTTCCTGGGTGAGGACAAAGTTATACAGGCAGCCGGTATTTAGTGTAATAGTCTGCCGGAAGAGCTGAGGGCATCACAGTCTTTCAAAAAGGGAATTCTCTTAATGTTAAATTTTAATTCTTTTGACAAGTATTGTTCATTTTTTTGCATCTACACCCTCCTATTTCCTATTTTATATTTTCCTTATATTGCCTTTTTATCCATTGTATTACTGTATTGTCCTTGATTTTATATATTTTTTTATTGTTTTGCTGTATTTTTGTACTTTTATTATATTGTTGTATATTTGTTGTATTGTTAAGCACCTTGTTTTGCAATTTTGCATGAAAGGTGCTGTATAGATAAATAAAGTTGCAGGGAAAGAGAAGGGGGGGGGGGGGTGGGCGCAACAATAACATTAAATTTTTGACAATTCAAACATAATTTACTGAAAATACTTCTGTACTTTTACTTAAGATTTTCTGATTTTATTTTAACATTTTTGTTCTGGTATTTTTACTTAGGTTGATCTGTGTTCTTTCTCCAACTATAGACAACAACTCTCATTACAGATGCTCTCTGACAACAAGTCTTAAATGGTTGTGCGATGTTGTAAAATGTTTGTTTGCAGAAGTAATCTTACTATCAAAGACAAAACAAGATTAATTTTGTTATTCTGAATAAAAGTCCTGAGTAATACGGCGCTATGGTAGCTTCAGGGTCTATTGTAATTAAAACATTCCTGATTTAAGGCTGACTGAGAACCATTTGTTACTTGTCTTATCCCCTTCACTTCCTGTCACCTCTCTACTGGCCACTATAAAAGTAAAGGCAACCCCCCCCCCCCAAAAAAAACACCTATAAATCTATGCATGTAAATAAACGTATAATTAATAAAGTTAAAACATTGATAGACTGAGCCTTTAAACAGTTAACATTTGAAACCTGGATCAACATCACTTTTCTTGTGCTGTTCTCAGACACCTTTCCCAAGTATTTAAACCTCTGGACCCTGAACTAATTGCTTTAATTTCTTTCAAAGGCATGTGGGACAAGGCAGCTTGGCAGGAAACGTCTCGCAAATTGCAAGAAATTAGTAGATTTTGAAAAATATTTTTCCAAAGAAAAATGTCCAAAGAACTTAATATAGTAATTGTATATTTTAAATTATTTCTACAGAATTATTATTATAATTATTGTTGTTGTTGTTATTAATATTATTATTACTATTTTAAGCAGTTTTTTTTAGGTCATTGTCTTGATTTTTTATTTTCCCTTTATGCTGTTGTTTTGTTTTGTTTTATTTTTGTTGTTGCAATTTTTTAGGTTAGCTTTCTTTCCTGTTTTACTAATTTCTCACTAATTTCTAAGACTTTTCTTCTTAAGTTGCTTAGTAAATTGACGCAGCTCTAACTCAATTTGATCAAGTAAATCATGTGAACCATGAATGCGTCACATTTCCATGATATGAGGAACAGACTGAGTACAACTGTGCAGTCGATGATGATTAAGGCCGACACTGGAGCTCACCATGTGTTTAACAGCAGAGACAATTTGTGCAAAGACCAGCTTGGATTCCAGGTCGTTGAGTTTGCCTCTGCCGGTGACTCGGGAGAACAAGTCTCCGCTGCTGCCGTACTCCATCACCAGGTACAGCTTTCTGCTGGTCTCCATCACCTCGTACAGTCGCACAATGTTGGGATGGCACAGCTTCTCCATGCAGCTGATCTCTGAGGACATCATCGGGTGGCTCCTCTTGTCCAGCCGCAGCTTGTCCATGATTTTGACAGCGACTCTCTCTGAGACAGAAGAGGAGGGGGGGGATTACATGTCAGTGAAGGGTTTAGAGAGGGTCTAACACGGTGGCAGGTCAAGATGAGGACATACGTACTTAAGAGATTTCAACACATGAGATTGTTACATGCACACGAGAAGAAGAGGACAGGGAATGTGTTTTTGGCTTCTCTTTAATTGGAAGATTGTGGCAATATTATTTTAAGGTATGGCAAAAATGTGGCTACGAACCAAGAACCCCCTGACTGTTCGACCGTAACTCACAAGGCAGTTCAGCAAAAAAAAAAAAAATGCAGTGCAGGGGTCGGGGAAAATCTGATGTGATCAGAAAGGCTTATTCAGGAGGGGGCCAGTTTACTGACATGGGCATTACTCACAAACCCTTAATATTATTCATATGTCAAACTGTGTACATAACAGAAAAGGCTAAACTGTGGCTGCCCCAGGACAGCAGGCAATGTGCTTCCAGTTGGATTAAAGATTCATTATCTTTAGACCAAAACATCAATTAACCATCAGCCCCCTTGGTATCCATAAGCTCAACACACAAACCCAAAATACACCTTTCTGGTTCCAGGTCTTGGTGATACTGAGAAATATTTAATGAGGCATAAACTGGAAAAAAGCTTTTTTGTTGCCCATTATTTGTTTTTTCTACCATTTTTAGAGCTGCCCCTGAAAATCAAGAGATCAGTCTGAGGCCTGAAAGTAGAGCTGTCATTTGTTTTGTTTTTCTGTTTGTTTTTTTGTCAGTGTGCAGTGAAGGCCTATTATATAATTTGGTGTTTAGGCTCTTTTTTGTAGTGTGGGAAAAAAATGTAAACCAATGTCACAAATAAAAATATGGATTAAAAAAAACATGATTGAAATTGATGAAAGACTTGACCTATTGGATGTAACAGTGTAAATTCTTAGTTTTTACTGTTGTGTTTGGCATGAATTTCTGTAATAAAATAAGCTTGAGTCACAGGTCTCTGTAGCTTTGTGCTTTCAAACAATGTACAGTTTGCAAAGGCAGTGTGAGGATTGATAAAAAATGTTTGCTAAGAGCTAAAAGAGAAACAATGAATAAATGAGGATACGGCTACATAAATAACTGATGATTCCTGACCTTTTGTTAAGGCGTGGATGCCCAACCTGACCGTGGAGAAATTCCCCTGCCCGACCTCTCCACGCAGCTCATAGAAGCCAACTCTTCGACCGAGCATCAGTTCGTTGACCACCCTCTCGTTGTGGGCCATGTCGTAGACGACCCTCTCAAACGGTGTCTGCTTCATTCTCTCTTCTTCGGTCAGTTGTGGGATGGCGGATACAGCAGCGGGGGCTGGGGTCTTTGGGGCTGTCTTTTCCAAAACTGGAGCCTCATCTTTGGATTTTTTGCTCCCTTTCTGCTTTGGCCACAAGCGTGCTTTGATGGCTTGGAAAGAAATTTAAGAAACTTTTAAGAACCAAAAAAGAGAATTTCAAAGCCGTGGTTTCTTTGCAGAGTCCTGTAAAAATGAGTCGGCAACACTGTGTGAAAGGAGTATATAGACCCGGTTTCACATAACAGTATTAAACAACAGTGGCGCCCCTAGAAATTGTTCATAGGGGGGTCCAGATGGGGCCACTGAAAAATTTGGGGTGACACAAAGCAATTGGCTTATGCTGTTGAAGTATAGAGGCTAGTTAAAAACTATGTCAGTCTGTTAGTGTTAGTAATTGCTGATGTGTACAGACTTATACCAGTACAGTTAACATTTTCACTTCAACAACAATCTTATTTTAATGTGTTATGCATCTTTACATGAGCTAGCTGATTCATTCTTCAAATAAGCTGGCTGTCCTTTTCTTTAAAAAGACAAATATACAGCTTTCATTTGAAGGAGTACATAAAACATCAGAATAACTTTTCAAAACTGCTTTAAATGTGTGAATAACATTGTGTATATTTTAGTGCACTCTATTTTATGACCTTTCATGACTTATATAAAGTATGTAAAGTGTATTTGAGAGCTATGAAAGCCTTCTCAAGTTTAGAGGAGACTCTTGGGTACTTACAGAACCCTTTTACAGTTCAAGCGACCCCTTTGAAAATAGACACATCAGTTGTTAATATACCAAAATTTAGCCTAGCTTTAGAGCATTATTAAGCCCCGTGGTTGGTACCAATGGATGCGTTGTCTATTTTCACAAGATGCCACTTCCTTGAAAAATGCTGTCTTGAAAAATGAGGCAGTAATTGTATTGGGGGCCCAGCCCCCCACTGGTTACTGGGACACTGATAAACAGCAGTAATATCAGGATAAATATACTTTCTATTCAGTAATCGGTACTGCTAACACTACTTTCATTGGAAGAAAAAGCCAGGTTATTTTTGTACCGGACCAAGAAGTCTTACTGAGGTCAATGTGTGGCTGTTCTATGTAGAGAGCATCTGTAATGAGATTGACCTCCATGTAAATTTACTTTAGCCGGCATGTTGTAAAACGTCTGGCCTCTTTCGCAACAGTCCTAACCTGGTTTTATCCCTAGCTGTGCTTCATTTATAAGTTGTTGGTGTCTATTATAAGATGGATGATAATAATAACTGATAATGTCGATTTTAAAATCTTTGCAAATATACTAATTTCATTTTATTTTTTTGTTTTTTTATGGCATACAGTGTACGGATGAACTGACATTAAATCTATTCTCAGGATTTACGGTGAGCGGTCATTAGCATTTTATTTGACTTCGCACATATTTGTGGTTGTGTTGTTGGGACTGGCACTTTATCAGCCCTGAAGACAGATGCTGATATTATCAGTTTTAACATGTTTGCTTTCATTTTTAATTATGAACAAAAGCAGGATGTGTTGAGCTTTCCTGTTTTTTTTAATGTTCTGGGAATACATTCTTATTCTCTGCACATACTTCTCAAGTCTCAACATGTTTCTTTTATCAACTGGCCAAAATGTTCATGTTTTCCCATCAGGACAGTAGCTTGACTTTTTCTTTATATCCTGTGTCTTTTGTTTTCACAGGAAACTACTGATTAAGGTTTCAACATTACACAATGAGCAGTGACCAGCAGGGTCAGACTAACTTGTTCATCTGTCATGGCTGAAAGGTCATGTGGGCATCTCATGAGGCAAATACAACCTATTCAGATGACAGCACGTGTGGGAAAATGGGTTACTGAGCTTAATGAAGTAGACAAAGGTTACTGACAATGATAACTGATATTAAGATCCTGTAAATCTATAGTGTAGTGAAACTGCTCCTCCTCCTGGTCACTGCGTGCTAAATTTAGTCCCTGGTAGGCTTAAAGTGACTGGGATTACAGCTTCTTTTAGAAACCGTATTAGTGGGTCTCGTCAGTTTGAAATGGATAGAATTAGACTATGAAATAAGTTCAAACTAAACTTTTTTGCTATACTTTTGCTATTGCTGCACTTTCTTGTACTGTGTTAATATGCTCTATTGTGTAAATGTTACTGTTTCTTTTTTTTTTTATCAGGAAACACTATACATTTACTTCAGCAAATTATGTAGATAAAACTGATTTGGCAAATTTGAAACAATTTTAGGCTAAATATGTCTGTAGCTACACAGCCATTCTGCAGTTTAAATGAGCTATAAATATAAAATACTCATTGTAAGGTGGTAAAAATGTACTGGCAGTAGTGACAGTTGATAAATATTTCACTAGTGCCTTACAGATTGATTAAAAGCCATTCATGGGAAGTATTTTTGGGTTGCCAGGTTATGAAGAATACTTTTGGCTGATGTTTATCCTTCCTTTTTGCTAAAAGTGCAGTATCTTGGTAAACCATAACTTTATGATAATATGAGATTTCACTTTCTAATAAGCTGCCGTCTTTACCTCAAGGGTTTACAATAGACCTTTTATACAGCAGACATTTAGACTTGCTCTTGTAGAAAAAGCACAGGTGTCACTGATGGCGTTATAAACAACTGCATTTCATCGAGGTGGGCGAGTTTCAGGGTGATGGGACTGTGCGTGCTAACTCACCGTCACAGTTTACTGGAACATTTAGTGGAGCTGAGCCACTGTTAACAAAATCAGTTTCATATGTGAAAGTCCAAATGAATGCCAAGAAAAACGGCTGTTATCCACATTACTGTTGAATTTATAAACAAAAACATTTGTGATGCTGGAGGACCAATACGATTCATTCATTCATGATTTGGTAATGTCAAAGCCAATAACTGATTAATAAAGCATAAGTTCATTTATTTGCCATTAACGAAGCCATGAATTTCAGATTATAAACTCTTTATGAAGAGTGCCTTACTACAAAGTGATATTGGCATTTTTAAACAATACTTTCTGAAAACATTTCCACAAATCCATTGAGACAGAAATATTAGAAAAGTATACAAAGCAGATGCATTTACCTGGGAGCTGCGGGTCCTTCATGTCTGTCCCTCAGGCTCACCTGGCTGCGACTGAATATGTGAATGGAGCCTCCGAGGACTAAATCGCTCCTCACAATCCTATTAACACAGTGTATTAGTGGACTGCTCATTGGGTTATCTGACACACACGAAAACAATGGAAATGCTGTATAAACACTTCTAGAGAATAAACTCATCACCACTCAAAGTAATGTCCATACTGAATAACTGGTGGGAATTAATAGATGTACGCTATAAGATAAATGTACACCTATAGTACATTAAATGTAAACCTTTTTGTGAAACATACAAGTGGAGACACACTCTCACAGGCACAGAAACATATCCAGATGTACTCATTAATCACATTTATTTTATTTTCACTGACTGTCCATTTGTTTGTATTACTACTACTACCACAAATATTGACTCAAACACTTTTTTTGCCCAAACCATCTCCATGCAGCTACTTCCCCACAGTAATAATAAACAGCTTCTCCATGCACATTCAGTTAATCTCTCTTTCAATTTTCTGTTATTCACCTGTGCCGACCCCCCCTTCCTATCTATATTTGACCTGTTTCTTTGTTAATGAAGTTTTATTTTTAAAATTTTATTTAAAAGATGTGAAAGTCTAAAAATTATTATTATAATTATTATTACTAGCCTATTATTAAATCTGTCTTAAATGTTTAGCATGAAGTGAAACCACAGTCATATAACAAATATCAACTATGAATTAATTTATTTAAACATTACACATATAAGCACTAAATATAAGGGTAAATAAGGGAGCTCCCTGTATTTCAACAAGTTAGAAGATAATTAGTTTAAAGGAGGGAAAAAAGAAAACCTAAGGTAAAGAGGTTATTTCATTAATTAATCTCAATACTTTGGGTCCTTGCTGCTTCTTTGTTTAGCTAATCTAACCCTCAGGGGGTCTCAGGGTGCTGTGATCATTTTGGGAATGACTAAGCAGTATTTTCAGACTCACCTCACTTTTTTGTATTCAACTTAAGTTCAGCTCTTATAATATATATGTAGTATATATTTCATGAATATTCTTGAATTCCTGTCTTTTTATAACAAGTAAATGACGCTTGTGTTAAAAAAACAACAACAACAAAAAAACATGGCCTTACACATTGTGATGATTTTTTTTAGGTATCCTGAGATGATTCTGTTAAGTCTTAGGGATGTAAGAAGCTCAGACACTTTCATCTGCTTAAGGTGGACAATTAACCCTTTAACACCTGAACCGTCGTCAGTTTTCTTGTGCTGCGTTCTGATGCATTTTACAAGCATTAAGACCTCTGAAACTTGGGGGGAAAAAAAAGATTTCTTAAAAAAAAGAAAAGGTGATGAGCAACTTGCCATAAGGTGCCCTGCAAACTGCAAGAAGTAATAAGGGATTAAATCTGTTTGGTCGTTTGTTTTTTAAAAGGAGAGATTAAATTATTAGCAGTATATTTTAAAAATAGGGGACATTTTCAGAAAATATAATAATATTTATGTTTAAAATGATGTCACGGAAATATGTACACATTTGTATATTAGCACTTTTTTCAAGTAATCCCTTTCAATTTTATTCTTGTTTTTTTATTATTGTATTTGTGCTAATTGTCAGGCCATTTTCCCTTTTTATTGATGTCTTTTCCAATAATATTTCGTGCTAATTTTGAGTAATTTCTTGTCAAGTTTCAAGTTGACTAACAAAAAATAAAAATAAAAAACACTAATTTGCTCAGGTTTGTAAGGGAGTTAAAGAGCTAAAGACTTAACATAACAGTGTAATGTAGATGTGATCAAGATGGTGAATATACAGAGAATTTAGAGAATTAGCTTTGGCATTTCCACAGGAGTTGCTGAACACCAAAACAGGGCTAAAAGTCGAGTTAATATTGAACTTACATCCTTTGGGGAACCAGAAACATGATTCCTAAAGAATGCTTGTTCTGCTCAAAGTCTGCAAGCTATGCAAAAAAATGTTAATTGTTTACCATATTAACTAAACTTTATGAAGGTAAAACATGACACGGTTGTGTTTACAGTTTGTTTCGACTGCCCCCAAGTGGAAAGAAAGGTTTCAGAAAGTGAGTAAATTTAGATTTTATCCACTTAAATTTATTACCGGTTAAAGTAAGACGATAACATTCCTAATCCACTGTCTTCTTTTCAAAATAAATTAAAATATCAGATTCATTCACGCCACCCAAATCAGCAATACCTTTGTGACATTTCTTCACTATATAATCGTCAGGGAACTTGTTTTGATTGACGTTCGCTTTTATCCAATAGCCATACGTTGGCTCACATTCTGGCCAATCACAGACCACGATTAGTTGGCGGGAGAGGAAAAGGCGGGACTTCAGAGTACCTGGCTGACGAATCAGCGCGGGCTTCTCCCCGAAGGACCGGAAGCACATGCAGGCGAGCTGTTGGTGATGTTGTTGTCATCTGTGACATGTTGCTAGAAAACGGTGGTGATTTGTGTGTTTTTTGAAGTAATACGACCGTGTAAGAAAACAGAGAATGGCAGCAACAGTGGCTACACCCGTCACCCCGGCAGAGCACGACCCTGACCGGTGTGGGAGTGAGGAGGAGAGCCGCGGGGCCGAGGGGGGGGGGGGGGGCAGCCAGCAGCAGCCAGGCCCCGCGGCCGCCGCGAGCCACAGCCGCCTGTCCAAACTGCCGCTGGCCCGCATTAAGGCGCTCATGAAGACCGACCCAGACGTGTCACTCGCCAGCCAGGAGTCTGTGTTCATCATCGCTAAAGCCACGGTAATTAAAAACAAACAAACAAAAAAAAATAACACAGAATTACTCCCGAGTACTCACAGTGTGATACTACTTAGATCTGATATCAAGCTAGCCAGTTAGTATA
This sequence comes from Plectropomus leopardus, assembly GCF_008729295.1. Taxonomy (NCBI): domain Eukaryota; kingdom Metazoa; phylum Chordata; class Actinopteri; order Perciformes; family Serranidae; genus Plectropomus; species Plectropomus leopardus. Next base: position 24,117,676 of record NC_056465.1, read on the forward strand.
TTTTCAGTCTGACTTAGCAGTATAAAAAATATCTGTAATATGTAACGATGGGATCGGTAAAGTTTGCAAAAAAAAACCTGAAACCCTTTGAAACTTGAGCAAATTGGCTTGATTTCTTTCAAGAGCATGGGAAGGAGGCAATTAGCAATTTAGGAAAAAATGACCCCAAATGTTACAAAAAAAAAAACTGGTACAAGAAATATACCTTGAAATTAGCCAATAAATAAATAACTAAACCTAACAACAAACCAAATTGTAACAAGAAAGAAAAAAACGGACAAGGAAATGACCTGGAAAAAAAGGTGCTTGAAAATCAAAATTATGCTGATTAATTAAATAATAATTCTGTAAAAATATTATAAGTATATAATAAAGATAATTCTTTTTCTCTATCTCTTTTTATCTTAATTTTTTTTTTTTTAAACTTTTTTTTTTTTTTACCATATTTTAGCTTGCAAAAACCAGGATCTCTTTATCTCTTGTATTGCGTTTAGACATCTTTCAGAAGTATTTAAACTTTTGAACCCTAAACAAATTGGTGCAATTTTTTCACAAATGGGAGAAAGGCAATCAGCAACTTGGCAAGAAAAGTTCCATATATTGCAAGAAATTGGAAGACTTATGAAATTATTTTAAAAAAAAAAAAATAAAATAAAAATAAAATAATAATAATAACAATTAAAAACCTTGTCTAAACCTTAAAAAAATGTCTTTGGGGAAAAAAAAGCTAGGGAAAAAAACTATATTTATAATTATCACAATTACACATTTACACTTTTTTAAATAAAATTCTGAGAGAGAATTTATAATTTTTAAGCACTTTTTCCACATCATTGCTTTGTTTATTTTTTTTTTTAACTTTTTTGTTTCTTTTCTCTTTTTTGTTATTGTTAATTTTTAAGTACTTTTCTGATACTTTATGCCATTTTCTTTTTCTTATGTTATGTTACTCATTGCCTCCTCCCTATTTTTTGTAAGAAGGAACCTCCTTTGCTCAATGCAAGCAGTGTGTAGGAATTTACATTTTTTTAAGTCTTTAGATTTCTAACTAAATAGGCAGAACGAATATAACAAGGTACAACAGGCAAATAAGTTTTTCCTATAACTGACAAAAAAAAGAAATCAAGTCAGGAATGTCAAATATCCTTTATAAAATCAGGTTCCATCTCCTTTGGGTTCATTTGGGTTCAGGTCCATGTTGAGATAGATAGCAAAATGTCTTTTAATGACAATATATACAGCGTACAATTACATCAGTTATTTCTATTAGTTAGAAATGACAGAACATAAATGCATTTCTCTCTTCCAGGAGTTGTTTGTTGAGATGATTGCCAAAGATTCCCTGGTGTACGCCCAGCAGGGGAAGCGGAAAACTTTGCAAAGAAAAGACCTGGGTAAGTGCTTTTAAGAAATTCTGAGTGCAGTTTGCAAATACACACAGTCCGTGGGCTAATAAAATGTTTTTGGTGTTATTGTACTTCAGCTGATGGACTCAGACCAGGTTGTGACAGTTTAGATTAGAGTGTTAAAATATAAATGATTTCTCACTTGAGTTGATATTGTGCTGATTGTAGAGAGAGGAGGTTGTTTTAATGTTAAGTTGGATGTTGACAAACCTATATTTTATAGCACAGCTTTGTTTTGATCTGTTTTTTAATCTTTCATTTCTCTTCTCTTTTTTTTATCTCCACAGACAACGCAATAGAGGCCATAGATGAATTTGCATTTCTTGAAGGTAAGTCTTGCCAGGACTTAAAAGTTTGCATTTTTTATATGCCTGAATTCAGTTAAATTCACCAGTTTCAACTTGAATAAACTTCCCACATGTAAAATAAGAATATCAACTATATAACATACAGCACGCTTATGCACACATGTGTAAATGTTATATAGACTTCATTGACCACATTTCTTTATTATTTTTTTATATCAGTATTCTTTGTTCTGATTTGTCTTTACTTTCCCCTGCAGGCACACTCGATTAAACGCTGCTTCAGAAGACGAGAACATTGAATATCCGCAACCATCCAAGAAATATTGTATTACAGGGACACAATGTCTTTGTTTTGAACATCCTTCTACTATACTTTTTTAAGTCAAACTCTCAAATTGGATATTTATAAATGCTTTTCTACAATGTGCCATTAAGATTTTTCATACTTAACTTTGAGGACTTCAGTGGGAATGTGTACATTTTTTGTAAATATTTGTGAAATACTACTGTACAATTGAATAAATGTAAGTTTTAAACAACTTGTTTCTGTCAGAATGAGTCCATCTTCATCAGTTTGTCACATCAGGATTTGCAATATAAACATTATTATTCCATCTGTGAAGTACCAGTTCTTAAGGGTTGCAGATTTTCCACACTGACAAAAAACGGAGACAGATCAAATTTAAATTTATTATTACATAAAACAAAAAAAGAAGAGGAAGACTATCCGCTGCACACTTTTAAACCCAATGTAAAACAATTAGTATTAAGTCCCAGGCTGAACTGGGATGATGATTCAGTCTGGGAATCTTGTTGCCATATCAGTTTTTTAAAAACAGTGCATCAGTTTGGGGAGGGTAATTGTGAAATTATGATGTGCTGGGGATGGCATAGCTTGCTTTTTTTACTACTTTCCTCTGAAGCTCCCTGTCTTTTTCTTTTGCCAATTTTGTTGAATTAAATGCAGCAGCTCACACACACCCTCAGAAAAAATAATCTGGAGTTTTATGGGAGTGGGCGCCAAATAAACTTTTGATCAGATTATCAAAAGATATGAGAGGCATATAAAGTGTGGCTGTCTTGCTCAGTAAAAACGGCATTATAGAGCTCATCGGGCTGAGGGGTAGCTTCTCCTGTTTAATGTCACATTAACCATCATCAAAGATGGATGAAAGTGTAGCTCCAAACTTTGACAGTAACTGCCTCATATTTAATTTATTCTGAAATATATTATGCTTCCACTCAATCAAACAGCTTGCAAATACGAAAAAATTGCAGGCGAGATATTATTAGATGAGATACAAGCAATGCTCACATTCACTCAGTTGGGAAACCACGTATTTATACATTATAACGTTGCTTATCTTCCTCCTGTCTTCCTAAACAGCTCAGGTGGATCATTGTTAACATTTTACACCGAAGTGTGTCAACACCTCTGTCCAAGGTGCTGATCCTGGACCTCCAGGGATGCAGGAGCTGTCCAGGGTACTGCCCTTGTTGACATGTTTAACTCTTTGAAACCTGAGCAAATTTGTTTGAATTCTTTAAAAAAAACATGGGGAGAAGGCAATAAGCAACTTAAAAAGACATGGCCCCAAAATTAGCAAGTAATAAGTAAGGTTACAAGAAAATCCAGAAAGAAAGAAAGAGAAGTGAAGTTAAAAAAAAAAAAAAATGACCCAGAAAAAAAAAAACTAAAAATATATGGGTTTTTTTTTTCCTTTTTTTCTAACACATTTAAATATATGTAATTAGACTGATTATGTAATATATGATAAAGAATATAACAGAGTAAAATATAACAAATTTTTAGGTCATTGTTTTTTTTCCACACTTTTTTTCCACAATTTTTACAAATTTTTAGGTCATTGTTTTTTTCACACTTTTGTTTTTCAATTTTTCACAATTTGAGGTTTATTTCTTGCCAAGTTGGTCATTGCCTTTTCTGTTATGTTTTTTAAAAAGAAATCAAGCAAGTTTGCTCAAGGTCCAAAGGGTTAAATAGCTTGTAAAAGGCGTACATGGAATCACAGGGTTTAATCTTAACTGGATTTGCTGAGGTAAACTGATTTTTTTTGTGGGAAAATTGGTGTTAAATTCTGCTTTTCTTGTTTGTTTATTCTGTTATTTCAGGGCATCACTATGATGTTTTTTTTTTTCATCTTGGTCGTCTCAATGCTAATTTGTCACTGTTACCTATTTTTACAGATTTAAATAGGCTGTTTCACATATGAATTGGGACAAAAGTACATAGACACAAATCATGTCAGTCTTTTTAAAAGAAGACACTGTAAGGTTGCCTGGGTTATTTTGCATTGCTGAAAGTTGGAGGGGCCCTGAGGGAGTTTACATACATCCCTGGTTACAGAATTTTTTACTCTGTCATATAATATATATATATATATATATATATATATATATATATATATATATATATTATAAAAGAGTAAAAATTTCAGAATGACGATATACCATATGATGTTTGTTTTTTAACATTAACATAATAACAAAATATTTGATACTGATCCTTTAAATTTGGTTGTTAAAGAATTGTGACTACAATATGTACAAAGTGGGAAATAAGTTTGTAAATACATTAAGGTTAGTTTTTACTGTTAGACAAACTATTTTATGGCAAAATCAAATGACTATAACAACTATTTCTTTTTGATTATTCAATGCACAGCCCTATGATTTTGCCAGTCTGACTAATTGATAACAGAGAGTTATGGCCAAATAATAATGACAACTGTGACACTTTTGGCATGTTTAATGATAGTCACACCACATTAACCAGGCATTAGTAAGGCATATTATTTCTCATTCACCATACTTTGAACAAGTATCAGGATGCAATCATTGCATATGGCATAAACCACCCCAGCATAATTTGGGAATGATACCAGTTGGTATATTTTCCCACTATGATCTATCCATCTGAAATGACAATGTGTACGTGATTACCCAAAATAGTTTTACTGTAAATTAAAACACTGACTGGAGTCTGCAAATAATGTTTCATCAGCCTTGAGGGGTAACTTACAGTCTGTAATTTCATTCATGTTAACAACTACTAAATCCCAGAGCTTTCAACATTTTTCATACAGTCTTCATTATTTTATAGAGGAACTTGGTTAGGACTGGTCAGTCACATACAAGACTGCATATACCACTGCAGTAGGAGTGATCAGTCACCACCTGACCACTCCTGCAGCAGTGGCATTTGCTGTTTGATCAGCAGTTGTATATTAATTTACTCCCCAGGCTAATGTAACATTATTTGCAGACTCCAGACAATGTTTTAATTTACAGTAAAACTACATTAGCTGTAATCAGTACATACCATCATTTCCGATAGATCATAGTGAGAAAATATATCTTGACATCTATCATTCCTACATTATGCCTGCTGGTACCAAATGGCTTATGCCACATGACAGTTACTCATTGTAATTATTTATTATGAATAGGCTAATAAAAAGATATGCCATATTTATGACTGGTTAATGGGCTGCGACATGGCCGATTAAATGATGTACAGTGTGATTGTGTTGATGTCACACATGCCAAAAATGACACAATAACTATTGTGGCTCTTCTGTCTGTTAACAATCAGTCAGACTGACTTTTTTTTTTTTTTTTTTTTTTTTATGGTGTGTAGGCCTACCACCAGACCTTAAAAAAATCTAGGGAAAACAGTGGGCATCTTAGCCCCATTAAATGTCCATGTACACACTAGTAGAACAACAAAAGCAACATGACCCCATTATGTCCAACAGGAAATAAATCAGAAAAAGACAAAACAATACCACCAACAAATAAAAACTCTGTGGACACTAGTGGTGGTTGCAAACAGTAGCCTAGCATTGAGCTTCGTGAATTAGGCTAAATAAGCCAACCCCACACATGCTGTAGCATCAGAATATAACCTAACCATCACAAGACAGACAACACGGAGCTGTTTAAACTTTAACTGCAGCAACACAAACACGTTACAGCAAAGAGGAGCAAAAGGAGGGACTGTAGGCTACACAACGTTGCCTGTAGTTGTTGTTAAAATCATTTTGAGTTGTTGCACTCACCTGTATGAGTCACTCTGAGCTGTGTCCACGCGAAGTCCCCCGTTTAGTCTGCGCTTTGTCAAACTTCTCTGCTCGTTCATTTTAAAGCCTAACGTGAATATAACAGTCCACTCGTCCTTTTTGTGCCGCTGCGCCCCACAAAGTTTTCCAAAATGTTGAGCTGACAGTCCGTTGAATGTAAAATCCCTCGAGTCAAAGCTCTGACGGACGCACGGGGACTTTAGCATGTTAAACTAGCACCTGCGGCTGCGTCACGCAGCGTCACAGATGTGTTGTTGGTCACGAGCGTACACGGCACGTTGAACAGTGAATGGGTCAATAATTAAGGTAGACGCAACCTTTCTTAGAGCTATGTCCAGGCACAGTAACGCTAACCATAACTTACACGTTAGCAAACGTTATTTGATTTAGTCGTTGCATTTGAAATATTCGCTACATGGATGTATTAGACCGGATGCGACTGCCACCCCCTGGTGGTGCGGCCTATATAAATGATACATTTAAATGTAGACAAAGATAGGCCTACATGAGAAATAGTAGACCGACTTTAAGTAAAATTACATATTTCCACAACTACAAAGAAGTACAAGTACACAAAACGACTTAAAGGAGCGAGAGCAAATGTATTAAATTATCTTAAACCCTGCTTTCAACTTAATTTGTTTCGAGCAGCCTAAAGTTTAAAGGCCTATGTGAGTATTAGTACACAGAAATCACCTTGGTTAAGAACATAAACTTAAAAGAAGCCTGCTGCAGATGGTTGATGTACTGCAGTGATTATTTAGAGCTCCTTTTTCCACTGGTGGTGAATCTGAAGTATTTGAAGTAAAACTAATCATTAACTGTGGTGGTTGCTGCAGCAACATTACCACCTAGTGGATATTTTTAATGTACTACATTAGCAGGGGTAGCTGCTTTATTGTTAGAAAAAGATTTCAGTTTTTGTATTGTAGTATGAAACTTGAAGAATCAGGTTCACAATAAACTACTACTGACACTCTTTGGCTCCATACCCAGAGTCCAGCGCAGATACTCACTCATTGGACACCACAGAGCCGCTCTCATACAGAAGCTGGAGAGCCACCAGTCAATCGATTGCATTGCTAGTGATAAAAACAGCTCATGAAAATACAACAAACAGCACTAACATAAATTCCTCAGAAGAAAACTATCGCTGACTACCTGACATCGTTCCCTCTGTGAGCAAAAGAGCCAAAGCACGCAGCAAGTATCTGCAGAAACAGACCAGGCTTCTTGCCAGCCTCCTGATTCATGCTCTCTTCCTTGACTGCACTCCCATTGGTACACCCAGAGCTGTTACTGTCCACATTCGACCTTCTCTACAGCCGACCATCCACGTCTTTGTATTTGGGATCTCCTTGAATGCCATAAATGTCACTGTCACTAATGCAATCACCAACCTCAGCCATGTGCAGCTTGTGCAGCAGGTCTTTGTAGAGGCCAGAATCTTTGTGGATGGCGTGGGACCGTCGACTGTGAGGATCAGTGATAATCATGGGGCCGTCAGTGCCATTCAGACCTATAAAAAATGTTGTTTTGCAATTCAGTGATGAACTTAGTCTGATTTACTTGCGCTTTTACAACTGCTAAGGTCAAATGTTTTGAGGCTTATATAGTCAGATAAATATAAAAAAAGGTAAATTATTTCAAATGTACATCTTAGTTGTCAGGCAAAAAATAATGCTAGCTTTTTCATCTCTTTCAGCCGGTGACGTATTCTGCTTCAAGGAAAAATGTACTCAAGTCTTTAATAATCAATTTTGCCTCCGCTGCAGTACATTAAATTGCAATACAAGCCAGTGCTGAAATGTCTTGCTCAACACAGTGACTGTTGTATGACACTGAGAAAATCACACGGAGCTTTGAGTTTGCATTAGGAATGTATCTGACTCTCTACAGACCTGAGATGTGTGTTGTTCTTCCTGGCAGCATTTGTTAAACACATCCAAAGTGTTCAGTTTCACACTCTAGGCACAGTCAAGACCCCTTGAGTTTTTGCAGCAGGGATTTTAAAAATAAATGCCTTAGTGTGTTTAAGCTGATTTTCTGGGTTTAGTGTTTCGGAGAGTAATGAAACAGAGCTGTGAGAAGCACAGATGTTTGGTTCCAGAAGAGCACCAGTCAACTCCCTGCAGAGGAATGCCTGACTGGCACAGGGGAACACCGAGTGCTCTTTTCTAATAAAATATAATCACATGTCGAAGGATTGGACATCGTTTTATTTCCACAGTCAATAAAGACATTCCATTAAGGAAATCTCATGTGAAAAGAAAATGTAGAGGCTCCCCCTGCCCAGACCAGGACATGAACAGGATCTGGGACCGGCCGGCTTGATGCTCCTTCTTTAGTTTGATGGGAAAATGGCGTGCTGAGAGAAAAAACTTAAATCCAGTGGCTTTGTTTGTTTAATTTTTTTCAGATAGCAAAACTAATTAAGGTGAAATTTCTAATTAGATCACAGGTACAGATCGGGAAAAAAATTATTTGCTGGCATTGAATGTTCCTGAAATCCACTGTTGTGTTACACTTGTATGTTTCATATGTAGTGGATATTTGAAACTTGACATTTCTCAGTGTTTCAGTTTTCAATGTAAAACAACACTTGTGACAATACTTTACAACACTGATCGACCTCAGGTGTCCTGTCTTGCATTTGGACGCCTTTCACAAGCATTTTAATCCTTGAAACATGAGCAATTTGGTTTCCTTTATTTTAAAAACATGGAAATGAGGCAATGAAAAACTTGACCAAAAAATTTCAAGAAATTAGTAAAACATTACAAGAAAAAATGGCATAAAAAATAAAAGAGAGAGAAAATTAACAAAGAAACTAGGAACAAAAAGTTTCAGAAAACCATATTCTTACTAATCATAATAATGTATTTAAACATAGGTATTTGTATGTGTATATGTTTTAAAAATATACCATGTTAGCACATTTTTTCCAGGCTATCTCCTTGTTTTTGGTTGGGTTACGTTCCAAATTTTCTTCTCCTAATGCTCTTGAAAGCAATCAGGAATATGGATATTCCATATGGATATTGATATAAACCACATGGATATTGTAGGAAAACATCATGTTTTGGTTTCAACTACCCAGTTTGGTGGCTACAAACATGAAATGTCCCTGTGTCTAATTGAAAAGACCCAGATTTTTTGTTTCTTTGTTGGTTTCGCACAGCAGGTCTGCTGCTGTCTGCTGCTTGGCAGCCGTCTCACCGAGGTTTCACACATCCAGCATCCCCTCCCCCCACTGATGAGAAACTCAGCTCATGTACACATAATCTGAACTCCATCACTTGAAATGACATGATATGTACGAAACAAACAAATGTAACACATCCATGGTTTACAGAAACCCACAATGCCAAAATTTTGTTTTGGCGACTGGGTTGAACATTCTGCTTTTTAATAATCCTTTAAGATCCTCGATCTTAAAGGAATAGTTTCACACTTTGGAAAATATGCTTATTTACTCTCTTGCTGAGAATTACATGAGAAAATCAATAGCACTCTCAAGCTAAATATGAAGCTAAAACCAAAGAGTTGTTAGTTAAGCTTAACATAAAGACTGAAGACAGGAAACAGTTTGCCTGGCTCTCTCAGTTTATTGATAATCCAGCCAATAGCTGTTAAAACATTTCACTTACAACTACAAATGCGAACATGGTGGTGCAACAGGAAAAGTCACTAAAACACATTGACTGGACACACCATGGGTTTCTGTACTCATGGCCACCCATCCAATAATTGTTGAGACCTTTTTATTAATTAAAATGTAAATAGACTTATTACTGTCTGGAAAAATTAACACAGCAGTGCTGGAAACTGCAGCTTCAGAAATGGCCACTTAAGGCTGGCTCCAGAAGCAAGTCAGTGCTCAAAGACCCCAAATTTAAAATATCCAACTTTACAGAAAAAATAAACATGTTTACTGCCTGGTACAAAAAACAGTTTGATCGCTAAGCTAATTTTCCCATTAATGACAACTGTACTGTGGGTGAATTTTTATATAACTCAATCATTTAAACTTTATTATGGCTTAAGCTCTTTGCACGCCAAGTCATGCTTGCACACTGACTCAGAAACTTTCGTCCATCATTAAAGTTTTCAAAACTGGTTTAGATAATTAGATAGTTGGTTGACCAAGAAGCACTAAAGAAAATTTGATGTAACCTATGAGACAAATCTGAAACAAGCGGGTGGAAAAGGGCACACTGGTTAGATGCTGATGGAGAAGAGGATTTAATCGAGGATGAAGACCGCACACAGTCAGATCAACAGTGTGGAGACAGAGAGGGAGGACAGCTCAGCCCTTTAGCCATGGTGCCAAATGAAAGACACGGGAAGAGAGTGGCGACAGCCAGAGAGGTGTGTTGTCTGTCTGTGTGTCTTTCTGCTTTGCCTAATATTGTGGATTTTTGCAATAAAAAAGACCAATAAAACACATTGGACTCAGTCTGCAAGGTTTCTGTGTGCAATTTATTTTGACTGATGCTGGATTTTTTTTAAATGTACATGAAAAATATGGATTTGGCTTGCGAAGGTTTCTAATGTTATGCTTTAGAATGGCTTGGCCAATTTGAGAGACAAACTGCAGATAGTTTGTGCGCTCATTTCACTTAGTAGAACATCCTAGTATTTTTGGCATACTGCATTTGACATAGCATGCATTGGGACATACTAAATCTTTTTCTGGCATACTATATAGTGTGGTAGTATGGATAATGGAACTCAAAGTCACCTTAAACTAGACTCTATTATAAGCCTGGGAGATGTTAAAAACAGGATTAAGGACCTTTTGAACATTGAATGCACATGTCTGGTTTCTGAACACTGCAATTTATTGTTTGTTACACATTGACTGTTTTTAATTTGTTTTGCTTTTGCTTGTGTGTGAACATTCATGCTGTTTGTTTTAACTTTTGCTGTTGTGTTTTTAGCCTGTTTGTTCTTTTATGAGAAATTCTTCATGCTGCTGTCTTGGCCAGGGCTCCCTGGAAAAAGAGATTTGGAATCACAGTGGGACTACTCCTGGTTGAATAAAGGTAAAATAAGGGAGTTATGCACTGGAACTGTTGCTTAATTGGGAGCACACATTTGTCTGAGGACATCATATAAATGATTACCAGATAAGCTTAATGTCTGCTGTGCAGAAAACAATGAAAGAATGTGCTGTTCATCATTCTGCATTCCACTCAGCTTGTTGTCTGTCTCATACACCTCCCTGTTTGCCTCGTTTCGAGGATCAGTTCAAGTATTGCCCCCCGCATTTTATCCTTCGGAAATCCCATTCAGGTATGGTAAGATCTCTCAGGCTGCATATTCTGCGTAGTGAACAGAGCCCCCCAACATCTGGAGGAGGCCATATTACCCCTCCATGTATCCCAGCCCCCCCCCCCCCCCAAAGAGGAAGACATTACCCCATCAGCTTCACTTTTCACCGCTATTGCTTTTATTTCTGATTGCCCACATGTTTGAGAGTCTGCACACCTTGACAGGAGATATTTTAATTGCTGCAAAGATATGCAGAAAATGTATCTGGCTTATATGCAGACCTGTAGTCATGTGAAAGGTATGTTTTTGCAGCTGACATTCCAACCTGATTTCTTGGGTCAATTTCTTGAGCAGTTAACCCCACCTCCAACATGCACACACGCACGCGCGCACACACACACACACACACACACACACTGATACACAGATTTTTTACCCAAGTCTCACCCCTCAGTACACAGGCTGCATACTTTCACATCCAGGGTTTGGGTATGTAAGCCCATAAGCGACATATTGTTGCCTTATTGTCTGGATATTTCTCAGTTCTTCCACCAAGTGTTTCAGGAGCCAAAGGATAATTTGTCCAATGTTAAAATCTATTTAACCACAGGAACTCAGGCAAGCCCATATTGATCTACCCTTACAAAATGTGTCCATTACATGTCCCACATTAGTGTCTAAAGCAATATGTCCTTGCATGAGCCGTGACTCACAGTTCCAGTATCGCCCTGCCAATGTACTTAACATTTGACTACATTTGTTTTTTTCCAGAGTACAGTATGTCCAAGGCATTTTGGCTGATGAAGTTTGATGTATTGTTTTAATTTGTAACCTTAATTTATGTATTTTCATGCTTAGGAGCAGCTTTCCCCTCGTAATTTGTCATTTCATGGAACCACCCCAGGAGTTTCAGTGAGACAGTTTTTTAAGTCATGTAAAAAGAAAATAAATATCAGTGATGTATCTTGCATTCCTGTGTTATTTTTGTTTGAGGATGCATCTTGGTTCTCCTTGCAGATCAGCCAACATAAATAACATGGCTCCACGTCTGAAGTTGCTTAGCATATCTTCAATATAAAAAATAGGCAAAGACTTTTCAGTTATCTAAACCATCTACAATAAATGTCAGACTTTGGTGTCAATCCAACAGCGATAACTCAAGGGGAGTTTCTGGAGCCTCTTTAGATCAGAATAAGTGCAGCTACAAAACTGAAATGGAGCAGGCAGGGGAACTCAAAGTGTAACAACCAGGAAAATAAGGTTTAAACAGGCAAAACAATACTGGAAAGCTTGGTGAAGCACACCAAACAAACTGGAAGGAGAAGAATGGATCTGGGCCAGTAAATATAGAGACTGGCTGATGAGGGGATGAAATGCAGGTGGGGAGATGGGCTCAGGTGAGGTGAATGAGAGGACTGATCTCAAATGACTGCATATGTAGTTGGTGCCTACATTTACATGCACAAAATATTCCAGGTTCTGCCCTTTTTCAGAAAAAGACTATACACCTACTAAAGCTGTTTTAATGGCTAAAAAAAAGAAGAATATTCTACTAATATTCCTGTTTACATGCAACCATGTTTACTCGAATTAATGGCCCGAACATGTTATTTATCATGTCAAAATATATTCATTCTGAACATAGTCAGTGGCTACGATCACATGCACACTAATATTCTACTATTAATCAGAGAATAACAATATTCTAAGTCTGAAACAGGTCAAACACATAGCATATTTCCTTTTTATATTCCAAATTAGGCCTTTTTCTGAATTTAGCATTTTTTCTGACTAAGATAAGTGTGATATGACAGTATGATTCTGGTTTCGTTAGCATTCTTTAGACATGTATACAGCACATTTAGAATATACGTCTCAGATGGGGTGTTTACCGCAGTTTGCAACACACGGCCTCTCAGTTGTTTACAGTCAGATCTCTGTGTTGTCATGGATACGTTGTAGACAACCCAAATATCTAACAGTCTCCAAGGCTTCGATAGAGATAAAGATGCATGCCTAAAAGAGAAGTACACATATTCAGTACTTTCTCATGTCTGCTACGGTTCTACACTGCCCCTGCTGTTTATATGGATACTGCATCTCAGGTCAGTGTCATGTTAATTTTTTAGGATGCAGACAGCCAATGTGCCGAACTGATCAGGGGATGTGTGGCAGTCATCATGTGTACGCGTAGTAAACAGCAAATATATCGCCGCCTTACTCAACAATTTAAAGCTATAGTGAAAAAGTATTGTAAACTAATGAGGTCTATAGGTCAATATTGTAAGTGCCCATTACATTATTTCCCAACATTGCTGTTGGCATTTCTAAAGCTTAAATGATATTCTGCTGTCTCTCAAAACCTCTTCATGTAAAAGATTGACATTATCTGAATTATCCTGTCCTTATTAACAAGAATTACAGCTCAGCTAAAGTTAGTAATTAGCAAACATCTCAAACACTTTGTCAATTTAATGTATCACTAATGAGTTGTAGCAACATCTGTGTTTCTGTCATACCCAATCAGGCCTTTGATCAATAACGTTTTATACACTGTTGTTGTTGGCGGCATCGTCTGACTTTGGCATCTCTATTTGTCATTTTTCTCTACCACAAGGTCAGTTCAAAGGAATATCTTGAAACAGATGCAGGCCTACATCAATTTCTCTGGTTTCTCTCAGTATAATTAGGTCCCGATGCTGTTTTCTGTTGAAGGTTCTCTGTAATGGATGTACATGCTGGACTGTCAGATAGAGCCTCCAGCTTATTCTTGTGGTGTTCGGTTATGGAAACCAAGTAACAATTTTATTATGATTTATAGTCAGACAGGGAGAGGCTGCAAAGACATATTAAGGACATATTTTTCAAACATCTGAATCACTATTGGCCAAATATATTACATTTACTTGGTGACATTGGTGCAATGGTATGAGCCAAGCCATAAAAAAGAAATAAAAGTAAAAAAAAAACAAAGGTTGGAATCAAATGATGTCTGGACCTTGGTTTTATATTGGCTGCCAGACTTCAAAGTTTGTTCTGTAAATTAGAGTCATGATTAGAAAGGCCAGACAAAAGAATGTAAGATACATAAGAGCAATATAATAATATTCTGAATTTGATACAGGACATTTAAACAGCATATTAAGTTTCTGAAATTAGGACTTTTTCTGAATGTAGCATTTTCCAACTTAGGCATATGGTTATACTGTAATTATTTGGGTGTCAGGAGCATTTTCTGGACATGTGTACGGCGCATTCGGAATATTTGTGTCAGTTGGTATTTCTAGTTTGCGACACACGGTATCTTGCCCATTTCACAGTGAGCTCTGTATGTTGTCATGGATATGATGTACACAAACCAACGGCCAAAAGAAAAGTCCACATTTCTGCTAGGAATGAGAAACACACCTACTTTTAAACATTAAGAAAGACTTGGGATTTCAACAGGTTTTTGGATATGTAGAATCATCACAACAATAACATTGTCAAGACAGTGGTTAAAGAAATGCAAGAGGGGGGCTATGTTTACAATATTCAATCTCACAAGTTCACCACAGCTAAAAAACTGAAAAAATCCTATTTTGATGCAAAGAACCAAAGTGGCACAAGCAGCTCCAGCTGTTTCACATTGCCATATTTGGATGTGGTAAACAAGTGCCAGCACATTTATCAGAGTATGCATCGCTGCATTTTTTTTTTATTAGGTATGTAAGAGCTCGGTAGGAATGTTGTCTTTTTTGGAATAAGGGCAAAAACCGGAATATTTTGTGCATGTAAACGTAGTCATCTTAAGTTTATAACTGAACATACGGCGGTGTGTCATCAGCGTAGAAAGAAAACATCATTTTAGAAATAACCTTAAATGGTGGGAGTATAAAAACTAAACACAACAAGGGGCCGAGGACTGCACCTTGTCAAACAACACTTCCAAAATGAGCAAAGAAAGAGGGAACATTACTCGGCAAGCAAGGTTTTCATACAGTATAGCATTTTTATTTCGTAGATAAAAGAGACAGAGGAGACAATAATGAAAATAACAAGCCCAATTAAGTGTACAACCCAGAAAATACAAGGTATGAAATAGAGAGAAAGCCAAGCTTTTATGATGCACGCTGAGTAGGCTTCTCTTAAGAGTTTGAGAGAGGTCGTTTCATGGTCAGCAGCAACAAAAGCCCGATGAGAAGTAGAGTTCTCAGTAAAAGAATAACTTACACTGTAGATCTAAGAAAGGCTATCTACAACAGGCATTTTTAAAACATGATTCATCTGTGCATGTTGTCTTCCAGGGTTAAGTCAGGCTAATAAATTCAGTTTATCACAGTTAGGTGTGTTTGGCATTTTGTCTGGAATCCCACAGAGAGAACATAACTCTGCTGCAACACCGATCCAGATGCACATGGCAGAAACGGCTACTGTTCGGTCTGAGAGTTTCCACAACTACATTATACAGCTGCAAACCAGGGTTAATTGGATGTTATTTGAAAATGAATGATTGCAATCCTATCTTTAAATGGTAAATCAGGACTGATCTTGTAATCTGAAAGCCACGGGGTGAATCCTTGTTGATTTCATTAAATCTGTTTCAGTCCTGGAGGAGAAAATGAGAGAAAAGAGGCAGGATGAAGGAGGAATGTAAAGCCTGAAATGAGACAAATGAGGCTTGCCATCCTGAGTGAGGAAGCACAGAGAGGAGAAATGAGTGAGAGGTGAGATGAGTGTGAAAGAAAAAAAAAGAGGATGAGGGAGGGAGTTTAGCTGAGCGTGAGAATGACTGAAAATGGATAAACAGAGGGTGGGAGGGGAAGACGGTAAGACAGAAAAAGAGAGGTGGTGGAAGTGAGTGAGTGAGAGATGGGCAGGGAGGTATAAAGAGAGGGAGGGAGTAATATAAGAGAGGCAGCCATAGAGGGAGAGGTGACAGAGTAGATTATCCTCCTCTCCTCTCCTCCTCTCTGCCAGCCTCATCATGTTCATGTTGCAGATGTTGACTGTTATCTCTCTGACTGTTATTCTCCTGGCATCTGTGGAAGGTAGGACACAGCCATACTAACTATGTGTGTGTGTGTGTGTGTGTGTGTGTGTGTGTGTGTGTGTGTGTGTGTGTGAGTGTGTGTGTGTATGTGTGAGAGTGTGTTGCGTGCACCCTGCAGGTGGACAGTGTAGCAAAGAGAGCGATGGCGAAGACAGAAAAGGAGAGGGAAAGAGGGATAGCAGCAGCAGCAGGGAGGAAGGCATGGATGTAAACAGAGGGGCAGGAGGACAAGCATCACACAACACTCAACACAGAAAGAAAGCAACTGTCTCATGGCTCAGTCTGCGTGATGGTGTCGCCTCGTGTGTTGTGAAAGCATTAGAAGTGCTGTCATGTTCCCTAGGACGGATACAAAATCATCTGTGGCATAGCAAAGCGTCACTGTCCTATTTTACAGCTCTTATTGCTCCTGCTGCTTCCATCGCACTTTAATTTGTTTACACATTTGCTCTGGATGAGGAGGCATCCATGGCACACCCTCCATGCAAACACACACTCCTCCTCTCTTTCTCTCACTTTCTCGGTCTCTCATTTCACTGCCATGGTAGTATGTGTTTGCAGCACAATGGGATGCCATTGTAATGCCTCTGACATTCTTGTGTGTGCATGCGTGTGTCCATAAGTGAGTGTGTGTATATGGAACAAGAGGGCATGTGCACATTCTGCAGAACAGCAAACATTTGGCTGAAAAGGTGTTCGCTTACATCACAACATTGACTTCACAGTGTTTAAAAATCACGATTCTGTGCAGAAAATGTGATTTTAAAATGCCTCTGTATCCAGTGGTGGATGAAGTATTCAGATTCTTTACTTAAGTAAAAGTAGTAATACCACACAGTGAAAATACTCTATAATAAGTAAAAGTCCTGCAATGAAAATTATACTTTTATACAAGTAAGTATGAATAGGAAAATATAGGTATTAAAAGTAAAAGTACCCAAGGCGGAAAAATCATTTAAAAAACAACAACAAACAAAACACGCCAAAACCTGTTAAAAAAAAAAAAAAAAAGAAAACAAAATTGTTAAAACATTTTTAAAAAATACCCCAAAACTCAAAATAATTAGAATAAAACAAGAACGCAAATTTATATATAAAAAAAAAGAACCCCCCAAGCCCCTTGAAATCATAAAACCTAAAACCTAAACCTAAAAACTCTTGATTATTTAAAAGGATTTAAAAAGACAAATAAAAAATCCCTCAAAAATTTAAAACATGAATAAACCACCCCAAAAGACAATTAATCAACTGATCATTGCAGCTGAACTTAAGATAAACTGTTAAGTTTAATTTATTACAAAAAAGCATTTTTTTGTGTGTGTGTATGTAAAAATAAAGACAAAGTAACTAAAACTATCAGATCAATGCAGGGAAGTAAAAAGTACATTTCTCTTTGAAATGTAGCTGGGTAAAAGTATTAGATGACATTAAAAGAAAATACTCAACTAAAGTACAGGTACCTCAAATCTGTAGTTAAGTACAGTGCTTGAGTAAAATGTGCTTAGTTACATTTCACCACTTTTTGTATCTAATGCTAATGTTATTTGTTATTATATGCAGCACATACTGTTTGAAGTTTTGCATCACTATAATAGTGTTGTTTCAGTGCCTTGTCCTCACTGTTTTCACTCTAAGAATGACCCGGTAAAGCTAAAATGAAAAGGTGTGAAACAGAAGACAGCAAAACCAACATGTCTTTGTCTGTTTTAGGTAAAGGCGTGCAGATGCAAAGGGATGTCCAGTGCTGCATGTTGTACTCCCAGGGCAAGGTGCGTACCAAAGATGTGTTGCGGTTTGAGGTGCAGACGGAGGGGCCCGACTGCAGTATACAAGCCATCATGCAAGTATTTCAACTATCCACTCCTGGAGCTAAAGAGCACACAGCAATCTGCAGGCATGGAAAATATGCCTCTCGTTAGAAGAGGGCAGAGCCGGGGCTGAGAGGCATTGTCATCTTTCCAGGTCATGTTGTTATGGCAGGGCTCAGAGCTGTATTTGCCAGGGAAGTAAGAAAGGAAATATGTGGGAATAACAAGCCATCTGAAAATACCTTCCGAGCCAGCTGAGCCCTGCCGCAGCCATTCAGTCAGAACAGCAGGGTTTAGTTAAGTAAACCATTCTGCGTTGTGATACCTATTGTTTCCAGCGGGTCAGAGAAATCTGATGTAGCTGGGGAATGAGGAGCTTGCTTTTTCATGCGGTCCAGTTAACAAAAACATAGAATTCTTGTACAGTGGATACAATAGTTTCTTTTGGTCCTCTCTATTTCAGTGGTTCCCAACCTCTTAAACTTTCCTCGTGTTTGATCACAGTTTGAAAAAAAATCTATCTATCCAGTCAGCGTCTCTTCTTTGTGATTCTTTTGGGCTCTCACAGGCTTCACCTGACAGACATCATTGCAAGTCCTTGACATCATTGCTGAATCATTGTTTCTTCCGCTCTTGTGCTTCCAGAATATTAAAATTTGGGGTTTGTGCAGCACCTTGTACTCCAGTGCTGTATTTTGTAACAAGTACTGTGTTCTTTTTATAGTCTTTACACAAAGAAGGCGGTGAAGTGTGCAGACCCCAGAGACCGGAAGGTGAAGCGGTTGTTGAGAAAGCTCCTGCAGAGACAGAGAGCCAAGGCCCACCGAACCATGTGGCTCCTTCCTCATGACAACCTGCCTGTCATGTCAGAGGTACAAACTGCTTTTTGGCTACGTAACAATCACAACCTCCAGCAGTACAATATGTAGTACAGTTTATATTGAATGTAATTGTTGTCAAACCTAGAACATTCAAAAATGTACTATTATTATTATAGATCATCATACATCCATTATTAGTCTATGGCCTCATTACCACTGCACAAAAACAGAAATGCTTGCACCCACTAACATCTGGCGTTTTAATGCAATGGGAATGCGTACAATCGGCATTCACACCCGGGTCAAATGACTGCAGTAAACACCGTTTTTTGTTGCCTCGGGCTCCAATCAGCATTGATGGGAACACACCTGGGTGAACACGCTCATTTAAGGAGCTCATTTCAGGTCCTTAACTGGTGAGTTAAAATGATGCAACAACACTAATTACCATGTGTCTCCTCCTAAGCTGCTCTAAAACATTATTCAGTA
Organism: Plectropomus leopardus; assembly: GCF_008729295.1. Classification (NCBI taxonomy): domain Eukaryota; kingdom Metazoa; phylum Chordata; class Actinopteri; order Perciformes; family Serranidae; genus Plectropomus; species Plectropomus leopardus. The sequence continues at coordinate 24,136,920 of NC_056465.1, forward strand.
AATCTGCACTGAGTTTAAAAGAGACACTGAATAAGTAAGAGACGTAAAAAAAGAAGAAAGTTTTTAATGACCTCTGTTCATGCTGCTGTCTGCTGCTTACCTGATCAATGGCCTGTCCATGACGTAGAATGGACACATCAACAAAACACCCTCCCCCCAACACACAAAAGCTGACCGAGAGGCAGACTCGCTGCAGTGGTGTGTTCACTGGCAATGGGAATGCAGTGTATCACCTATAATTAGTGGGTTTATGCACTTTTGGAAAAACCAGCGTGGACATGCTGTTGTTGGTGAGAAAGGGATATATTTTACTGACTGCTGAACTAGATGGACCAGAGGTGGTTTCCCTACGACAGACCGAGTGTTAGCATTAGATCTTTGGATCACTTTTCCCTTATGTTTGTTTTATTTTGGTGCCTCCAATAGAATGCGATTAAATCCAATTGATTCAGCCAAAAGCAGACAATGCGATGGTTGATTTGAGATAGGATTTTTCATGTTCTTTCTACATTACCATCGACATTTCCTCTTCTTGTGATCATCAGGACAAGAAAGATAACTGGGCGGTTCTCAACGTGGAGTGATGGAGCGCCGTCAAATATGGACGAAAACTCATAGTCATAAGTACATTTTTTATGCCATTTGACTATGTTGAAACCCATGCAAGTTCAGCGTGCGATATATAATGCATGAACGTACCTCACAAATGTCTGATCTCATATTTTTGCATTCTTCTCCCACAGGCCAAGTAAACTTTCAGCAGCTCGTCATCTTTACTCGGCGCAGCTTGCTGACTCTCCAGTCGTCTTGTGTCTCTCTCTATCCACACTATCTGTCTCCCTGGGACCAGACCTGGGCAGCAATACATATTTAAATGGCTTTAGATATTTAAACATGAACTGTGCTTGAAATATTCTCAAACACATGGCTGGAACAGTCTCAGCAGAGGAGTATTTACTTGTAAGATAAGTTGAACTGATTTTTTTTTTTCAATGGCTCATACTGTTATTTGCCAGAGTCTGCCTGGAAGTGTCTCCTTCTGTAACATTGCTACCCGTGGCTGATGTGAAGTCAGTGGAAAAGGTGTAATTAAGCAAATGACGAACGAGCAGTGATATTTATAGAATACTGTATATCAGCAGGATACTCTATGCTTTTGTGACTTGTATACCTTCAGTAATGTGTTTATAACACTGCACACAGTTAAGAGGACGGGGTTTCATCACGGTGTGCAGAATATTGGGGAACATCTCACTGATACTGATTTGCACTTTGTTTGGTTTGATCCAGGTTCCAGTTGTATTAAAAACCCTCCTTCAGGCTTTGACCTGAAGTATTTGACTGTTAGACAGGTGAAGTCAAAGTGGGATCACAGAGAAGATTTCACCTGGATACAACTTCCTGTGTCACATAAAGAGATAATGTTCCTGATATTCCGTCCACTCTGTATATTGACTGTTTGTAAACTCAGCATGAATCTTTTACAATGAGGCCCTCAGGCATCTACCAGAGATTGACATATCTTCACAGTTTACATTTGTCTTTTCCACCAATAGTCTGTCACTAAACTATGCCAAAGTATTCATGACTGAACTCACCACATGGCAAGGCTGTTAAAACTTAGAGGGCTCAACTGTGTGTGAAGCACACGAGTATTGTATTGTAGAAGAATGCACTGTATGGTAAAAACACAGTATCTCAAGTGAGCTATTTTATAAATTAATCTGAAACAATAATGAGAGATGCCTCACTGTCTTTTTCTTTTTTTTGGTATCTTGTGTGTCTGCACAACTTTATTTAGCCACGCTGTCAAGCAGGTAAAGAGAAGGACCCAAATGCAGATAGTCAAGGCAGAAAGGGACTGTTAATGACCAGATGAAGATAAAAGTAAACTTACAGGCAAGGGGGTGCAGGTACAGGTGGCTCAAAAGCAAAGGAAAATGGCAATAAGGAAATTCCAACAATGACAACTGACAAAGGAAAGTGCTGCAGGATTGATGATGAAACAAGCTGCAGGTGGGGAGATGGGCAGGGAGGCCCAGGTGAGGGGGGTGAGGTGATTGCAGTGCAGGTGGGAGTGGCAGTATAAGGAGTAAAAGGAGAGTGTGGAGGCATCTGGTGGACAGGTGAAGAATAAAACTGTAAGAGTTTGGGAAAGTGGAGATGTACTTGAAGAGAGGGACGGAGAGGCAAAGTAAGCAGGAGTCCACCACGAATGTAGAACTAGATACATGTCAGGCTTTGAAGCCAAATTGAAATAGTGGCCAAACCTTGTTGTTACAACTTCTGGGTCTGTTATAAGCTGCCATTGAGCCTATTAATAAAGAATTAATAATTATAATTAATTTATATTCAAGTTAATTTATAGTCAAGTCAAACTTTTTTGGCTTCAAGCATCACTCTTGTATTAGAGAAGTGTATGACTTACTGCACCCTGAACCTGGGATCCTTAAAACTTTTTGGGCATATGTGTCAGGTGAGAAATTCCAACATGTTCTCATCCCAAGTTATATATATATATTGCAACTTTGTCAGTAGATTTCCACATCGACATGTTAGCCTCTGGTTCTGGGATGCTGCTACTGAAGCTGGAACGTCAACAAAAGTACAAGGTGGGACAATGGTATGTTTGGACAAAAATAGCATGTTTAGGATTAGGCAACAAAGGCACAGATGGATATATTTAGGAAACCATCACATTCAGATGGGAAGTGAACACTTGACTACTGCATGAAACTCCAGGGTTTTTTTAGTGCTCTTTATATCACGTCGTTACAGCATTTCTACCTCACCTCACAGGTGCCGTCTCGCCATCTGTTGGCGTATCATACATCTGCAAAAGGTGACTTTTTGCGTCGGGATCTTACACCAGTATCACTGTGAAAAAGGCAGTATTTCAGAATGAGAACAGGTTGGTTTTTCTCATTACATTGGATGAAGGAAGGAAGAAGGCCCCACCTCTAGCACTGTATCCAGTTCTCTTTATACATCCAGCTGAGTCAGACATTGCTTACAGCGCAGCAGGTACATTTTGAATTTGTCCAATATTTTGGTTTATGCCTAAATACCAAACTAGTGACATTCCCATCAGCTTCAGCTGTACTTTTGTTTAGTTCTTAGCTAATTTTAGCACGCTAACTATGATGATGAGCATGTTTGACATTGCACATTTTTCTGTATGTATTCTTTATTGTCACTGTGAGCATTTTAGCATGCTGACTTTAGCATTTAGCTCAAAGTACCACTGTGTAGCCTCACAGTGCTGCTAGCCTGACTGAAGACTCTTGTTTTACCAATTTTGTAAGTAACTAAGATGTCATATGATTTATATTTCAAGATGAGTGAAGGGGGGTTTAATTCTTGTTTCTTAAATACATTGAGTAGCCTATTATTTATGCAAATGAAGAAAACAAAAAGATCATTTCATAACCATTCCTTGGAGTGGCACCTGGATCCATTACAAAATAAAAAATTGGTGATGTAAGACATTAAAATGACAACAGAAAATGTTGACATTTAAAGTGAAACACTAAAAGTTAAGTTTTGTTTTTAGTGTAAACTACAATCATTAAATGCAATTGTGTTAACATAGAAGTCACCCAACTGTAATTTTTTTCTCATATTAAATTTTAACCATGTGTTCAACAGCTTCTGGGAAGGAGGATATCCTCCACCAGGGGTAGCCACAAACACAATAATGAAAATCACAGTTCAATTCCTGAGCCATTTATTTGTCACATTTTTTCCATAATCTGTCCATCAACAATGTCTAGCTTTTTACTGAAATAACATCAAGCCTCAAAACTAAACTCATAGCATAAAAGTGACACAAAGTCAGAGGAACTATAAATGGTACATAACTTCAAACTTCCATAATTATACACAACACTTTCCTCTAAAACTATCAACACCAAAAAGCATAAAGCTACTGTACATTCAATTCCTCAAGGCATTTACTAACTTTCTTCACAGCACCTTTTCACAAAACAATAAAAATAAATCAATCATGAACTTGCAGTATGTTATTCCAGTCAAAATAGGCCAGTAGGTAAATTGAATGTTGATAGTGTGACTCATAAAGCAGAAAACACAGACAGGCAGGTCTAATAAGCATATTATTAAAACCAACAGCAAAAAGTCTTTAAACTTTAAACAATAGTTGTTTATACTTTATGAATAAGTAATCTCAAAAAGAACAAATTAAAGATAAAAAATTGATCATTTTCCTGTTTAATATTTCCTTCTACTAGGAAAACTTAATTATTTTTTGCAGTAAAAAAAAAGAAACAGTATAACTGCAGGTATTCCTGTGAGTAGTACAGTCCTTTACCCATAATTTAAAAAGCAATAGCACCACAAAATATAGGAAATACAAACAAATATAATATTATTATATGTTAAGAAAGCACTGAGTGAAAAACATTCTACCAAGTCACTTAAAATATATCCACTTCAGAATAATCAGTAGCAAAAATTCTCCCTCACGTCATCCTCCAGTGTTCAACAGTCAAGTACATTTAAAACTGCACAGTCAAACTGTGCAAGCAAACTTAAATAACGTAAAAAATATTCAAAACAATTTTAAGACTGGTGTATTTACATCTTGCTGATATGCTCCATTGATTATTTTTGTGTGTAGCACTGTAGTAGCCCCGTATCTAAGTCCTATTAGAGGTAGTTGTAATAAGAAGGACAAAAAAATACGTTTTTCCAAAAGAAATAATGTGTATTAAGTGTTATGTCATGCAACAGCAATAGCCAACTTATGCAGATTTACATATTCACATGAGTGGAAAATCAACTGGTTTGCTTATTATTCATGAATAGTGATGTTTCTCTTAAATAATACTTTGTATTCTAACACTGATGCTGGTAAGGAGTTAATGCTGCTCTGATTGTATGGATCATAAATGATACAAATATTTGAAAACATGATGAAGCTGAAAACTTTTTAAAAGTGATGTTAAAATGTCTTCGACATATTGAGCTTCAGCAGCAAAATGCCCCCAAATAACTGGCACCGTACGCAAAAAAAACCCGACTGTAGGTATCGGATGTGTATCTGTTTCTTAACAGCATGTGTACTTATTTTTGTCATGAAGCAGCCACTGGGCCGGGCTCCTTGTTTCCCAGAGAATTTTTTGTATTGAAAGAAAAATGCAATTTTGAGTAACTGTAAGAAATGATCTTCAAACCGCAAGCACTGGCTGAGTAGACCATGAGCTACTGGTTTCTAAGACTGTCCCTGCACCATTGCAAGCCAACTTTCTAGCTAATATGCTTTAGGTACATGAAGCCCTTAAGGGTGACTTCACATTGTGGTCTCGCTGTTGCGATGGTTGTGTGAGTCGTTTTCCTGACAGATAAGCTGGTAGGGCTTCTCGTTCTCCTCAATTACAGAGTTGCACACCTCAGCATCCTGACTCTGCAGCTCTCCACGGGAAAGGTGCTCCACGATGCCAGCCCCAAGCGAGTCACCTAGCACGTTGGTGGTGGTACGCAAGCGGTCCCTGGGGAGACAAGAAAGACAATCAGAAAAAAACAATGTACAGTAGAGACCATGGAATGTATATAAAAATGTACAAAGTGACAGCTCCCCAAAAATGAAGCCAAAACATCTCCATCGCCCCCTGGTGGCTGGCTGCAGTACCGGTCACAAACCCCGCCCTCTCTTTGTTAGTGAATGGGTCATGGGCCAAACTTTAAACTCAGACTACACATCAAATACATTTGAATTTTTCTTCCCCAAAGATTATCTCTGTCATTTTAGGAGGTTCTTATCACCCTGGATGTTTGTTCAAGTGATTTTTTCTGATAAGTTTGGTTTAAATTAGTTATTTGATGCTTTAAAAGGGGCATTTTATGTCATAAATGACAAATTTGTGACAATTCGTGTGCTCGCAATCAACGGCGCTGTTCGTGATTAGTTGGACTGGTGTATGGGCAGCAAGTCCAACACCACAGAGATTGTGATTGTGCAGACTCTGCCCTCAAATTAAGTCAACAGCACAAGATGGCAGCGGCCGTATCCGGATATTTTGGCTTCATTTTTGTACAGTGGGGATAAGTCATGGATGTTTTTAGAGAACTGGATACAACATTGATATCTATGAAAGTTGCTCACTGGCACATGACGCCAAAAATGCTCGGTTTCTACAGTTTGAAAGTACCCAGATCATCAGCATTGTGGGGTCCATAGAGCATGTGCACTGGAGACTTACGGTCGCCAAGCAACCAACTTCTGGTTTAGCACTCCGCTGACTTGAATAAGGATAGAGTGATTTCATGGTGCGGTTCCTCTGGACTTTCAAAATGTTATAGGACCAAATGGATCAAATCGTGGGGTTAGAGTGAGTCATTTTGCTTTTGAGGACTAGGGCCATTTTTATGAAAAAAAAGCAACAAGAGCAAAAAAAACTTAGATTTCAAGAAATAAATTAATAATATTATGAGAATAAAGTTGCAACTTCAAGAAAAAAGTAATATCATGGGCAAAAACTCATACATTTATGAGAAGAAAGTTGTATAATACGAGATTACACTCTTAAATTTATGAGAAAAAAAAAACTGCAATATTATAAGATTAAACTCATAGTATTATAAGATTAAACTTGCAATTTTATATGAAATTAAGTCACAGACTAAGACTGGAGAGTCTGGTAATGGTGTAAAAAGTGACAAATTATAAATAAATGATCAGAAGTGATGGATTAATGATCACAATTACGAGATAAAATGTTGAAAACATAAGAAATGGAAACTATGGATGGGAGATCTTACCATATTACCCAACTCTAAGGTCTTAATCTTTGGCTTTATTTCTCATAAAATTATGAGTTCAATCTCGTAAATTTATGAGTTTTTGCCTCATAATATTATGAGCTTTATTCTTGAAATCTAAGGTTTTTTATGTGTAACATGGGCCTAATCCTCAGTCATACTTTCCCAATGTAAGTCTATGGGGAAAAGTCTTTATAAGCCCAGTGGCATCAAATTACGGACTCAGGACATTGCAGTACCACTGTTTGGCCACTGCAAAAACTGGCTTCAAGGCCCAGCGCTATTCCTTGGGGCCTAAAGTAAGTGGAGAAGCATTGTCCATCTTTATATACAGTTTATGGTAGAAACCTACAAACAAGGAAAACATGATTGTGTGTCTGCTATAATATCAATCACAGCACAAAATGTATAAATGTGCCTCTAAACAATGTGCTTTATAATCTGTCACTCTGCATTATGCATCAATAACCTTTGTAGTGGTGGGACCTCTGGGCTCTCTGAAGCTTTACAATGACATTTAGGCCGGCAGACCCACAGAACAGCACACAGACCAATCCCCATCAAGCTGACATTTAGTGGGAACTCACAAGAACCAATCCACAGCGATGATCAGTGTAATGTCCTCTGTGGGCAGTCCCACCGATGTCAATACGATCACCATGGTAACCAGGCCAGCCTGAGGGATGCCTGCTGCTCCGATGCTGGCAGCAGTTGCTGTGATACTGAGTGGGCGGTGGGAGGGATGGAGAGGGAGTGAAGACATTTAATAAAAAAGGGAAACAAACAAACAGCACATGTGCACTCCTGATGGGAGAAGTAGATTGATAAAAGCACGAGGAATTATAAAAATTATCTATGAGCTGATCACACAGCTATTTCATCTACAAACTGTACAGAGTTGTGCACATGTTGTCAAAGAGGATTTTACTATGAAGACAATTTTAGTACAATACTGCAGAAACTCTGTAAAATTCACACATTAGAACACATGCTCTGTTAATGAACAGGCTGACAACTGAGAAAGGTGCTGCTAAGACTTATATAGTTTTTACATCAGTTGTTTTGGGTTGTGCAGCCAGGGTCTGTCTTACCATTAGTCACTACTTCTATGTATATCCCCTTTCAAAACAATAAACTACAGTATATTTTAGATGAACAAAACAGAGTAGATCAATAGTAACAGATCAATAACAAGATAAAGATCAATAAAAGGATGGAGAGAAAACCACTAGAAGGCAAGAAAGAAGAAAGTATTCCACTAATTTAGCATTGCACGTCTTTAATGGCCCTGACACACCAGCTATTGGTAAATGTCGGGCCGAGCGTCTGTTGACCTAATCTTTGCAGTATGTTCTGCACCATTAACACCAGCTGGCCCTTTAAGCTCCAACACTGATTGTTGAATCAGCGTTGGAGCTGGCAGAGCCCATCCATGAATGAAATCACTCAAATTGCCAGTTCAGCTGAGTACACAAATAGTCCTGTCGTGCTTCTGGGTTCCCTTTTTTAACGCTGAATACAGACTACTGCCAGCTGTTGGTGTGGAGGTTTATTTCCTCTTTTGCAGGCACAGAACATTCATGTTTGTTGGATGCCGAATGTGGTCTTTGCTGTGGACTCAAATGCAACTTTTTCCTCTAGCATCTACAGTATTTGTGTCTGTGGCGTAAACCAAAAACCAACAAAACTAGTGGGGTTACCTGATGGTGAGAATCTGACCAAAGTTCAGGTCCATGTCATTGACTTGGGCAATAAAGATGGCTGCCACAGCCTCATAGAGGGCAGTGCCATCCATGTTGATGGTGGCACCCACTGGGAGGACAAAACGAGTCACCCGTTTATCCACACGGTTGTTCTCCTCCAGACAGCGGAAAGTGATGGGCAGGGTGGCAGAGCTGCAAGGAGCAGAGAGAGAGACATTTAAAAATCAAGATTTGGAACATGTCAGACACAAAAAACAATACATTACACAGTATTCATTATAAATGTCCTATCCTATCCTATCATATATAGTATTGCACTGCAACATATCGTATTATATTGTATCGTATGGCATCATATGATATTGTATCGTATCATAACGTAACATAACCCATCCCATCGTATCATAACGTAACATAACCTGTTGTGTCGTGTCGTGTCGTGTCGTGACGTGACTTGACGTGACGTATCGCATCGCATCGCATCGTATCGTATCGCATCGTATCGTATCGTATCGTAATGTATCGTATCGTATTGTGACAATGTTACTAAGATTAAGGTCCCACTTAAACTAAAGGTAGTAAGTTGAGTTTTTGTTTCAGAAGGACAGAGGATAAGATTTACCTAGATGAGGTTCCCAAAGCAGTGATGAGCGCCTGCAGCAGTCCACCGATGAAGGTGAAGGGATTCCTCCTGGTCACCAAGAAGTATAGTAGTGGCAGAATAAAGAGGCCGTGGATGAGGAGACCCACAATAACCGTCACGGTGTACATCCCCAGCTGGCCGCCCACCTCTGCAAGATTCTTCATCTCCACGATCTTCCCTGCTATGAGGAACAGGATGCCGACTGGAGCATACCTGAGAGGTGAGATGTTTGTGCATTGGGACAATAGAGAGATGAGGATCCAAAAGAGGAGAAAATTCTTGACAAATTGAAGTCCTAGGACTCAATGTTTTACAACAGCAAAACTATATCAAAATCTCAGTTTACAAACTCACACAATTTGTGCAGTATAATCCAAGCCTCATTTAATCAGTTATTTGCTCGGTACTTCCCGAACAGACGGCTCTCTCTGACTGGACTCTTCAAAGCCAGACTCCATCTACAAAAGCATTAATTTTAACATGCTGAACGCTGGAGCTGCTGGTCTACTGCTGGTCTGCTCCTGCCTTGATTGTTAGTTTGTGTTGTTACGTCACTTTGTTGGTTTAAAGTGTTAGTTCAGATTCACCAAATTAACGAAGCAGAGGTAGACCATGTTCAGCGAGGAAAACTGCTGTTTTTGTCAGCGAAGTCTTGCTCTGAAGAGACCATAAATTGAGTTTCACTTTCAGTTCCCCGTTGGAAAGGCCATGCGTCTGTCCGCTTGGGAAGCACTGAGCAGATGAGTAAATAAACGAGACTCGGATTATACAGCACAAATTGTGTAAGAGTTTTCTGTTGTTAAATGTGGTCCCCTATGATTTCAGTTCATCAAGAGTTTTCTCTGTGTGTGGATCCTTCATTTAATGTGGAGGCACATGGGAAAAACACAATTTTCTTCACAAATTTAATGTAAAACAAGGGCAGAGATTAATAAACAAGCGGTAATTTAGGGGGTGAAGTATTCATCTAAGCCCCCAGACAACCAGTTTTCTTGTTTTACTTTTCCCTTAATAGCTTTAAGTTGAAAGCTAATCAGTTTATTTTCAGTCTGTCCAACAGTATCATCAAGAGTACGTTCTGTATCAGCTTGTCCAAACTCTCCGTTGAACCTATGTATCTATCCATATGTTTAAACCACATGTGTTTATGGCTTTCAATCAAATTTAATATTTTACTTCTCCACTTCAATTTGATAGCCTATCTTTGGGAACTTTAGGATCTCTAGTCTGTTGGTTTGAAACATCTGGCTGCACAGTCTAAGTTAATACTGAATGATAAAACAGTGGGTCAGCTGTGTTTTAAGAAGATAATCACGTCATGTCAAGTCGGCCTTTATTATTATAGCACATTTAATCAGAGAATGACGCTGTGTCTTAAAAACAAGGAATTGAAACTGCCAGTGAAACATATTTACTGACCAGATGATGATAGACACGAGCCTCATGATGGCTTCATTCAGGCAGTCAAAGAAGTCCCTGAGGGCCTGGCCCTGCTGCTTCATGTTGCCGATGACCAGACCGAAGCACATGGAGAAAACCACCAGACCCAGAGCGTTCACACCGTTAGAGGAGCCGGACACAGGCACAGTCTCCTCCACTGTCTCCTGTGGAGTAGAAAGTACATGTAAGGAAATTTTATGTGTATTCCTGCTGAAGTGCTTCCCACAAAACATAAGACGTAGTGAAATACAAAAGACTTAGTAAAAGGAAAAGACAAACCCTTACAGGATTAATGGAGCGCTAGTGAGAGGATAAGAATGGGTCTTTAATTATTTTTCTTTCCACTTACATCTTGTTATCCCCAGAGGAGATGTCACCCACCTGTATGGTGTGCAGAACCCTGCTGAGGTTCACGCTCAGGTTAGAGTCGGTCACGTTGAGCGAGTCAGTGAGATTCAGGGTCACTGTCACGTTCCTTGTGTGCACAGTCTTCTTGTATACGGTTTTATACTGCAAGATAGAGCATGGAAAATAATAAAAACACATGGATTATATTTGTTTTTAGGTTTCCAACAGTGAAACATGAGGCAATAAATTTCACAATAAAATAAGGTGGGTTTTTTGTCTTTGATGTATTCTCTTTGGGGTTGGGTGAGATTGATGATGGGAGATGTATTACATGAAATGGTTGTGTTTACTGTTTCTACAAATTAAAATAAAATATATTAAATGAAATTCTATTCATATTATATAACTGATGGGAAAAGACAACCTCACCTGCTTGAAACAAGCCTCTACCAGATTGGGAGGAAACATGTTCCTGTGATAAAAAGGAGAAATTATGAATTTGTGCTCATGTTTCAAGAAAAGTTGGAAAAGGCTGTAAATGGTGTAAATACGCTAATCAAAAACCCATAGACTTTATATAAGAAATGGATGTAGTTATCAAAACATCACCACTTGGTTTGTGGACTGCACTTTTAAGCCTCAAGTTTGTTATTTTGTCAATCACAAAGCAGCCACACCCTAACGCAGACCATGCTCTATTGTCTATTTTACTTTACATGGGACCATAATTTTTTAAAAAATGACCATTATGTTGTACTGGAGAGGACTTGAAACTAGCCATAAATCCATAAACTCATAAGTAAATTTTTTTTACTGAGGTTAAAAAATCAAGTGAGAAGTTGGGCAATTTTTTCATTGACTTCTATAGAATCTGAGTTGCCCCCTGCTGGCCATTAGAAAAAATGCAGGTTTAAGGCTCTTCTGCACCGGTTTCACCCGTCAGACCCGGAGGCCCCACTTCTTCCATACAGTCTGCGCAATAATCATGTGATAATTTTGGATGAATGAGTGTTTGCAATTACACACCCGCTGTTCCAACTATTCTTTTTCTGTCCTCAAAAGTAATAAGTTTTGAGGGGGTACTTTGACATTTTTGGAAATGCACTTAAAACTTTTTTTTGCTGAGTTAGATAAGAAGATTGATTAAACAATTTATTTTGGAGTACAACGAATTTCCAGCACAGACCTTTTAATCTAAAGTACCATTTTCTGCTGTAGGTGAGAGAATAATTAACAGCTACTTAACATAGCAAACTAGCTTGACTACATGGCCAAACGCAGGTATGATGCAGAATATATTAAAGCATCTAGACCCTAAACTGATGACTAAGGAGAAATCTGGACCACATGGCTGGACCAGCTGGGAATCACTGAGCTAGCAGATCTCCCTAAATCCTACACACTACTCCTTAGATGTGAAATATGTCAAACTGTGGCTCCAAACAGCTGATACAGTAACAACATCTGTGTGTTCACAAGTAAATTGAGTAAAATTTCTCAGCTGTCACCTGATGAGATCCAGGAAAGCATCAGCAGCCTGAACTGGCTCAATGTTCCCGCTGTTGGCCACAGGACTGTCCCTGCTGCCCCTCCCTGGCCGGATGATCATCACAGTGACGATGCCGATGGCCACGGCAATCAGGGTGGTCACCATGTAGTACACCACTGCGCGCACACCCATTTTACCTGACGCCCTGCTGTCCAAGGAGGAAATACCTGAAACAGTGGAAATTCATTAGAGAATGTTATCACGAGCAAATGAAGATTTTATTATCAATGTGTTTGTGCTCGTTAAATGCCAACCTGTGACCAGACTGGAGACGATGAGAGGCAGCACCAGCATCTGCAGCATTCTCATTAGCAGCTCCCCTGGGAAGGCGAAGTACTTGATCTCCCTCAGGGACAGGTTGCGGGGACGTAGAGCAAAGCCCAGGATTACACCTGAATATTTTTTGCACATACACGCAAAAGCACAAATGTAGACAAAGTCAAATAAGGTTATCTGACCGCAGAGAAAACTGTTTAACGTCTGCTCTGTCTTTACTCACCCAGAATCACAGCGGCGACGGTGAACAGAACGAACAGGTTCCTCTTGAGGAAACCTTTGACGCTGTCCCGACTGATGGAGCTCATCCTCTCCCTCATGCTGCTGGCTCTCTTCTCCATGGTCCTGCGTAGGCGTCTCCTCAGGTCTCCTCTCTCTGGAAGTGGGGGTTTGTCTGCGTCCTCGTTCAGGAAAAGACTAGCACTGTTGGGGGGCTTCTCGTTCATAATCAGCTCCAGCACCTGGTCCAGGAGGCAGGTCTCGTGGGAAACTATGCAGAGAGAGGACAACGTAGGGAGAGATAATCAGTCACATATTACGTTTCTCTCATGTGCAACTTTTGGCAGGAGAGAACAGGCCTAAAGAATGTCCACACACATTGATATTGTCCAACAGGCAGAAAGCATCCGCTGTCAAACCAAAAACAGATGATGGAAAATTACTGAGAGTAAACAGGAGGGAGTTTCCCATCAAACGTGTTTGCTGGTGTGTTTAAACGATCAAAGCAGTTGATTAAGACTGAAAATAATAAACCAAACCAAGCTGTGACACAGTAATTAGAGGAATAATTAAATAATCTGCTCGACCGAAACTTCATTTTTTCCACTCAATAAATATGTCAGCAGTAAGTGGGACAGTGTCTCTGTTTGTCTTTAGATTGCTCTTTTCTTGGACGTACCTGTCACACAGATTACAATAGTTAGAGCTAAAATGAGGCTCATGTAACCGCGGAGAGCATTTAATATGTGGAGACTGATACAGTCAATACTGGCTAGGAAATAAGGGGCTTTTTTTTGGTGAATCTCCACATACTGACTTTCTCTTCTTAGTGCCCAGAAAGTAAATGAGTCCTCATATAAATTTACAAATGTGGCAATATCTAATCCATCCAATTCAATCCAAATGTATTCATTAATCACCTTTAAAAACACTAATAGATGACCAAAGTGCTGTAAAAAATTTTTAAAAAATACATAGAAAAACAGCAAAAACACACACAGTTGAATAAATAGATAAATAAATAAAATAACAGTGGAAACACAGAAACCATGTAAACAACACAATGTATCTTGTTTTTTCTGTTTTATATCATTGTATTCTAAATATCTTTGATTTTTGGACTTTTTACTGGACAAGCAAGCAATGAGAAAACAAAACATTTGTCTTTGGTGAATTTTCAGCGGTATTTTTCCACAGTTTTAGGTCTTTTTAAATACAGAACGATTAAACAATGAATTGAAATAATCAGCAGAGTAATCAATATTGAAAAAAATTAGCTGCAGTTCCAATCGGAAATAATCTGGACCGATAGTAGTCCGTTACAGATTGAGTCATCACTCAGAAATGACTAACACAACTCCCAGAAATGGAGGGAAAATGATCTGTAACAACATCCCATTTCTATTCATTCTACTCTCTGCTATAATAAAAACATATAAATAAAGTACTTGAAAAAAAGCACTTGTTCATGACATCAGATTGTACTATACTGAGCGATTTTGTCTGAGTTATTAAGATTATTAATAAACAAGAGAAAGCACAATAAAAACTTATAGATGCATATAAAAGCAGAATATATCTACAGACTGGTCATCTCTTCCTGGCAGAGCAAACGTAAATAGAGATTATGATCAACTTTAAATTACACTGCATGACCTTGAATGTGTGGCAAGATACACGTGTAGTTCTGGTTTCCTAATAATTACGTGACTAAAGCTGTATTAACTGCCTTTTTTGTACTATAGCAAGAACATGAATTTCAGCAAAATCTTTCCAGTTATACTGTTTTAATAAATAGATAAGATCTGAAACAGCACAGAGGTTCTGTAATCTTACCGTGTTTCCTTCTGCTGAGTAACACAAAGCGGTCTGTGTGTAGCACGTGGCTGTTGCTCTCACTTCTCCTTATCTATCTAGGTTGTTTATCTACGTTTCCTCTGAATAACCCTCTGCAAACAGACCTGCGCTTGAAGAACAATATAGTGTGCGGCCAGCCTCTTCATCGGCATGTCCTTTAAAATACAATCACTCTGAGCAGCAGCACATGTATATTTATATTCTTCCCTGGAGGACAATCACTCACCATATGATCTCCAAAGACTTCATTTATTCTGCTTCTGTCAATTGATTTTCTTTTGTCCATTGTTTTGTGGTTTATCAATAAATCCCATACACGGTGTATAGACCCATTGTTGAGCGGGTTATGAGATGACCCTAGATAATCCAAGCCCAATATTTAGCTCGCTGTCAGATGCAGAATAATCAGATCTCACACAGCACTGCTCACACTCAACTGTCAACAATAAGTGTGTGTGTGTGTGTGTGTGTGTGTGTGTAACTGAAGCACAAGAGGAAACATCTGACAAAATGTAAATTGCAGTCACTGTGTTTCACAACAAGTTTGATGATACTTTCTCATTATTTCTGTGCACTGAATGGATGAGAGCATGGCTGCTTGGTTATTATACACTTCTCTATTACCTTCTTTTAGCAATGAAATGAACGACCACCTATAATAACAAAATGTAATATCATGCTCTACTTATGACATAAATGAGACAATGAAGGAACAATGAAGCTTTAGGTGAAGGAGTAAAACTGAAAAACATCTGCATAAAGACAAAACGCCATTGTGCTTATACACTTTTAATTTAAGTCATTATTACTTTAAAGTAGTCTTTATCTACATACTCTGCATCGCCAAGAATTTCTATTTCCAACCATTTTTAATTGAAAAATACCCATCAGCAGTATAATGTTAATCATGCCAGCAACTACATGCAGATTTTATATTATTCATCAATATACAGATTTGTTAATACATAAATATAATATTAAATTTGTTTTTGTCATTGCCTCAATGGCAGGGGTTAAAGGAATACTTCAGCCCCTAAATAATCATTTGTAGTTCAATAACTCACATTGTTATACGTTCAATTTGTGATTAAAACTTTTTTCTCATATGCCTCCGCAGTGAACGAAGAATCCAAAAATTTAAGTCAGAGGGGTAAAATACCAAAACATCTCTTTGCAAACTCTCACGACTCATGCAGTATAATCCAAATGTCATTTATCCAGTAATATGTTCAGTACTTCCCAAGCGGACAGTCGTCTCCAACAGGAAACCGAACAAAAAGTGGACTGTGATCTATGTTCTCTTCAAAGAAGACTCCACTGACAAAAACATCATTTAACCTTGTTGAACATTGGAGCTGCTGGGCTACCCCTGCCTCAGTTAGTCTGTTATTGTGTGTCTTTGGTGTTTAAAAGGGTAAGTGATTTTGGATTCTTCATTCACATTGAAGGCATGAAAAAAAAATGTTCATGCCTAAGTCAAAGTTCACAAAATAAACGTAACACGGGCTGATAACTGATAAACTGCCACCCGGCCAACACTAAGAGCTACATGCCAATTTTAAACATTGATTGTTTGAGAAATGAAAAGAAACACAACCAGAATTTTCTATTTGAAATGCTAGATTCTTATGATATCCACAGCCTGAGTAAACAGGTTCAGTTTTAACCGTGTGTCCAATGTATTACACTGTTTTATTACATTTTTCTCTGAGTTTCTTCTGAGCAGCTGTGACGCAAGCCCCATGCCAAAGCAGCAACTTCCACTCTAAAGCCACCAGCTCCTGCTCAAACGGCTCAGCACTCTTCTGTCTGACAACCCAAATATCCACCAATAAACCACGACAGAGCAGTGATAAACATTTAAGCATTAACAACAAGGAAATAGTGGACTATACTAATAATGGAAAGCATCATTAATCCTTAGATAGTCATACATATCTCACAACATTTTTGCAGCAACATTTTGAACTCAGTGTCAGTTTGGTAGAAGGGCACGCAGCTTGTAAGGCAGAGCAAATTTCACACCTCAACAGAAAGTCACTTCAGACTGCCATGTTAAAACATACTGGCACACAGGGATCTCATCTCAAGCTGTTACTCATTTCTAATTCTGTATTACGGTCTAACCCATTTTTTTCTGTACCTGCATCACAGTAAAGCTACACTCAAAAGCTATGACTTATCAGGTGATTTATTTCACAGGTCTTATTTAATAAAACAAGAATTCAAAATTAGACACGGAACACTGTATACGCAGCCATGAAGGTGCTACAATCTGAAAAACTCCTCAATATAAATGAAATTTTTCTGTCCTGGCAAATTTTTACACTGAATCGCACAAAATGCAGAGCTGGAAAAATCTTCTAAGCTTTGCAGACTTCAATGATTCAATGAGCTGCTTGTTGATTACTCACCACTCATGGTGTCAAACAGTCCGATCAAAGTCAAAGTGGACAGAGAGCCAGGACGGCGTGTGAGAGTGTCCCAAGCTGAGCGACACAGTGACAGGGTGTCTCGCTGCTCTGTTCTCATAAGCACACAGACATGAAAAGGCCTCTCATACAGCCTGACCTTCTCACAACTCCACACGCACACACACACACACACACACACACACACACACACACACACACACTCACACACACTCACACACAAACACAACCTTTTGCGGTCCACTACAAGTCCATCAAAGTCAAATCCATCCATCTAGTTTCCATTCTTCTGATCAGTCTCAGCACCTTCAGCAAACTTCCTTTACACTACAGATCTACTTCTCTCAACACTTTGCACAGAATCATGTTCATATGATAATACACCAAACAACATTTTGCACAACATGACGTACCCAACCAAACATCCTAACGAAAATCCAGGCTTTTTTAAGTGACAACAATTTTACAATGAAAATCACTGGGAGCTCATCAGTGGGCGGTTCCTTTCGGGAGTAATCAGAATTGTTAGGTCTAAGAAACACGATAGGTTATGCCTTAAATAATATGTGCCTCCTTTTTTAAATAAAAAAAATACAAAAATATCAATATACATAAATCAAGCAGCTCCATGTAGCATAGTTTTGTGCTGACAAGCAGTAAAAGTGCATTAAACAGACAAAAAGCAAACTGTCATGGTCAAACGACCGTTTGTATGGTTAAAATTTAACAAGCTGAGACTTCGATGAGACAAGTGACAATCAAAAATGACGGTAACATGTTAGGAAAAGACCAGCTTAGTCAAGTGCCAGTCAGTACCTTGACATGATGTTAGAAAAAGTCATATTATTGTGTTAGTCCAACTAAAACTGTACATTTAAAATATATGTAAATATGTTAGTCGAACTGAAACCATACTTTCTCGAAGTCGGACTAACACACCTAGATAATGTGGTCGGGGATCTGATTTATTCTTTCATGTATACGCCTCAACCAGACCTGAACTGGAACTGCATGGGCCATAGTCCCAGAGCTTGGCTTTGACCCGGAAATCAAACTGTATAAACTCCTAGAAGAAATTGTGCAAAAATAAATAAAGAAGAAGGTAAGAAAACAAATCAAGACAAAGGTATCAACATGGAAAGTGCTATACGTGCTGCCACTGTTCAAAATGCAACCCGATCGCAGTTTGCTAACTTGTTTGATCGCGTAATAGGTCAACCAGAAGAAGATCCGATAGCAAGTAGCTGAAAGGGGCCAAGCCGCCACCTACCATAGCTGAGTTGGACATACTTAATAAATAATAAATAAATAAATCCATTCTCAAGGACAGTAGTTCAGTTAAATGGCCCAATCCAGCTATAACTGTAACTCGCCTTTACCGTGCATGTAAACGTACGGATCTATTCAGACCTAAGCATTTAAATTGAATGTAAATTTCATCAATGCAATACCCACTTGCAAGCTTCTCAGTTCAGTGACGGCATGTGTGCACAGGTGTAAATATCAAGATATCTCAGTTGCTACTGTATTGATTTTGACCATTCATTTTTAAATCTTCATTGTGCAAGTCCCCAAACTTCATGAAAGTGTAATAGTAAATTGTTGGAATATCCCTTTAATTTGTAGTCAGTTGAGCTGTTTGCTCTATCAAAAATCCAGTAAGCATAAAAATGATTGTCAGATATTTAGATTGATAGGTAGATGCACCAAAAACACTAAATAAACAGCTTTTCTCACAATGCATGATTAATTGTATCATCTAACGTTACATAAAAGTTTTAACAAGGAGAGAAAAGATAAAGTCAGATACCCTGTTTGCAGCCTTCGGATGTGTCAAACCCTCATAAGAAGACAAACCCGTCCGTCTTCTGCTGTTTGTCCTCCCCGAAGACGCTGCAAAAAAAAAAACAGATATTCAAACTTTACAATCTTCCACACAACTTCCACGCAAACTGTGTCAGAGTTATCTGCAAAGTGTCACTTAATATGCAACTAATTACAAATCTCACACACACCTCTGTCTGTCCAAGACGCTCCTCACACCGGCGTGTGGATTACTCTCTGTGTCTCTCTCTCTCGCAGCCGGTAATGAACTGCTGTTGCCCACACACTGAATATCCTCTCATCACTTTCACTGTTACTGTATCTCCCGTTTTTACTATCAAGCGGCTTGTGCGCTCGTCCGTGAAGCCTCCGGCGGAGAGGAGCGCCCGGGAGGTCCGCGTGGGAGGAGGAGAGGTTAAGGAGCCTTCACGAGAGAGAAAGAAAAACCACCTGCTGCCCGTCCACAGCCACGACGCCTGTGTGAAATACTCCCGATTAGCTGCTGTCTTAATTCACAATTAGATACATGTTGGAAGAATTAGCCACTTGATGATAGCGTCATTATGTGGCTTTACATGATGAGGCCACACACAGACACCAGCAGCCATGCTGCCTATTAAAGGCTGATTTTGGGTCCTGGAGGAGCCTGCAGTAACGCATAAACACTCAGCAGTACTCTTAGCTCTGTACAACTCTGGGGAGATGGTGTATTTGTAACCCTTTGGCACCCAGCTGCAGCTTTCCAACTCCAACACCCACTCATCATGTTCACAGAAGTTGTATTGATATGCATGAGCTGCACCATTTTTTTTTTATTAGCACAAACTGGGGATGATACTGCAAGTGCAGGTTACAGGTGGCTTGTGGGTTTGCGCAAAGACAAAAAAAAAGCATAAAAATTACAATAGGCTAAATTTCAACACTAAATTATAGTTTAATGTTATCAAATAAATTCTAAAGCAATGTCCTTTTGGGGGTTTAGGGATTCTTTAAAAAAAAAAGTTCTGCACTTTAAGAATTTGATATTTCCAACCATTTGTATGGTGACAAAAGTAAGTGTTTTTAAGTTTTTGGGACAGGTCCAGTAATTTTCGTGGTAACAAAAGTCGATGTTTGTTTACAAGGATTCTGGGCTTTTTTTTTTTTTGAGCAACAAAAGCAGGTATTCTTTTTAGACAAGAGTTTAGGAAAAGTCCTTCCGTTTTTGTAGAGACAAAAGCCGGTATTTTGAACTAGAGTTCGGGACATGTCCTGCCACTTTTGCAGCAAAAAAACAAGTGCTTTTTTAACAAGTACTCGGGACGTGTCCAGTTGTGTTTGTAGCCACAAAAGCAGCTGTTTTTTAACAAGAGATCAGGTCATGTTCAGCTTCGTTTGTAGCGATTAACTTGGGTCTTTCACACAACAGTTTGGGACGTGTCCAGCCATTTTTTTTCAGTGACAAATGCAGTTGTTTTCTTTAACAGGAGTTTCGGACATTTCCAGCTGTGTTTGCAGAGACTAAATTGGGTCTTGTTACACATTTCAGGGCATGTTCAGCTGTCTTTGTTGTGTTTTGTTGTTGTTTTAAAAAAGTGAGTACTTTAAGGCGAAACATATTTTCCTAACCCTCAGTAAGTGTTTTTGTGCCTAAACCTAACCATATTTTTTTTTACCACAGCTCTGTCATAACATAAAATTTAAAAAAATGAAACATAAAGGACTGTAAAGTTTCAACATATTCGCTACTTATGAAACAGACAAATCTGTGGTTTGCAGAAACATACACTCCCAACGTTTATTCTAGCGAATGGAAAATAATAAAACTCCAAGATTGCTCGATACAATCAAAGCTTCAGAGATGTCACTAAATGGACCTTGTGATGCAACAGTTCAACTTCTCTGAAGTTGTTGATTCCTACATTTTGTGAAGACTTTAGTAGCAAAAGGATGTTTTTGTATAGCTACATGGACATATTTCAAATGTTGTATTCCAAATTTAACCAAACATATTTTGTATGTTTGGAAATTAAAAGTTGTGTATGTTATATGTCTGCTATTTGATAACACAAAGGCAAACCTCTGCGTGCCTGTACATTCACTGCAGACATTCAGGGAGCCGTTTATTGCGCCTAACATGCAGATGAATCTGAGGCGGTAGACTTCCCTCTGGTTACAATCTGGTGCAGGACCAAAATGATATGAGCAGATTGCATCGCCATGGCAACACAATTATGCTGCCATAACGTGGGAGGCAAGGATCATGTATGATCCACGGTTAGATAGTGTAATTATTCACCCGCCTGCAGGGAGGAACGTTTATCTCCGTGTTATCTTTTAGTGCATGGAAATTGCATTCTTCTGGTGCGACATATTAACTGTATTGTTTAATTTGATGTGATTTCTGTAATTGTGCATTTACAAACGGTTTGATAAATCTGTAAATTAATACATTGAAATGTGTTTACACCGATTCAGGTCAAACAAATCAATTAAGTCCCTTTGAGCACCATGGCAACACAATTACAAAGAGTAACCATAATTTGTAAATCCAGATTAAATTATAGCACATAGTACCTCCTGTAATGAAGTTGGTCATAGCGCCCACTTATAGCTGCCCATTAGTTACCTAGCAACATGCAACATGTTCATGTTGCAGTATTGGTGCTTGCTGGCTGTTCGTGCAGCCGCTTTATTGTCTCATAACATGGTATCATAGTATTATGATGCTCAGGCAAGTGGAATGGAGCATGCTTCCCTCAGTCCCTGCAACACAAGTAATAGAAACACACACACACACACACACACATACACACACACACACACACACACACGGTTAGCTCATCAATTATTTCTCAAAGGGGGATATTAGCTCAGCGTTGCCCTAAATCGACCCTCTCCCATGATGTGACACAGACCAGGTGTTATTTTAAGACTTAAAAAACATTGCACAGCAAATTCAGCGCAGCTTCGACTGGCCCTCAGAAAACAGAGAACTTTCTGGTAACACATTACATTATTTACTGTCTGCCATCACGAAGCTGATAACTAACATTATCAGTAAAATTTACAAACTGCAATTGCCTCAATCAAAGATGATGACACAAATTAGTTGGCTTGTTCTTAAAGTTACCCCATTACCACGACTTTATTTCAGTACTTCAGAATGGGTAGGCCTATAGCGATACATTAATACTTCATCAAACTTTCCAGGCATTCACGGATAAGCAAACTGCGAGCGCTTTCTAACTTTACCTGCTTGTTAGACATTCTTGCCACCAACTAGCTGCACATGCTTATGGACCAGACCGTGTACCTCGCAAAACGTAAGGAAAAATTTAAGTCTCGTAGCTGTCAATATAATTTTATGTGTTTAGATTTAATTTTGACAATCTTGCATTTATGTCTTGTTTTTCTTCTACAGATATGTGTAATAACTGTTTTGCGACCTTAATAAATGAATGTTGATTACTTCGATGTTGCTTTAATCTTTCCCCATTCAAGGGGCTCTATGACCCAACACACTGGCCATTATTTCGTGATCCGGACATGAACAGATGTGTGTGTATTACATGACACTAGGGACGTTTTAACAGTCACGCAGCCCAGCACTTAAGATTTTAAAATAGTACTGTAGGAATGCATTTTGCGTAACGCTGGACAGTTTGGGGGATTTTTATACCATCTCCAGGACAACAGATTTTCTAATTTCATAACTTTTCTGTGAATTTCCTGATCTTGGTAAACCCTGGAAAATGGAGCAATGTGTGTTTCTAAAAGCCTACATGAAAATGAACGAGTGCAACAAACTTTCTCACAAGCTTTTTTAATAGTGACTTGCTTTCTGTGAATCGTTTTTCTAATTGTGCTGCAGACCGTTTGTCTCCCCGAGTCCTCGGTTCAAAGGCGAGTGATTGGTTCCAGGCTCACATATTTAAGAGATGAAAGTAGAAAAGCTCTCTGTATCGAAGAGCCTCGGTAAACACTGAAAGGTCAGAGAATAGATTCTTTGCTTTGAAATGTCAGCTGATTACTTTATGACATGAAGCTATTTGAAGAGCCCGTTAGATTAAAAGAAGACTTTTCAGCGTGGAGAGGGAGTGGGTGAAAAAATAACATGTTATTTCAGATGGTATTATGCTGGTGCTTTATCAATAGAAGGTGGAGAGGCATATTTCATTTTCAGTCTTTTTATATCTGAGAACATTCATACAGTAAACTGTATACAATCAAATGCAAAGTTTGTGCTCTGCTGGTAGTGTACATGTACAAAATCTCTCATAATTCATACAGGAAGTACTGCAAGTGATTTGTCTGACATCACACTATTCTCTAGATGTACTACGGTGTGAAAATCCTGTAAAACAGTGGTTCCAAACATGAGAGTGGGGAACCTATAAAGGATCCCAAGATTATGAAAGGAATATAAACAAAAAACACATAAAAAAAACCCAACACAAAAAACCACAACTGTTTCTTTCCTGGGTTTTCTAAAAACAATTGTTCATTTCATGAAAAATACTCGATACTTTCACTTTGTTAGGCCTCTAAAAGTCCTTTAAATGTAAAGATTTGAGGACAAAAAATAGATTAAACTGTTCATTATTTATGTCGATGCGGGCTCACAAGCCCAAAAGGTTGTGAAACACTTGTTCAGTATTGAAAAGCTTCAATTCAAAATGTTGTATTGTAGAAGTGTTTAACTGACTCCAATAATTTCATATTTTGACAACTTCTACGCATGCTCTACCTTTAACGCTATTTTATTGTCAGAAACATAATGTTGACTTCCTAATGCGTTATACCAGCTTTTGGGATATTTAATTTTGGAATGAAAACTTTCATGTTACACATTTGATTATTAGATACGATTATTAATGTTATACAAATCATATGGTTTTATTAAAGAAATACAAAATATATTATTATTATATAAACTACTAGCAAAAAAAAACAGTCAATAAGATCACCCAAGGATATGAGATAGTATTGTAATTTTCTTATTTTTAGTCCTCAAGCAAATCAAAGCCAAAATATTGTTAATGATTAGTACTAAATCAGTCATCTACAATATTAATGCAGTATGCAGTGTATCAGAGGCAGTAAATCATTGTTATGTTGCAGAAAACAGAAACAAATAGGTATCATTACACTTAGTGGTATTGAGCATTCTTTTAAGGCTGCTGTGCACATCAAACAACATTCACTCCTGCTTGGTTCAGATTTACAGTTTTGACTTTTGGTCTTTGACATTAAAAAACTCGAAAACATTTTGAGACCGTTCTCTGAATGTAGCTGATTCCAGTGTGAAACTAGAGAGTTGTTTGTATCAAAGCAGCAAATTAACAACTTTCCTTAGCTGAATGCAATAAAATCTGATTTGATAGAGAACATACCTGAAATGATATAACAGGCGTTATCCAAAAGAAGGTCCAGCTTGTGGAATGTTTTTGTATGAGACATAAGTAACTTAATGTGCATTTTGAACTGTTGATATTTTAGCAGACGCAGAAAGAGAGAGGATGTTATTTTCCCACACGTGAGACACAGACATAACCAAAAAGAAAGATAAATAAAACACAAATAATGATAAGCGAAAAGACATACAGTAGCATGCAGGAAATCTTTGTGCATACACGTGTGTGTTTTGTTGCACAGATTTTGTACTGTACCATTATAAAAAAAGGATTATTTTTTTAAAAAAAGAAAATAACTACAAACACTGCTGTTCATATTTTGATCACGTCACAGCGCCTTGGCTTTTACTTTGGCTTTTTGATGCTGTTTCTCGACAGGAATGACAGCATTTATTAATCATTATTAATTTAAATGAGATGAAATGCTCATTAATGACAAAATAAACACTACTGAACATTCTTGATGTATTCAAACCATCAAGACCAACTTTGGTCAGCTGTAGGAAAAAGGATCAACATTTATGATTGCTCCCAAATAACGTGTAAAATTATGGACTGAGGACATTTGGCAAATATCTCCAAAGTGGGAATGAATAAGAAATGCTGTGCTATCGTGAATTTGAAACTGACGTATAGTGCGGAGACAGGAAGCCCTTTTTTATGAAACGTTTTTAAAAAACTAATTTCAGCTCTCTGTTGTCAGGATCATGTGATCCGGCATGTTTTGAAACACTTCCTCTCATGAGAAAAGGTCAGCAATAACTGGATGCTGAAGCGGATCTATAGACTCATTACTTCAAAAAAAAATCTGACAGTGAATTCTTAGTGTAAAGGGACAGTGTGTAGGATTTAGTGGCATCTAGTGGTGGAGACTGCAGATTGCACCAGCTGAAACCAGTCTCCTCTCCAAAACAAACTAACCTGGTGATAAGAACACTGAACAAAGCAGATTCAGGTCAAAAAATCAGTGTTTGTTTGACGCTCTTGTTGCGGAGGGGCTGCTAACTTCAGTGGCTGATGCAAAAACACAAAATGTCCCTATCTAGAGCCAGTGTTTGGTTTGTTATTTCTGGGTAGAAACATGGTGGTGCGACATGGTGAACTCCGTGGACGAGGACCCACTCCCTGCATAGATACAAACCGCTCATTATAGTGTAACAAAAGATTATTATTTACAGGTGATCTAAACTAATGAAAACATTATATTATATCCCATGTCTGCCAATATATCCAACCTAAATCCCACTCACTGAACCTTTCATTTAAGAAGAGGTCTGGATTAAAAGTATTTTAGAATTGTAGGAAAGTCTGAAAGTTTAGAATTGCTCCATATTTGGGAAGCATGTGCTACACAGACATATAGAGAGTAAAGCAGATCACTTTGAGATGAGCTGAAGTGTGTGTGGAGAGAAAGAGCACCCTCTCATTGTCCGAAGACTGTCCAGACTGAGCTGCGGACTCAGACTCTGGATATGTCACCTACGTGTGATATTTTTGCATTGACGTAGTTATAAAGGCCACGGTGACACCATCATCTGAATTTGTAGGGTCTCACTATGTGAGAGTGTTGGGTCCTTGGCTATTGCATCAGTCTGTGGTTTAAAGCAGAGTCACCTCGTTACTGTCGGGGGTAACCGCCCATAGATTGTTTGACAGCTTCCTCCAACGATTTCCTGGTTACCAGTAGCCGCACGACGTCCTCACTCTTCTTTGTTAGTTTTTTGCGGGCCTGGTCGTGGGTCACCATGGTCATGTCCCAGCCGTTCACCTGAGAAGAGGAGACGTATGTTTTGTTTCAGAAAAGCTGTGGCTGTTTTCTCTGATTCAAACTGATGAACAGGGTGAGCACTTCTGCAGATGCACGGCGGCGGACAGACTCTGCAGCGGGCACACGGTGCCATCTTGTGGATCTTCACCAAAGATCAGTTTCACTACACACCTGCATTATTTTGTCTCCCATCCTCAAGCCTGCCTTTTCTGCTGGTCCTCCAGGTGTTATCCTGGTCACGTAGATGCCCTTTGGAAAACAAAAATCACATTTATTATTTTATATTATCATAGCTGTGAGAGCAATACAGACAATCTGAAAACCTCAAACAAACAGAAAAAGACACCTTAAGAATCTGAAACATTCAACAAAAATAAATCGCACATAATATTACATAGTCTGCCTGGTTTTATTGTGACCCTAAGACTACTATTTATTAATTCTATTTTATTCATTTGGTAGCACAAACAGGAGTGAGTTCATTGCCAAAATCATCAGCATGTGTGTCTAAGAAAACCCCAATATTACTTGTGAAGTAACAAATTGTTTTTTTTATTTAATTATGTACATTTTAATGTCCTTTTTCTGTAACCTCTGACTTATAGAAACAGCAAATTATGATGGTGATAAAATGTGACAAAACATGTTTAAATTCAGCCGAAGAAGATGATAGGTTGACAGTTTATACAATGCCACAGAATACAAGACTCTAATACTGATTAGTATTCATGATGTAGTAATTCAAGTGGCTTCTAATATCCAGTACATAAACCAACAATAACAGGTTATATACTGTATATATATATATATGGTTATTATAGCGCTATTGAGCGGGTGGTTATTCATTGCACCACACTCTCGGAGCCCAGAAGAGCAGAACACCAGGTGCAGTGACACTAAAACTTAACTGTTCATTGTGCTGGGGTCTAAAAGTTTGCTTTCACTCACTCTGCACTCTGCTTCCCCTCTCATCCATTGACCTGATCAGCTCTGCCCAGAAAAAAAATGCTGCTTAGGGAAGACAAGTCATGATAAGTTTTGTCTGCACTAAATTCATGGACCCGCAAAAACATCTGAATTTAGAAAGGGGATGATAAATAAAGGAGGATGCATGTACACAAGATGGAAGTTTGCTGACTTTCTGGGCAACTGTAGAAACATGGTGGTGAACACTGCAATCTCCATAGACGACGGCCCGCTCCCTTTGTAGATATAAACGGGTTATTCTAAGGTAATAATAATAACTTCATTTATATAGCACCTTTAAAAACACAGTTTACAAAGAGCTTTGAGAAACAAAGCAAAGTCGAGACAGTAAACCTCCAAAATTAATAAAACAACAGAAGTTAGTAAATAATGCCGAACGAAGGCCAGTCAAGAGTTAAGGCAGAATTAAACAGGATATTCGAGGTGGAAACATGTTAAAAAAATACAGTAACAAAATAAAGGCAGTGGACACAGAACATTGATAATAGTGATAATAATAATCAGGATCAATGCAGAATTAAAAGATAAGTAAAAAGATCAATTAGAAGCTAAAATTAAAGGAAAATATTTAACATTAAAAGACAAATTAAAGGACGACATCACGGAGAAGCAAGTGTATAAAAATGGGTTTTAAGAAGTGATTTAAAAGAAGTCACTAATTCTGCACAAGGTAATGAAAACACGATGCTTATTTGCAAGCGACAATACACTAAAAAATATATACTTATTACACTACATTCCATTACTGCAAATATATCCTTTTAAGACCTACACACTAAAAAATTTAAGTGGTATTACATAAGATCACCTGAACAGCTGTTTCAATAATGCTAAAAAACATGTCAATAATATCTACAGGAAAGTCTGAAATTTAAAAAAAAAAAAGTTGTAATTCCTCTCTAACATGGAGTCTGTGTCTGGCATCTGCATGTACATTCACATCTCTCCAGCTCACAATGTATGCGCAGTCAGCGGGTGCGACACAACTTTGTGTAGACCTGCAGTCTTCCTTTCTATGACATCAGTTAGGTGAGCCTGGTTTGTTCCCACCTGAGGCTCCACATAATATGTTCAGGCATGTCTTATTTATCCTGAAGTGCTGCTTTACTGCTTCAGCAGGACAGTGATATGACAAGAAACATAAGACAAGACAGGCAGCGAGTTATATCACATTGTGAATCTATTGGTAGATTTTTGTTCCCAAAAAAGACCTTGAATATGTGAGATGTCTGAGAAGTAACATGACCCAGTCCTTTAAACATCATTACTTGGCAGCATTTCACTAGTTATCAGTTTTTTTTTAGTTTTTATGTATTCCCACTGTTGTATTTCTGGACCCTTAACTGTGGATAACAAATACAAACTCATTGAGAATTAAAGAGTTTTGTTTGGGAGATATACTTAAATATATTTGACTTAATGGGATAAACATAAGTTTAACTTTTCACTATTTCATATTGCATAATTAAGCACAAACTTGTCATATATTAACGATGTTTCCATAAATACAGAAACAGCAATTTTGTTGTTGGTAAAGTCCTCAAAGTGCTGATGGGCACAAACATGTGCAGTATAGATACACATATAGACTTAGGGTCTGTACACAAGCTGCGTTTTTGCATCCTCAGATCCACGTAGGCGTGCAGAAGGCACGCTTAAAAGCAGGAGCACTACCGTCGTGGCACGCAAGTGTTCCCAAGCCCCTGTTTTTAAGCTCTGAGCTTTAAATATGTTCCATGGATGACATTTTAGGTCTAATAAACACTTAGAAAACAAAGCTCCGAACTCTGGATTTCTGGTAAGACGGCTATGGTGTGGTGCTGGTTATGGTCCTCAAATCCAACCTGCCTCAGCACCCTTGAAAGTTTTCACAGAGTAAGCACAAGAGTAGCAAACTTTATATTTTCTAGGTGATTATAGACACAGTATGTGTCCTGGTCCTTACTTTGTCAGTCTTGTCCTCAGAGAAGGGGTTCTGTCCAGGGTCTTGGTCAATCCCTCCTCCGATGCTGAAGCCCAGGATTAGATTATCTCCCTGCCGCAATTTACGAATCTCAACTCGTTGCTGTTGGACAAAAAAAAAGAAAGAAAATTAGATCCATCTCCATAGAGCATTTCCCAACACACAAAATGCACTTAATATTTGTTTTTAACTCCTCTTAAATACTGGCAAGTCACTGACCAGAAGACAATGGATACTGGCATCAAACCATCACTCCTAAACTGACTTTTCTTTGTCTCAAAAGCATAAAAAATACATGTTTTTCAGGGAAATGTTTCAGTTTAGGTCTTCCTATAACTGTTATAACCCATAACTGCAACATGAGCTTAACTGTGTTAATCGGTTTTGAAAATACCTTGCAGATGCAAAATAAAAAGAGGAATATTGAGGAAATTAAACAAAGTGAGCAGTGATTTATCCACCACAGACAGATTTCAATGCATGACAAATGGAGGGTTTCGGAGGCGGTTTCCTGGTGATTGAAGTCCACACTGGAACAGAGACTTTATTAGTGCAGCCCTGCCCTTGAAACTGACAAGCAGCTGCAGGCTCTCTAACCAGATGGATGGATGAGTCTGACAGTAGCACTCCTCAACACAAAGACGGCCTGTGTGTGCGTTGATGAATAACCAGACATTCACATTCAGTGGTATGGCTGAGGCCGATACAATGAAGTCTGAGGACTGTCTGGAACTTTACTGAGTCAGTCAGGACTTCAATGCGCAACATCACATTTCTCTTTCCAGTAAAAACAGGTTTATAAGCCTGCCTGATAATAATAATAGCACAATTTATTTATAGAGCACTATGGGATTATTCTCCAATCCAAAAAATGTCAATCTCTAAAGAGGACAATACCTGTAAACAAATAGACCCATATGTTCCCCGAGACGGGACAATGTTCCTAGTAATTATTTATAGGTGGAAATTTATATCAGACCAACAGAATGGGCAGTTCAGTACACTGGCTAATGTTACCTTATTGCACATATATCAGTATTTGCTTACATGTCAGCAAACCAGGGTTCCTTCAGTTGTACTGTGGAAACGTCGGGGACACTATGAAAATGCTGAGAGCATTTGAACAGCATATTTATTTAAAAAAAGCATATATAATACAATCAGGAACTAAGGTAGTTGGGTGCTGAATCAATGTATTAAAATTAATATTTTGTCTATATTTCTGTAAACTGATGCTATGTTTTGCAAAAAAAAGTATAAAAACTTGAAAGGTTCGGTATATGTACATGTATCAGCTCAAAGGAGACGACACTGTAATAAGAATCAGTCTGCCCATCAGTGCAGGCTATGCTGATTATCACCTTGACAGTAAAGTCTCTTTGGCTAGAGACATCACTAAAATTTTAAAAATTATAGACTGGTCAGTTTCAGTGTTGCTTCAATTTCTTTGCCTGACAACAAGGCAATAAAGTTGAAACACCCATGATGAACAAAATTAATGGTGCCTTATTGGTGGTGGGTGCCACACATAGATGTATTGCCACACTAATACACATACAAGGAGGAAGTTAGTGCCTGCTTCCTTACCTGCACCCCGCCCCTTACATGACACCTGTGCAACTGTGACCTGGCTAAATCCCCGCCGCAGTCTTATCTACCACTTTTGTCTCAATAATCAGAAAGATGTATTTTAAAGTGAAAGAATTCGTGTATGAATTGTAGGCACTGGATAAACTGTACTTTATATTATGTAAGTTTGCATTACACTCAACCAAGTTTTCGTGAAGTCAGACAGGAAGACTGAATCACTCAGACGCTGACGCCCATCTGTGGGAGTCGTGAGCTGACGTGACAAATCCGACACAATGTGATAAATTTTATGTGTTGCGCTAGCTTTAAGATTTTAAAGCCAATCTATAGGTAAGACTTACGTACAGCAATAGTTTTTTTTAATGGAAAGTGGTCAAAACGGACAGGTTAACCCTCTCTGTCTATCAATGCGTTTACCGTAAATGTAAGAGCACGGGCGCACTCCAACTTTAGGGGCGGGTAGCACGACCACGGAGATGCAAGGGACGGCTAGCTTTGTTGAGTAGCACCTCAGCTAGCTAAACAAAGTAATATAACAGTTAATTTCGACATTTGCTGTTAGCAAGCGCATTTAGACCGCCAAACATTTGCTGCTTTTGAGTTTTGTACTTACGCGGTTTTCCGTTAACGTCGGACTAAACGCCGAACAATGGAGACTGGTTGAATGGACACAGCCCTACTTTCAAACTTACCACAACAACAGCCAACGGCTGTCCAGGGTTGAAGGACATGGTGTCGCTCCGATGTTTAGCCTGAAAAAACGTAGAAACTCGCAACGGTTGCTGTTGAGGTCACGGAAAGAAAGGGTTTCGGCAGTGGGGCAACTTCCCAGTTTAATACGTGAGTTACAGCAGGCTGATCCCTGGCTGGAAACCAACTGCTTCCCAGATTACGTCCCTTCACCCCCCCCCAGCCTATCAGGCCAGCGCGTTTTGTAGCACGGGGCAGCCGGGGAGGGCGGTGTTTAACAGTTGGCTGTCGCCCCCAATGTCTCTGAGAAGGCATGCGCAATCAATCAAACTCTCCAAGGGGTTGTTTGTGCCCCCCCGTGTCCCGAGTCTTTTCCTTAAAAGGCCAATAGTGACCCTCTTTGTGAGCCTGCACAGGGCCGTATGCAGGATTTTAGAAACACTGAGGTCCAAAAACAAAGCGTGCTATAGTTCGGGGGCATGCTCCCCTTAAAAAAAAACCCAGTATCTGCATTTGGAGACATTTGGGGAGCGATGATTGGATAACAATAGCTTTAAAACCATGTCAGTGGGCAGTAGCATCAATCATACAAGACATAACTGGTGGGAGGCTTTGGGGGTGCTCCTTTAGTCAAAAAATGTAATTTAAAATAAATTTCCTGCACATCTACACCACCTGCATTAGTCTAGATTATTAGATGGAGTGTGCAGAGGCAAGCATAATAATTTGGTGAACCCGTTTAGTTAATTAAATAATTATTTAGATAGCTGCCATTTAGAAAATACAACCAGATACCTATAGAAAACACAGAGGTCCTGACCTCGGTGACCTCGGTGGTAGGTATGGCAACTTTTTCTGGACGAGTTAAAAAGTTGGATGACCTACTTAAATGGCTGAAAATAAAATTTAAACCTTTAAGAGTGGAACACATGGAAAATATATATTATCATACAAGTATCCGTCTGGTTTTCCAGATTTTACAAAAAAAACTTTTTTCATTTCTCATTCGATTGGATGTGGTAAATGTATCTGTGTTGTTGGTTCCTCTATTCTCATCTGTGTGATGGTAAACTGAGAGGCATTGCATTAATTATTTTAAAATACATTTTTACTAATAATTTCGAGATTTCACAACACAACATCAGATAAACAAATCTTAAGATTTTTCCAGCATTTTTTAAACTTTGTGAACAGAAATTGTTATAAACGAAAGCAATCTGAGGTGCTTGCCGCCTACTTCACTTACAGTAAGTCCTCTTTAGACCACTTTCTATTTTTACTCTGCAACATTTCAGATGCAAACAATCGAGCTCTAGCTCCACTTCCATTTTTAACATAGTATCTTTGCATGTAAACAAAACATATGATTAAATTATATGATTGCTGCATTTGCTTTATAGTGCATATTTAAAAGCAGACTTGAAATTGCATACTTTTGCATTGTGGTATTTCAAAAAGGATCTGAAAGCATCACTATGAGCATCTGATGTGGTTTACTGCCACTAGATGGTAGTCTATAATGAGACAAGTGTTTTCTATTAGATCAGTATGAGATTTCTGAACTGTTTTGACTACCATACATACATATATATATATATAGATATACATATATAGATAGATAAAACTACAAAATGATAAGGAACTGATCAACATGCAAGTCATAACATGCATTAACATTTTTTGAGAATATAAGTGTAAAATGAGATAGAAAACACAGCGATAGAGAGGGACTGCTATGTCATACAGGTTTCTAAATAAATTAAAACACAGGTGATTACACCACCACAGCACGCACCTCATAACTGAGTGATCGGGACAACAGAGACGCCATAACATGCAGAAATCAGAGTGAGAAGTGACAGAAGAAGAGGAGAGGGGGCCAGAGGAAGTGCATATCATGTAAATTTTCACTGGCTGAATAAACTGGTGTGTGCCTGATTTGTCATGATTCAAATCACATATGTTTCATGTTTAAAACTGCAGACAGACGATAGAGTGTTATTAATAATGTGCCATGAAACAAAAGCTTGTAGAACAGCCATAAGAGTCCGGAAACCAATACAAATATAACATATTTTTTTAGAGGTCATTTATTGGCTCAGTTGTGCCAGAAAATCAGATGCTTTACACAGATATATTATCTAGTTGTATACATAGATTTGAAATAAAACAGATGTTAATAATAAAAAGGGTTTGACATTGGCGGAAAAATGTGAAACAAGTTTGAGCAGCAGCTCCATTTTCTTCCAGCTTCATCGTCATGTTGCTGATAACAGATCTGTATCAAACCTGCATTCAAAGCAGCTCATGCAAACCATGTCATTTCTGATTTACATACGCTCTACCAGCTTCCTCCTGCTGCTTTTTCATACTTTTTATACAATGCATCAACAGAAAGGGATATAAAACATTGAATTGGAATTTAAAGCCGGGAATTGGGCTAGTAATTAGCTTCAGAGAGATGTGTTTAGGAGTGCATTTGTTGCATTACTACTTATGTAATTGTTTAGTTTCTGTTGAATAAACAAGGAAATAAATGAAAAAAAAATAAAAATTGAAAAATGGCAGTGAAAACAGCATTTACTTGAAAGCTGAAATGACGCTTTTTTAAACTTTTTTAAGGTTTCGATATTCAATGTGCGAACTATTGCTCCTTTTTTTGTTTGTATGTCGCCTTTGTCCTGCACAAACTTGAGGTTGGATCCATCTGTGCGTCATATTTCTGAGGAAGTAGTAGTGTGTCAGTAGTGGCCTGGAGCAAAGGGTGGAGGTGGGAGGTACTCCTGAGGTAATGCTCCATCAGTCACATTGTAGAAAAATGGTGGAGCGCTGAAGGTCTGATCCCCTGCGATCTCCTCGTAATCATTCTCAGTCGCCTCCTGCATCGTGCCGGCCTTCTTTTGGAATTTCTTCTTGAGGTTCTTCAGGTTGGAGACGACTGACGGCTTTGGGTGTGCAGTGGTGGTGGGTGCACTCTCAGGTGCAGAGACAGTTCTGATACAGGCCTGGTTCTGCTTCAGTGGAGGGACACAGCTCCGAGCCGGGACCTCGGGAGGCTGGTTTGGTGGAAGGTTGAAGTCTTTATATCTCTTTTTGGGCACAGGCTGAAGATCAAAACATGAAACATACAGCAGGAATTTGTTAGAAAATACAAGAAATACATTTGAACTCAGCTGGTGACCAATGTTGTTAGATGTTGATATTTGGTTGAATTTAGGTTGTGACATCAGGAGACCAAAGTTTTATGTCAGTTCAATGTCAGGACAGCATCTACTGGATAAAAAGCATAATCGTCATGCACATCCAAAAACCCCTGTAAGACAGGTGTCAAACAAGAAGAATAGCAGTCAACAACAAGAAAAAAGTCAGCACACCGTAGCTTTCTTAAGTGTAACTTATTGACACATCCACAAGAATCGTTTTTAGCTCCCTCTCTTCTTCAGGCACCAGAATGAAACGTCACCTGTGGATATGTAAATAAATTAAACATAGGGGAACTACAGTGTGCAGACTTTTTTTTTTTATTGTTGAGGTCAACATCTACTGCCAACGTTAATCTGGCGTAGAAAAGATGAGTGATGTTGATATTTTGTTTGTTTCAAATAACCAAAGTCCAACATCTTCCAGATGTCTCATGCCAACATAATCTCGACACAGAATAACAACATTTAGTCAGAAGTTATGGAGAACAAAACCCAACCTCTGCAAAAAGTCACGTTAACGTCCTCACAGCATGAAATTGCAATGCTGTTAAATGTTTAAAAAATTGTCAAACTGACTTTTGAATTTTAAAAATTTAACGTCAGTACGACATAAGAGTCCAACATGTTTTTCTAAAGTTAAACTGATGTCTGGTGCCAGGTGGGAACATCAAGGCTACAAAAACTTGATTTCAAACCTTAAGTATATTTAATCATAACTTAATAAGCAACGGACACACAACAGTCAAAAACTGGACTGTCTGGATGTGTTTTGATCAGATGACAGTGGCTGAATATGGAAACAACCTCCACAACTGACATTGGATTTTGATTTAAAGTTTGCTTGATTGTAAATTGTGCAGAAATGTTATCAAAATACATTTTACTTCAGAGCCCACTCCAAATCAGTACACTGTGTCACCTGACAAGCGGCTTGCCTTGAAAAATGTAAGTAAATTTAACCATTAGTCTTAATCATGTTAACTTTGTATCTAATTGTTAAGTTTACTTAAAATTTGGTTTTATTTACTTAATTTTGTGAAGTTTCTGCAACTTAAAAATGACAAGTTTAATTAAATCTATCTTTTACAAATTTTCACAACTTCAGTAATCCAAGTTTACTGCATTATATATCTGTATTCTTCTGGTTGAAAACTAGTTAATCATATTTGTATTTTCTTTTTTTTTTAAAAAAAAAAAAAGACAAAACTCACAGATCTCCTAACCTTATCATTGAAGAAGAAGTCAGACTAACTTTACTGAAGTTTCTAACATTTAAAAAGAACAAGGCAATCATTTTAAAGTTGCAACAACTTCACAAAATTAAGTAAATGCAGCTAAATCTTGAGTAAATCTAACAATTAGATATAAAGAATTAAAATGTATAGTTATATTTACTTTCCTTCTTCAAGGGAATTGGTTCCCAAGGTTTTTTTTAATGTAGATCAACTTGTCAGATTTTATGGTGCTAAAAAAAAGCAACAAAAACCCCACAAAAATCTCTCATGGGCAATAAACATAACTGTTAAAAGTTTGGGAGAAAATCGTGTTCATACTGAACCACATCAGCAGCATCTTGTTTGGAACAAGAAGACAAAATCATACAAAATATCTTGAGAATGATGTAAATGTAGCAACAATCGACCAAGATCACCATTACCGTGGTTGAGAGAGGGGAGGTGACGTTAGGAAACTCCTCTTCCAAATTCGGGTAAAGTCTGTTCAGAGACAGGTCTGCAGGGTTCCTGAAGTTATTTGGTCGATAAGGAAGGGCAGGTGGGATATCTTCTGGTGAGGCTGGCTGACCTACGCTGGGATGCAGGGGGTTGTTTGGCAGCCATCTTGTGTTTGGATTCTGATGTCTTTGGGGAAACAGCAGCTCTGCATAGTCCGTCTTGTCATTCGAGGTCTTCAGAGAGATCAAACACAGAGAGACAGTGAGAGAAACAGAACAAATTGTGATTGTTTGCTTTTTGCATGGTGCACCGGTGACACGCAAATAAGCAAATATTGTAGTTTTGTGTCGTAAAGATGACTCCGGTATAACTGTGAATGAACACACTGTGAATGCCTTAAAGCAAATATGTTGTCCTGATGCTTTTTTGGAATTTACACAGTAAAATTGTTTCTTTTACATAGTGAGCAAAACAACTGCAAAAAAAAAAACTACACAAATCTATAATGTATGGAAAAACGATTCAGTCAAGTCACTTATATGCAGGTAGGATAATAAAACATCACTTCACCTGTCCACAAGCGACTGTCAGCACCTCATTGAAAGGCATGATGGGAGTCCTACGGTGGAAGTCCACCAGGTCCTGCAGAGACCGGTGAGGCCTGTCCTCCCCTACTATGATGTACTGGCCGTCCTCCAACACATCGATCATGAAATGTCTGCAGCGGTCCCCAGCACTGAGGGACAGAGAGGAAATAATATGCCAAGAAGAGTGAACTGAGCAGGTGTTTCAACAGCTAAACCGAGTGTAAACTGTGAAATGAAGCTCACCGGTACGAGAGAGTGTAGCCGATCCGGCTCTCACTGACTCTGATGAGGAAGTAGCCCGGAGGCTTGGACATCAGCAGATCCTCTGCAATCCTGCACAAATCATTAGCAAGTGGGGAAAAGAGGTCATTGACATTAATTTTGTTTTGTTTAGTTTTTAATGTTTTACTGTAATGCCACGTGTCACACATATCTTTGCTGTCATTATATAATAATAATAACTTTATTTATATAGCAACTTTACAAAAACAGAGTTTACAAAATGCTTTGACAAACAAAGCAAAGCAGAAATAGGATATATAGACGGCAATACAACAAGGGAAAGCCGAACAACCCTACTGAATACAAGTAAGAAGAAATTATGGTAGAGATAGGATAAAATTAAAACCAGAGGCCAAATAATGTTAGCTGCAGGATGCAAAATGTCAATATAAAATAATACAACCTAAAAGACCAAAACAAAACCAACAACAGAAACAATAAAAGCAATCAAAACACAAATAGAAGGGAAATGAAATAGATAAAACAGAAATAAAAAAGATAAAATAAGTGAAAAAAGAAATAAAAAGATGGAATCATATTAAAGCAGGTCAATGAAAATATTTTTTGAATAGTGATTTAAAAAAGGTAGTGTGTAATTCTTGCAACTAAATAATAAAAAATAATAATCGCAATTAAAAATAGCACAGGCAAGGACTTTGCACATGCACTTTAATCTGTGAATGATGGGATCAGGTAGCACTGCATGTGAACTGGAGCTTGAATCAGTCACCCTGGAAATGTGTAAGATTTTTAGCTTTCAACACATAACATAATGTTCTCACCGTACATGAACTTAACTTTTAAAAAGAACAGTCTAATAAATACTGTGCATTATAATCATGTCAGTTAAGTAAACTGACGCAGTACACCATGCCTTACAGTAATCCACATACTAGATGATCCATTATACAGAGTTATGAACGTGTACACTGGGTGTGGAGGAAGCAAAAAATATATTCTAAGTACAAATCTGTTTAATTATTAAAGGGGTTAAGTCAGCACTCAAGAAGCCTCTTTGCTGACAGATCTGTGACTAACGTGCTTAATAAGTGCACAACTTATGTTTTGTGCTCTTATTTAATTATGTAAACCTGTAGGTAAAAGACACAGGGATCCACTTATGCTTGTTTGTTTTGCTGAAAAAATGGAGGAAAAGTAGGATAAGCTCCCAGCACAGCTTGTATTGTGGTCAGGGGCGTAGCACCAATTTCTGGGCTCTGATTTTATTTTTTTATTTTTTTATTTACAAAGTCAGTTTGCTTTTTTCCTTCTGTTCTGTCTCATCTTTTTCGGAATCTGTTTTTAGGGAAATACCTGACAGTGTACGTTGGTACGCTGAATGAAAAGCTCAGTGTTTTTTAAAAGTGCAACGTTTTGATTTAACAGAGATCTTTGACAGGCATTTTCAAAGATTTGAAGATCTGAAAATGCCTGTAGAAGATCTTTGTTAGATCAAAACGTTGCACTATTAAAAATGAATATATTATATAGATGCCCTGTGTGATTCTTGCATTGGTTTAATTTTTTGATCCAGTACCTGTAAAGGTTTTAAGGATGTGCGTGCCTTCCATCATGGTTGTTCCTGCTCCAGCACCATATGAGCAGTCACTCAATCAGCTCTACAGTCGCTGCATTCAAAGACAATTCGTAGTGCAGGGCCGGACTAAACCATTTTGTGAGGGGCCTCAGACAGTTTTCCCTATTTTTTTTCTTATGAGTTCAGTCTGACAAATGATTAATTCTGCCACTTTTAATTTAGCTATTGCACTAGTTACTTAGGGAATAAAAGAAAATAGCAAAGAAAACCAAAATTTTAACTCCAGGTTTTTTGCGGGCCCCCCTCTAAATGGGGCTTTGGGTAATCAGTAAACCACTGTTCCCCTAACTACATTGGCCCTGATCTGGGTTCAGAAACTTCCTGAAAAGTTTTGATTACTTCCTAAAAACCTGACGTTTTGGAGATTCAACATCTTTTTTTCCCCCCTCTGCTCTTACATTTTAGCTTTATTTTATGTCTTACTTTTGTTTTTGTAAAACACTAAATGAGCTATATAATGCATTACATTACATTTCTACAACACAGCAGAAAAAAAACATGTTGCATCCTAACCGCTCAGCTTTTACAGTCAATCAGTTCACTAGAAACGATCACAGCATGCTGAAACACAACACTGATACCTTTATCATGTAAGATTTTTAAAACATGGCTCTCCACATTCCTCCCTGTCTACCATCCACTGCTACAGATGGCGGACAATGACAGACTGTGCAAACTTACTTCCTGGAAATGATCCCATGAAACCATTCTGGGACGACACCGTTCCTGATCACAACCCGCAGCTGCGACTCTGTGAACCAGATGAAAGCATTGCGCTGTGCTTGTGACGGCTGACTCCACTCCATCATCCTAGGAAACAGTTCATTTAATCCACTGTTGGGTCTGTTGGAAAATTCACAGAGGACAAATGTGTCATCTACAGCTCATTGTGTCCAAACACATGATATACAATACAAACAACAGATAGATAAGCTTTAAGTAAATGATCTGATATGCCATCGATAACAAGCAGATTTTGCATTCAAGAGCCAGTGATTTGATCTTTTTCCCCTTTACGTCTTTCAATAACACATAATGTCACTTCAAAAAAAAACATGTTATGAAGTGTGAACATTGTTTTACAGCTTAATTTTTACATAAAGAGAACCCACATATCCAAGGATTTGTGTTTGAACCATCTTTTTAAAGATAATTTACAACACAAACTGTAGCTGAGACAGGATATTGTACTTCAATCCCTATTTGCATCAGTTTTACCTGTAATACCAGTTAATCTTAATGTGTAGTTTTAACATTCAGATCATTAATGACAACAACAGAACAAAGGGATTTCTAAACTCAACATAATGAAAGTTACTCACCTTGTCTGGCAGCTCTGTGAAAAATGACACAGCAGATCTCGCTCAGCTGACTACACCTGTCAGGGGGCGGAGGCAACACTCAGCTCTCTGTGAGCAGGAGTTTAACATCACAATTCAGAAGAACACAACATAACGTAGCCAAATGAGAAAAATACATTGCATGTATCCTGTGGGTTGAAAGGTTAGACAGAAGGTAAACAATCTCTTTGTGTAACAGTGTATATAAAAACTATAGGCATGTAACCTACATATATAAACGTACCCTAAAGTCACAGGTGTGTGAAATGGGTTAGTCTGCCAGAGAGGAGGCAGCTCAGATGACACGACAGGCTTCAGACCTTTTCCACCGTTGCATAATGTTACATTTCCTCAGGTATCGGTTACTGAGGTGGGAGACCACACGAGAGGTTAGAATTCAGTAACATCACCTAAGACGTAGCAGGATTTAGGATCAACTTCAATTTCGTTTCTTCTTAAACCACGTTTAATGACAATAAATCTACCTTGTATCTTGTAATTTAATGTTTACGAGCTGTCAAACTTAACTTCAGAGCCAGAGTGGGGAAAGTACACATGCATGGGCTATCTCAGCCTCTGTACTGTCTTCTAGTATGATATACTGTATCACTGTGTTTTTACTGTGCTGTTCAGTGCCTTATGCTAACAAAATAATTTTCAACTTGAGATCAATTACGTACATTGATCTATTTAATATTTGTGGGTTCTTTAAGTCAATAAGAAAGCTGCTGCTCAGCTGATAAATTCATAATAACAAGAATAAATATAACAATAGCAACAACAACAGCAATAACATTAACAATGATAATAAAGAGAAGAAGAAGAAGAAAAATAATAATAATAATGTTGGGCAAATGTATGCATGTGCAAAATCTCCCATCTGCTTTTCTAATCAGAGAGGAAGCTCTCACAGACAGGAACTATTTTAACAAAAAAGTTCACGGTCTGTGCTGTTGTTACATATTACCTGTTAAATTAACCGATTCAATGAAAATTCCCGTTAGCCTAAAGCTGGAGAGCCAATCAAGTAAAAGAACCAGTCTAGGTAGTTTTCCTCCCACGTGCTGATTGAAAGAAAAGGAAGAAAAGGTCAGCTGCCTAAATACCCCTACGCATCAGTTTGCAAAGAGGAAGTGATGCACTCCAGTGCAAATGTCAGGGAGCCCTTCTCCATCACATGAAAACAGTTTTCAAACTGTAGGTCAGTTGTGGATAGAGGGCATGTTGGCAGGGTGCTGTGGCTGGTTATTGGTTATTGTTAAAATTAAATTATTTTAAAATCAACTTCATGGTTTTGTTTGTTTTCAACATTTTATGTGCTCAGTTGCTTATTTCCTATGAAGTCACAGGTCTTCCATATATTATGGTTGGTAACGTTTATAATTCAGCAGAAAGTTTACTAAATAGATTTTTTTAATGTGTATAAACTGGGTTTAAGATGGAAATTTTAATTCAATTTTGTTTTAACTTCAACTCAGATTTAAATATTCAACCTAAACCAAGCATGCAAAGTAACCTTCCCCAAATTGTTTCATATATTTAATCTTCTAAATGAATTTACACGAATAAAAAAAAAATAAGTTGACTAAACATTTTTTAAGAATCTCATTTTTAATAAATCATCAAAACACATATCTACAAAATGTGTAGATCAATAAGATTTATGAACCTTCAGTACAATCATTGTAGATTTTATTTACAACTGCTGAATTATTTTATTTATTCCCGTGAAATGCATCAATAATCAGCGATGGAATCCGAATTCAAGTGGGAATGCTAAAGATATGTTAACAAACACCTGGCAAATTTATAGTTGGCGAGGATTACAAACGACTCCAATCAAAAGAACTACGGAGCTCATTTTACAGGTGAAATTTAGGCCAAACCCAAGTCCAAAATCTGCATTTTACCAAGCCACGAATTTAATCTGTGAGAGACAAAATTGTGCCATAAGTCCAACCATGTTAACGACAATGATTTAAATCCACAGGTTAAAGTTACATATTTAATTCAATGACTCCTTAGCACCTCTAGAAATGATTTGCTCTCACTGAACAATGTCAGACGTGATTTTCATTATCAATTTCCTATTGTTACGCCCCAACAGCTCAAACACAACAGAATTTGGAGTGACAGCAGAAAATAAAACAGCAAGGATCCTTTGCACATTTCTAATCTCAAATAAAGCTTGTCAAGTCAAATGTGCAAAGCTTTTTGAGGTTTTCTACGCACCCAGAATGCATAGTTCAGATGGCCATGATACTGAGCCAAAAACAAGGCGAGGGATATCTGGAGAGAAGAGGAAACAAGAGAGCTGGGTAAGGTTGGGTGCATCTGGGGTTCCCAAAAGCATCAACAGAGATGCATAAAAAGCAAAAAAAAAAAAGTGAAATAGGAATGTTACTATAGAGGAAAAACATCTCTAAACCAAAGGCCTTCTGTATTTTTTTTTTTTTTGTCAAAGACAAGGTTTCAGTGCTCAGATGTTTTTAGGAAGCCCAGACGGGGTACATGGAAAACTTGTGCATGTATATTCTTTGCTTTCAGTTAAGACTTGCAACAAACACAGTCAACAAATGTTAAGAACTTTTTTTTACAGAAAGAACAAAGGAAAAAGTGCATAATAATCAATAAGAACATAAAAGGGCACTTTGTCATTTTGGTGCTATGTCTTGTTTCACTCCATAAATACTGCTACACAGCCCCTATCCAAGGCCCAGAAAACAGTTGTGTACATGTTCCCCCATCGGAACTGACAACAGGAAGAAGTACGGATCATAAAACAATGATTTCATCATCACTGCGGTTCCTTCGGTGCCACGGTGGTGTAACTGTATTGCCTCCAGGTGTCAAGAGTCAGGTATTGCTAATCCACCAGTCGAAGTGCATCAAATGAACCTCACACCAATCACATCTAATCTGAGCCACAGAAATCGCAACAGCAAAAACTATGAGGCAAGCAACTACAGAGGAATCTGTGTGCCCTTAAATCAAGCATACTTTGTCAAGAACCCAGTCTGACTGCAAACGTGAATACTTAAATCTGGGCCCCAAATACACACTACATTGCACATTAAAGTGTTCACAAGAGGAATGTTTCAGCCTAAGAAATTAAGATAAAGACATAAGTGGAAAAGGTGGTCAGAGGACATGTAAACCTCAACAGAGTGCCCCAGGAATGATTCCTTAAAACTGGAAATTTGTTGGCATTAGGGACTCCCAGTTTCCTCATCTCAAAGTTGATGGGTATTTCGGTTAAATGCCTGAAATAAGGTCTGTGGTTAAGACAAGCTGAAAAGACTTCTGCGGTGTGTGTGGAATTTATCTTGGCAGAGATGGAACATAATATAATAAATATGTTCTCTTTAGTGTATTATCACCTTAAAATAAGAATTGCGTTTTTGTTACTTTAAAATGAGCCATCAATATCTCCATAGGGGACGAGACCTCTTCCATAGAGTACGCCATGTTGCACCGCCAGGTTTCTACAGTAGCCTGGAATGGACAAATGAAACACTGGCTTTAGATAAGGCCATGTGTGTGTTGCCTCAGCCGCTGTAGTCAGCAGCCTGTCTGCAAAGAGCATTGTTGGAAAAATACTTTTTTTTTTTTTTTTTAAACATGAAACTTTCTTATTCTATGTTTTTACTTATTTAAATCACTGCGTCCATTTATTTTGGAGAAGAAGAGACCTCTCTGGACAATACTGCTGATAAAAAAACTCCTAAAGTGGTGTTCATTTGTGGTATCATAAATGTTTGTTTGCCACAGAGCTTATTTTCTGCAACAATCCAAAATCCAATGGCAAAATCTCAAAGGCTTTCTGACGAAGGAACCAGGGAGACGCTAACTTCCATGTCGGAAAACAGAAAAACGTCATCCCTGGAGCACTCAATGTTGATATGAGTAAAATGCGCTGGCACTACTGTTTCATACAATGAACCATAATCAATGATATATATTTACATGTCGCGTTTACCTAATGTTGATATATAAAAGTCTAGGCCACCCAATCAGTACACAAATGTGGTATATTAGTTCAGATTGTACTCTCATCAGTTTGGATAAATACGTCGTGTTATTCGACAGATGGAGCAAATTCAAAATTAGGAAGCCCACCGGAGAAAGAAGTCTGTTCTGGTATTATAATTTGGGCTAATTTTAGTTTTAAGGATCAAATAAATAAGAATTCACCAAGTGA
Organism: Plectropomus leopardus; assembly: GCF_008729295.1. Lineage (NCBI taxonomy): Eukaryota > Metazoa > Chordata > Actinopteri > Perciformes > Serranidae > Plectropomus > Plectropomus leopardus. The sequence goes on from NC_056465.1 coordinate 24,181,268, forward strand.
AACGAAAAACAGGTGAAAGAAACCATCTAGGAACGAGACATTTCTGTGAGAAGTAAAGGTTTGATCATTTTTTAAAGTCAATAAAATCTAAGGAAGTTGTAACTGTCAATCTGATGAGCAACCATAAAAAGAAGTCAGATTTAGCATCCAAGAGGCCACAGGAGTTAGATTCACAGTTGTCAAGGGAACAAAGAGAGCGATAACAGAGAGAACGAGCGGGAGGAAGACACATGAAGAAAAGTAAAAGAGAAGATCAGAGTGTGCTCTGTCCAGTTCTGTCCAGTGGGGGACACAGTTAAGGCGATGGTGGATGCCGACGCTCCCGTCTCCTCACAGGAGCGTGCAGCGGAAGAAACTGCTCTTCTTGGGTTGTTCTGTAATCTTTACTCCTTGACTGCTGCCCTGTGGGTTGTTGCCCTCCTAAAATACACACAGATGAGAACGCACGTTCAAAAATGAGAACAGCAGAAACACCAGGTCAAGACAAAACACAGGCCCTTCCATACATGCACCACAAACCTGAAAATATTTAGACATTAGCTGTATGTGAAAACACAAATGTTTGTATCAGGTGGATCTGACACTGAACAGACTTTATCTTAGACGGCTCCATAATGCAACGTCTCTCTAATGTCCGATTTAAAAGATGTGTGAATAGAGCAGATAATTGTCCAGAGAGTTCACTGTGGAAAACTGTGTTGATGACATTTCTATCAGGGGTGGGAATCACCAGACGCCACCTGATTCGATATTATCACAATATTTAGGTCACGATACAGTAATGCAATTTTTAAATATTTTGCAATATGCTTGCTATTGCGATAAAATATATTGTGATATATTGCGATGTATTACCTTCTCTCAACTGCAAATTAAGGAAAAAATTGTCAACATCTGTTTTTCTCTGAAGTTTTTAGTCTGTTTATCTCACTTCAATAATATTTATTGCAGCAATATGTATCTAGTGGCCTGAAAAAGCCATTGATTTAAGTTTAATTCATATTTACAGTATTAATCGCTACAGATAATTCACAATGTAACAGTACTTTATAAAAAATCAAGTTTCTGCTCCTTTACAATTCTTACCAGCTTCTTGTCCATTTTTGCTTTGATGTCTCTGGCGAGGGTTAAGAAGGCCTGCAAACGAAATGAAAGATTAAACAAATATCACTGAAATTAAGTCAAATAAAGCACATTAATGGTATTACTCTGGTCGGGACTAACGGTTTTGGACAAATAAGACTGTGGGTTTCAATTAAAGCAACAAAACTAGCTTAATCCTGTCTAACTGCATAGAGGAAGCAAAAAATTTACATTATTTGCAGACAGTCTGCAGATTTGCAGTGAACAGATTATGTGGTTTAAATCTAATTATGCCTGCAATTGAATTATTTAGTGTGAGTGCTGTCCTTTGTGTCATATATGGACTGGCACATAATCTAATTACAGTTCAGCTGATGGGAATCCTTTAATAAACAATAACCATCACAAATAATGGATTTTTATTATGATTCCTACTTTATCTTTAGTCTCATGGTGAACAACCTCTATGCACTTTATAAATGATATTCTCGTAAATTGATAAAAATTTCATCTCATCCTTTCTGTTCAGTGAATTACTCAAACTCTGTGACTGTAGCTAAACATACAGATAACAATGACCTAAAGCCAAACTTTTGGCAAAAATACTTTGAGCTGTGGATGAATAAACATAGAAAAAAATCTGAACTCACGTTCTCAACGTTGATGTTTGCCTTTGCACTGGTCTCCATGAACTTGATACCATACTCCAGTGCCAGCTGACAGCAGGAGGAAATACACAGAATAAGTAGCCAAGATATAAACACAGTATGTATCCCAAAGCCTCGTTTCCACCAAGCCGTCTAGGTCAGTCCAGTTCGTTACACATTTGACAAGTTAATTTTGCATTTCCATTGTCAGAAGTTGTGCACTGTAGCAAAAGAATCGTTCACTTTCATCCTGTTTTTTTGTCACACACAGATCTGATACTAAAAACATTGCAGTCCATTTATTGGCTGAAAGGGTCGTCATTTTTGTTTGGCAAGGACTCGGTACACAAACAACAAACCCACTATTTTTATCAAATTGATTGCGACAGAGACTCTAAACAGATCAGCCTGTTCTGTGGAAGATCAGTGAGGTACAGACGTTTCTCTGTGTCATCAGTCAAGAGGAAATATAGCGGCTGGATCGAGCAGTGACGCAGCAATTACCATCTGATAACAACCTTAAGTTAAGAGTGCTGTCTGTTGTGGAAACACAAAACCAATCTAGGGATTAGTTAAATGTACGTACAAGTTATGCACAGGTTCACAGGGTTCTATACCAAAATAGTTTGATGGAAACACAGCTCAAGAGAGGGAGGCTCAAGTCGGGCTTTTAAAATGGCTTTAAAACATTATCGCGATATTTCTAAATGTCTTTTAATGTTAACTAATGATAACCACTAAAATAAAAAAAATACTCAATAATATGTAGTTACAATTAAGTTAAATAAAGTATCTACTGTCAAATAATAAAAGAATAAAATACAATATTTTCAAGTTACACTGGTACTCCATGGTGGCAAAATGTGACTAAATAGTCGCAAGCAGAGCTCTGCAGATACAAACACACAACTCACCTGTTCACTCTACCGACACTACCACTCATTAAGTTCGCTGTAAGCTGGAAACAGACTAACAGCTCTCCAGTTAATATATACTATTTGCAAATCACAGTAGTGCTCCATGGTCGCAAATTGTGACTAAATGGTCACAGTCTGGAGCTCTGCAAAAGCCCTGCTCTGTGTGTGTGCGTGTGTGTGTGTGTGTGTGTGTGTCTCTGAGAGCCAGAAAGACATAGTGTAGAGCGAAATGAGCCGAAACACTGGTGGCTTATAAAAACCCTGTGACAATTTAAAATCGATGTGCACAATATAGTCATTTTAAACATTGCACGTGGTACAAGCCGTGATACATTGAGTATATTGGATGTATCGCCCACCGCTTAGTTCAGTCGTACTTTTTTGATCAAGGTCACAGTGCATTCATTTGAATACTTCACCATCCCACCTTCTCTCCTCTTTCTTTGGACACCTGTCGCTTGTCATTGACGTCACATTTGTTCCCGAGGACCATCCTTTCCACATCTGCTGAGGCATGCTGTGGAGGATAAATTTGCATGGTGAACAAACAGGAATGTGATGACAGATTGCTGTTACCATCAATGCCAAAATAAAACACACTCACACATGCACACAAAACAGACGATACACAGATATCCCTTTTTGTCCATACAAACACACACATAATAACTCTCGCTAATGTTAAACAGTTACCTCTTCTATATTCCGTATCCAGTTCTTGATGTTGTCGAAGGACTTCTCGTTGGTAATGTCGTACACTAACATGATACCCTGGAAAGTTTATGGAGAAAAAGATTTAAAACAATCGGCAGGGAAGACAACAATGAGACCTTCATAGAAATTATTATTGGTCCGTAGAGATAGACTTAAAAATTAAGTGTCAAGACTCCATTTATCCCCTTATAGTGATGGATCACATGATTTTTTAGTCTCAAATAAAAGCATGACACTTGAATAAAGGCAACAAGGGTTGATTGGGTTCCTGAAGTAAAAATCCAAACAAAGGCATCCAGTCAAACTTGAACTAAAGGAGAGGCCACCAAACATACCATAACAACTCACTGTTCAAATTTAACAACAATAACAACAATGCAGGGAGTGGTTCTGGTTAAGGCTGGTGCTGCAGAGCTCACACCTGAGACAACCACCACTTCAACCATTCAGCGGGATTAGTATGAGTTGTTAAGATGCAACAAACAACTTACCATTGCTCCTCTGTAGTAGGCTGTCGTGATGGTCCTGAACCTCTCTTGTCCTGCTGTGTCCCTACATAGAAAACAGATTTTTTAACTTAGCTAAATTTTTATCTGTGAATCAAACAACAACCCTGGAAGCAAAAGGAAACAGTGAACCTCGGTTGAAAATAACCCTCTAACTGTCATATTCTTCTGATTTGTGTTACTATACTGCAAACTAGCCACAATTACATACAAGAGTCGGCTGACTATTGTTGAAAATTGCCAAACCAGCAACTTTGAGGACACTAAGGACAGGACTTGTGCGATGTCTCATGCAACCACAGGGTACAGCTGTTGTTGGTCATGACACAGCTCAAATGCTAGCAGCTCTTCAAACCTTTGTTTCCTTCTACAAGTATCAAAGAAGTATTTCACTGCTGGAAAAATGGTCTTTTCATAAAACTACTATCTATGCCATTGATAGATGACCAAATGATGACCAAAGAAAACAGCAAAAGGGCTGTGGCATTTGCTTTTGCTCAAGAGGCAGAAAACCTACAACTACCAGAATGCACAGCACTGCACAGAAACAATAAACGCTCCTGCAGATAAGTGACGTAATGCAAACTTGTCCATTTGACAAAATGGCACAAGGCTGGTAACAAACACTCCAATCCAATCCACTTTATTTATATAGCACTATTTTAACAAACACAAGGTTTCCAAAGTGGGATATAGGATAAAATAAAATCGAACTCCGGTATTAGAGTTAAGCAGTAAGCTGAAACATGCTTCTGAAAACATTTAAGCCTCCTGCAGACTCAGACTTTCTGCAATCTTAAAAGTTTAGTGCAAGCTACACTGTGGGTCATGGATCTAATAAACTTGGGTGCAAAATCAAGTTTATTGTATGCAGACTGTGCTATGACATCTCCTATTGGATCGCAGACTACGACTTATGCCCATCGGCGTCAATACGCAAGAACAAAACGCCAGTGACAGAATCGTGGTTTATATTTGATCAGTGCTGCTTAGTTTTACCGTTTAATCTCACTTTTTCAGACTCCATTTTCACTGTGCAGGAAGCATTATGGTACCCACTTCCCTTTACACAAACTCTCACTATTACAGCTAAACAGTGCACTAAAATATGTTTCTGAAGACATTTTATACACGAAATAGGCAACACAGTAACAGAAGCTTGGTTTATATTTGATCATCACTACCTAATTTTACCGTTTGATCGGAGTTTGGTTTTAATTGTGAGAAAGAGAGAGGGGCAGGTCTGTCACCTGATCCATTTCTATACTCCTTATGTCCGTGGTGGTGCCATGGGTGGGGGGCAATATGAAAATGCAGAAGTACAGCCTGTAGTTCAAGCAACAACCCCAAGAGCCAGCAAAACTATGAAGTGAAGTTTACCACAGTTCATTTACACATAAACCCACATTGCTATGACACAAAGCTGGTTGAAAAATTAGCGAAGTATCCCTTTAAAGACACATATACAGAGTGTAGATATGCCAGCTTTAGAGTGATGGAAGACATGTTTGGCAGCCCTAAGATTGGTGTTTTCTCCATGGTTCCAGTATTTGTGAAAGAGATAACATATCACAAGCTACTTCTGTATAAAGAGAACAGAAAGCAGATCTTATCATCTAAGCTTTGGTAAGAATAAGCAAAATCCCCCAAATATTCCCCTGATATAGCAGTATTTGCTCAGGATATATTGGTACAAAGTTGTTTCATCAGTAGTCAGTGGAAAGAGTTATCCATACTTTTAAAATTAACCATGAGCTGATATTTTTCTATATCAAAAACAAGGAGAATTGTAATGTTTATAGTGTTAGAGGACACAAAAGTGGCACAAATTTATAAAGAAACCTGATGTTTGTCTTGTTTAATGATGCGTGATTATAATATTAGAGATTATAATATTGGAGATAATAGAACAGGGTATCATCCAAAGTCATAGTCAAATGTTGTATATATTTACTATGAGTGGGTATGAGTACATAAGTATATGATCTGGAGATTCTTTCAACGTAAAGAGTAATAGTAATCCCAAGAAAACATTATACATATTTAAATTAAATAAACAAAGTTTACAGTTTTTGGACAAGAGGCAGGAATGTAACTGCTATAGATGAATATCTGCACAGATTCATATGGTATTGGAGTGATCTTTGGTAGTTTTTCAAAATAATAAACAAAATGAATGTGCAGTGCAAGCTATGTAATGTTAAACTTGCATATAATCAGTATTTTATTTGAACGACTTGTCATTTATTTTCCAGAACAGGTTACTCTTAGCAGCAAAATGTTTCTGATATAGAGGGAATAATGGTCAGTTGATATAAATTCAAAATTACAAACTTACTGTCTAAAGAACAGCTACAACACATAACCTTAATGCAAAGTATAAATTAAACAAAAAAACAATGATCTCTATGTGCAACATGGTATGGGAATATCACAGTACCATAGCTTCTTTTAAAAACAAGCCACTTTATTTTAAGTTAAGCTTCCATAAGAGTGGGGGTCAACAGATTATCGGCCTGTCCAATTGTTGAGGCAAGTATTTGGCATTTTGCTGATTATATGTATCTGAGTTTCATTTTAATGATCACCAGTAAAAATAATTAATCAAAAAGTGCAGAGAAAGTCAGCATTGGAGAAACCTTTTCTCTGTAAAACATCAGGGAATTATTTTTATTTATTCATTTTTAATTTAAATTTTCACTTAACTTATATATAAAAAAGTTGCTGAGAACTTGCTGTATATGATGCTGATAGTTTCACTTTTAATTAAACATTTCCTAAATGGATTTTAAAAACGTTTTTTGTTTTCTTATATTCCAAATTCCAAATTTTGGATGAAATATTTTTAATGTAAATGCATATCGGTTCCAAACATCAGTTAACAGTCTCATTAATTAATAATAATCAGCCAATATCGGTTGACCTCTACATAAGAGTAACAGTTATAGTCATGTAAACTCAGTTTATCAGACAAAATGCTAAAACTAACAACCAATATGCAATAACTTCCATTATATTGCAGAGCTATTGTATACGAGCTGTGTTCATTTTAGTTAGATGTACCTAATAAACTGGCAACTGAGTTTAATAATAATCAATCATAAATCTTTCTTCTGCCACATTAGCTGTGCAGTGAAAGCATTTTATGTAACATATCTTACCATATCTGTAGCTTGATCTTCTTTCCGTCTAATTCTATTGTTCTGATCTTGAAATCAATACCTGAAGAAAAACAAAAGAGAAACAAATCCAATTTAGGCACACTTGTAATCTCGCGCTGAAATTGTTTGATTTTGAACTGGATTTTAGAAGAACAGAGTGGTCGAAGAGTTTATTGATATTTTGTGTAACGTTGGCTAAGAGAGTACGAAGTACAGGCAGCTGGTCATATGGAAAATGACACTGCCAACTAGCTCACTGACAGCTTTGTAGCTTGTTAGTTCAGCTTGCCATAGTTAATAAATATCTACTGATACACACTGTGTGGAGTACCCACACTTACAGTACATATATACAGGGACTTTCTACGTATAATGACACCTTCAAATATTATTGTCGTTTCTGGAAAAGCCCCTAAAACAAGCCGGCTGGGCTGCTTCCTGAGTAGCTACTACATGATGAATGCTAGCCAGAAAAGTTAGCAACAAATTAGCATGACGGGATGGGCTGCTCCTGTGCCACTTTTCGGCAAAGACAACGCAGAAAAAACGACTTTTACCCACCTATAGTTGAGATAAACGTTGAGTTGAAGGCATCTTCTGAAAATCTGAATAGCACACAGGTCTTTCCGACGCCCGAATCGCCGATTAAAAGTAGTTTAAACAAGTAATCGTAAGTCTTCGCCATGTTATTAGCTAGCTTACTACTACGGATATCCCGCCCGTTGTGGAGACAGAGACGTCACCGCTCGCGAGCTTCTCTTTGGGTCAAATCAACTGTCACTCTGCTCTGTCCTCGTGGCTCCGGAAGTCCGCTGTATCCCGCTGGGTTTGCTCGTTTTGATGTCCTTGGTCACCCGGTTACATATCTGTTAATTGGGAAAATATGTATAACACTGTATTTATTTTGACCAAACAATTTATTCACAGGTGTCGATTTATGAAAATCAGACCAATTTTTCCTGTCTTTATGAATGAGTTGTTAAATTTAAAAAAAAAACCACTGAAATATATTTGACTAAACAGGCCTTGCACATAAATAGTTTGATTCATATCTTAATTCCTGACTAGATCTCTAACTGTGTTTATTTTCTCTCTTTTTTTTATTATTTCTTTTGATATTTGTGTGTTTGTGTTGTTGTTTATTTAATTAAATGTCATTTAGTCTGTAATTTTACTTGTTATACCTGTTCATGAATGAAAAAGCCAGTTTTTGATTAGGAATAAAGTTTTAAGGGGAAAAAAACTGTTCTCCATAGAGAGTTTTAAAGGGTTGTGAATAAATATATAAATACATACATCATTTTATGACTCGATTTTAAAATTAATGAATAAATAAATACAAAAATATATAATTACATGCTTGAGCAAATGAACAAAAATATAATTTAATAATTAAATGCTAAGTAGCAACTCTACAGACAAAAAACAAATTAGCAAGAAATTAGTAAAAATTACAAGAATATTTCTTGAAAAATAGCATTAAAAAAGAAAAGTTAAAAACAAAAACAAACCAGTAAATGACCTGAGGAAAGTTCTAAAATAACATATAAATATATTTCTGTGACATATAAGTAAATATATAATTACTGTAACTGTAAATATATATATTTAGTTCTTTTTACATTTTTCCTTTTTTTTACACAAATGTCCAATGTTTTTCTCACCTTGAAAACCCTTACATGAAAGGTTTGGTTTTAATTGATTTTTTTAAAAAAAGAAAATCTAAATAATTAGTGCTATAATAAATTGGCATAAATTAGGCATAATTCGGCATAAATTGGTTGAAAGACTGAACTTTGTCCTTTAAAATAAAATAATTAAAAAATAGACACTCTCCAAGGCCCCCCTTACCCTGAAAAGGCACAAAATGGTTTTAGTCATTGAACAACTGCTTTTGCTGCTGTAGCACCGATGTACACTTTCATATCTTTCCCCAAGAAATGGCAATTGGGGTTCCAAAAAGAAAGTAAAGTGACTGCAAAATAACAATAAGTGCAAAGAGACATGGGTTAATAGAGGATGTGCAGGGGGGGGGCACAGAGACTGCTTATGCATAAGGCCCAGTATTTGGTGCTACGCCCCTGTTCAGAGCCTAAATACAGTTTAAAAGTCTGTTCAGCAAAAATAGCTGTAGTTAGAACAATCAGAACATGTAGCTAGTTATCTATTTATAGTTATATTTGACTCTTAATGTGTACTGTTTACAAAAGTTATGATCAGAGTCATGTGCTCCACATGGACCAGTTCATCCACTGTCATCTGTGGCGCCTCCCTTAAAGAGAGAGGCCCCGCCTGCTCGGGTTTTTTTCTGGTTCTCAATAGTTCATCACAACAACAAACCACTTCTGTTGAGAGACACGCACTTGAGATAACACTTTCTACATCTTATTTGGACGATAAACCTGAGAGATTTGAGCAAAAATGGCTGTAAGTAAACATGTTTTAATTCCTCGTTATAAACAGAAGAACTTATAGAACTGTGATTGAAAGAAAGCTGCATAGACAGGTTGTTATTAATAGATGATGACAACAAAACAGTATTATTTGGAAACAGAACTAGAAAGATTTTTTAACAAGCTGATACATGGGACTCATGGAGAAAATGTGCCTAATTATGTTTTAAAAATCTTCATGGTGTGTATGTAGTACACAGGTGCAGCCTCAGGATGATGCCTGGGCTTGCCTGGACATGTTTGTGTCATAGCTCTAAACGGCAGTTCATTCATTAGACTGTAGAGGGCATTACGGTGTAATAAACACCCAAAGTGTAAAAGTAAATAAATAAAATAAAATAAATAAGACAAGGAAACACATGACACAAAATACGAATTTAGCTCTTTAAAATGAAAAAATATGAAATTCCTCTGATGTCGGTTGCAGGACAAGGATCTGTTGTACCCCAGCTTTGCCAGAGAGAAGAGCAGACACAAGAAGAAGAGGCTGGTGCAGAGTCCCAACTCCTTCTTCATGGATGTCAAATGCACAGGTAAGGACTGCAACATGAATACTGTTATTTTTAATTTGGATTGATTATGTGCATTAAATGATTATTTTACCTGATTTCTGTACTCATCAGGCTGTTACAGGATAACCACCATCTTCAGTCATTCCCAGACAGTTGTACCCTGTTCAGGCTGCTCATTAATCCTTTGCCAACCAGGAGGGGGGAAATGCAGACTAACAGCAGGTAAATATATACGTTTTTTTTTTTTTTTTTTAGATGTTGCTTTGGTTTGTTTTTTCCTGATGTCGGCTTCAATTCTATCATTGTTTCTATTTGGGCTGTGGTGAAATATTGACATGTTGGATTTTTTTCCCTGTCTAGGTTGTGCTTTCAGAAGGAAATACTCCTGAGCAGAAATGTGCAAAACATCCACAAAGCAGCACAATTGAAGAATGGACCATGTGAAAACTGAATCCGAGCCTCACACTCCATGATGTCTAATCCTTAGTAGGGAAATGTATCTATCTGAGGGCAGGGCAATGAGAAGAAAATCTAACATCACTATATTTCTGACCAGATACCTCGACATCAATATCGCGACAATACTGAGTGATTGATTACTTTTGCTTTTACAGAAGTTTTTGATAGATCAAGTTTCTTTCAAAAGTCTCAAAAATGCTAGGATTTATGGATCTCTTTTTTCAGACATTGCATTGTGAAATCTCAAAATTATTGGTAACATCTGTTAATTATTTTTTTTAAATTTGACATCAGGCAGATCAGGATAGAGGAACCAAAAACACTCAAATACATTTACCACATCCAATTAAATGAAGAATGACCTTTTTTCAAGGCAAACCAAACTGATACTTTTATCATATAATGCTCATTGTTTTTCATGTTTCACCCTAGACAGAGTGAATTTTTTTCAGCATTTGAAGTCGATAATCTATTTGACTTGACCAAAAACAAAGTCAACATTTAGGCAAAATTGTCCCTGAAGTTTTGGCTATTGTAAAATTGGTCTTCAATTTTACGTTCAGAGGCAATAAAATCTTAAAAAGTCTTAACTCTAACTCGATCTAAGCCGCAGGGATCCTGTAAATAATCATCAGTAATGTGGCTATAAAGAAAAAATAATAGAACAGTCTGGAAAGTTCAGACATGAAATAGCTTTACTGAAATTCAACCTTTAAAACCAAGAAAAAAAACCCCCACATTACTATGACATCCAAAATCTGAGACAATATCAAGTCTCATATCACATACTAATATAATGTCGATATATTGCCCAGCCCTATATATCCATATATCTTGATATTGATATATGATATTGATATTGTATCTATATCAGATCGATATTTTGAAGCACTACATATAGAGTACTTTTGGCTACTTCTTTTGAATAAGTAAAACATGTACTGAAATCTTTAAAATGCACAAAAACGGTCCAATGGTTCATGGTTTCTGTAAAACATTTATTAGGTTGACATAGAGGGGGATAGGTGAATGAAAAATATTTCAAAATGGTCTCAATTGCGTGTGAGGCTCTTTTCATGGCCCTGGCATGAGATGAAACCATGTTGACCATCACAAACAAAAATAAAAACATTTTAAGAATTTATTGTCTGTGTTATGTGTGTTCTTTGGTCTTGAGAGTTCCCCTGGCAAAAAGAAGTGGTGTAAATGAAACAAAACAAAAAAATCAAAGCAATACAATTTCTCATATACCTAACATTATTCTGCTATATACAATAAGTATCCATGGATGATAAAACTTGAATTGAGCTTCCAGTGGTTTGGTGTTTAGCTCGTCCATGTAATTCAACATATTGTAAATTTAGTTAATATTGGCTACATTATGGCATATTGTTGGCAATGATGCTTTATGTGTCTACAGGCAGGCGAGCTTAGGGAAAGGTAGTGCAGCTTACAAATGCACGTCACTGCTTGATACTGTACATGCACAGCTCTCAGGTTCTGCAGATTCCCACACTGAAAATAGAGGAGACAAAAAATGCACATAAATACTCGTGCATCGTAGGCCCCGGGGTAGTCGAGGATTGGCAAAAGAGGCGTTACTTTTTAATCAAATGTAAGGGAGCCTGGAGCAGTATTTGCCTTAACCTGTTTATCAATGAAGCCTTTCCATAAGTTCACCATGCTGTTCAAACACGCATAGTACAGCATGATCAGAAAAACAAGACTGTTGACTAAACTTCATATCACCACTGGGTGGCACTTCAGAGCCGCACTAATGCAGGCTGAGCAAAACCCAACACATCTGTAGCACATGTATTAACCCTTTGAAACTTGGGCATATTGGCTTGATTTCTCTACAACTTAACAAGAAATGGCCCAAAAAAAGCAATAATTTGGTAAAGAGTTACAAGAAAATTACCTGAAATTAAGCTAAAAAAAGAAAAAAAATCAAGAAGTTTTTTTAGTCTATAGAATAACTCTAAATATATTTATATTTAGATATTAAGAGTATTATAAACATAGTTTTCCGAACATTTTCCCTAATTTTTTGATCGTATCTAATAATCTCCCCAGCTAATTTTCAGATAATTTCCTTGTCACCTTTTTACTAATTTCTTCTCAGTTTCTTGGATATTTCTTGCCAAATTTGCCATCATGTTTTCTCCATGTTTTTGAAAGAAATCTAACCAATGTTCTCAGGTTTCAGATGTTTAAATGCTTGTAAAAGGCATCCGAATGCAGCACAAGAAAACTGACGTTGATCCAGGTGTTAAAGGGTTAAAATAAACAGACAGAGCGCGGAGTATGTGAACATTAAAATGCAGAATTGAGCCAGTTTAAGTGGTTCAGGGACCTAATCTGAGGTTTCTTTGGGTGTGTTAGTTGCCAGTTCTTTCTAAGATATAAGTGGTCAAAGATCATTTCTGGGGAGAATTTCTGCAATCACAGCTGGAGATAAAAAGAGGGGTCAAGATGACTTCCCATCTTTAAAAAAAAAAGAAAGAAAGTTGTGCCTTAGAAAAAAACATCAAGGGACAAGCATTAAGTTAATCCCCCTTCACACAGGGAAGATTTTACAGCTCGAAATGTGGAATGGAGTCGAACATTAAAGGAATGTTACATGACGATCTCATCCTCTCCAGCTTCATCTCTGTGTGTTTATAAGCTGTTCAGTTCCTGCAGGGTCTGGTCCAGGACTTGATGCATGCCCTGATTCTCCTCTTTGGCGGACGCTAATCTCTCTGGAAAGAAGAGGAAAAGTGACATGGTGAGGCCTTGATCATCAGCAAATAAAACCGCTCATGTCATGCCAACTTTTTCTCCTTTGTAGGTTTGTCAAACAGCATCCCTTGTTAAACAGCATGAGCACCGTTTTACTGAACAGATGTTTTGCATAACTATTTTGGTTAATGTTGTGCCACATGCAAATAAAACCTCAACCACAACACTGTGCCCTTACATGCACAAAATGCTGACTCATCCTCTGCCAGAAAACTGTTAGTAGATTACAGTGCGGGCTTTTTAGGGGACTTGTCCGCTACATTTGTTGTATTAGATAATACCTTTTAGAATATCAGTATATACTTTATGTGTTGAAGGTTTTAAGGGTTATAAATAAATATAAAAATAGGTAAATATTTATATAATTAAAGTCTATAAAGTCGTAAATAAAATAATAAATACATTATATAATAGAATGCTTAAATAAATAATAAATAATTATATAAGTTAATGCT